>NC_051179.1:92267249-92614749 GCF_013339695.2 Rhipicephalus sanguineus
ACAATTTTTCATGACTGCTCAGGCTGAACAGGAGTGACAGCATAGCAAGTCACAAGTCTGATGCCTCCAGCCGTCACCATTTCTTTATTTATTCATAATCATAAAGAATAAGTATGGAAACATGATGCCGATTTCTGCAGTTTATATTGCACCATATGACACTATGCACGTCACAGTCACGCATTTTAGTTGGCTATACTCATACAAGCATGTAAATAAGGAAAACCTCAATTGCTTAATTGGTAATCACAGACCATCTTTTCGCGCTTTCTAGATTACTCTGCTGGAAAATGTGCGTTGTTCTGAACAGTTTCATTAGGATAATGCTAAAATTGAACTATTCTTTTTTTGCAATCGCTGGACACAACGGCAGGTATTATTGGACTTGCTTAAAATGAATACTTCAGTATTTCCAACAGTGGTCGCGCAGAAGTAGAGCATGGGTCAATTAAGTAACTTAATATAGTTGTGGAGTCGCTTGACGCTTCGGTGTGTGTCATTTGACAGCTGTAGGAGCGTTACCGGCAAGAGTCGTCTGACTCCCTCATAAGTGGTAATGTGATCCTTCGGATAAGGGTCCTTCCGCTCTTCCTATAGGGTAAGGGGACTCTCCTAGAGCACGCCGACTCTGACCCACCAAGAGAGTCACCGTGACTCTTTAAAGAGAGTCGTATACGTGGCAAGTCAGAACACTCGGAAAAGAGTCACCTATACTCTTTTTTTTTTTCTTAGAGTGTGTGACATTCACGTAAGGGTACTGGCATATAACCACTGCGATCGAAAAAAAACACGGATACCTGTACAGATGACTGCACGTAGTCAGTCATAAGCTCTCACTCTTGTAGACACACTGCCTTACGAAGAACGAGAACAAGTCCGGTAAGCAAATTTGCACGGCATCTTCAAAAGAAGCCAGAGTACACGCGCTTCCGTGAAATCAACCGCGATAAAGACTAAAGATCACGTTCAAAAATGAACTGTCTATTTTCGAGAAGCTTAGAGACGACATGCGCGAACAAATTCTACGCGAAACGTGTCATCGCGGAGGAGAAAGGCGAAAGAATAGAAGCCACAATGAAAATGTCAACGCTCTGTCTTACAGAAGTTTACAGGCCTTAGGCGATTTACAAATATTGCCTACACCTGTGAGAGCATGACTCAGACTCTACTCCCACATGGCCTTCCAAAAACACCAGCTTGTCTTTTGAGAGAATGATAAATGGTTCACTTACAGAAATGTCACTAGTTCTGTTGAAAAATTCTTGTAATATCTCTCTTTCCAATGTGTTATTTGCAGTTTTTAGAAAGCTGCTTCCCTGAAAATCCGGTTCGTCACCACATCTAAGGCAATGGTCGCGTAAGTGCCCTGCAAACTTAGCTGTACACCCTCTCTGGTGTACAGCTTCGTGCAGCTGCGCGCCCTCTCTCTCCAAAGAGAGAGGGCGCGGCGCCGCGTCTACACTCGCGGAGCGGCGCGGGGGGGGGGAGGGGGGGGCGGTGAGGAATCGCAAGTGTATGTATTATCGGAAGTTCTACATCAACGGCAATGGCCTTCGATATTAAAGAAAAGAGAACAGGCCACCGCGGGCACTGTTAATACTGTGGTTGTGCGCGTCGAGAGGCGTTGTCACTTCCCCTTCTCCCCCCCCCCCCCCCGCGCTTTCGATTGTCTTCATGCTCACGAAAAAGTTAAGGGTTCCGTGGCACTCTGGGGTTTCCCGAGGCCAAAATGTTTGACAACCCCTGCTCTAGCAGATTTACACGGCAAGGTGACAGGGGACTGATGCGAAGCACGTTTGTGTCGTCCCCCAATAAATGCGTACTGCGCACTTTACAACGGCGCTACTCTTGCAGCACCATACGCGCGCGTTTGACGAGATAGTCAGTGTGGTGAGGTTTCTTGGCACACTCGCCGCACTCTTGAAGGTGGTCCCGCACGAGGTGGCAGCAAAAGGTGGCGCAGAGCGCTTTTGTTGTCATCTGTTAAAAGCATGCAGTACATTTGACGTTATGCCAACCCCGTGGCCGAGCAGGTAGCTGAAGGCGCTTACTGTGATGTTCTCCTGACAAAGAGTAACACTGGCCTACAGGAAGCTTTTGGGAAGCTTAAAAAGTTATATAAGCAGGCGATCGAAGCAGACCTACAAAAAGACCAGCAGTAATCTGCTAAATCATATCACTGATATTAAGTAAATGCCTACTACGACCTAACTACAATTATTGTGCAATCACTTTTTTCATTAGTTTTAATAAGTATGATGGTTTTTCGGTTTTTTTTTTCTTTCAAATGTTTGAGGTGAACCTAGTTTCCAGAACCTTTTTTCAATTATTTCATATGTTTGTTACACGCTTAGATAGGCCGCTTGGTATGTAAAAACGTAGTGTAGTTCATACCTGGCTTATACTCTGTTTAAAAAATCATTCTCCAAAGGCTTCTTCAGTGTGATGTGTATTATAAGCCAATTGAAATATGTGCTTGTCCCCCAAGTGGCTACAAATTTATGTTTTACAGCTCCGAGAACGACATATTAAATGCCGCTAACTGCTCCAAACCAAGGTTCTTTCTTCTGCTCCAAAATCGAAATTTTGCTGCTCCAAAAACTGCTCCCAATTCAGCTTCAGCCGTCTCACCTCTGGAACAAACGGTGTGCAAAAAGGGTTGGTATCGGGGTTGTAGCGCCAAGATCTTGCCTAACCTCTGAATACATGCCTCTTTGCAGCGTGCACACTCTGTGCGTTGTGATTTTTTAATTCTGCATTTTCAGAAAGAC
The DNA here is from genome assembly GCF_013339695.2 of Rhipicephalus sanguineus. Taxonomy (NCBI): domain Eukaryota; kingdom Metazoa; phylum Arthropoda; class Arachnida; order Ixodida; family Ixodidae; genus Rhipicephalus; species Rhipicephalus sanguineus. Next base: position 92,270,021 of record NC_051179.1, read on the forward strand.
GCGATATTTCTTTAGACTTCAAAATTTTCTGAAAGATCCACGCTTTCAGGATTTGCTGAATTCCGCATTTCACGGTTCTGTGCCTTCGGCGTATCGCATGAATTCCCCGAGTTGTTCTCGTCTGCGGCGATTATTTAGGGAGCCTACATGTGCGCGCATCCGTCTGACGGAGGCACAGAGGCGCGCACATATAGGCTCCCTACGAATATTTTTTTGCACTGCGACCTCAGCGGCACGTGAGGTTGAGGCGAGCGGTGGGAAGTCTCCTCTACTAGCGAGAAGATAGGCTGCTAGTGCTATAAAAATAACGCATACAGACTTTTTTTTTCTTTTGTTTGCTTTTTTTTTTGCAAGCCGGCGCCGTACGAAAGGTCACATGACCAATAGCGCGCTTCGTGGATCGAAGCGCGTGAGTTAGACGTTCACTTCGTCTTTGCGGCGTTAGCGAAACTATAACAAAAAATTTAGGAGCCCTTTCCGTATTGCGACAATGGGGACAAGCGAAGCTTGACGTGTGCGTGCTTCACGTATTATTTTTCTTTCTTTTCTCTTTAAAGGGACACTAAAGAGGAGAACGATTTTTCTCGTATTAGTAAATTACTCTTTCACGATAGCAAGAACACCATGCTCGCGGCGAGAAGACGCTTAGTAAGAGGGAAAACGCGTAAAAATAAAATGCGGGTGGCGACACCATCTTGAAGTTCCCGCACCAGTCGCCGTGACGTCATAGAGTTTGACGGCGTCTACTAGGGACTACGTAGTTCCTAATCGGTAAAAATCAAGTACACTGTCCTAGGCCATAAACTTAGCATACCAAGTTTGGGGCAATTTTGTTGAGCCAATTTCGCAAAAATACGATAAATACACCTTGAAATCCGTGACGTCACGCGTGGAGATTTCGGCGCGAAATTTAAAATTGAAACTCTGAACTTTAATTTTCTGCCCTGCCACGGTGGTCTAGTGGTTATGGCGCTCGACTGCTGACCCGAAGGTCGCGGGATCGAATCCCGGCCGCGGCGGCTGCATTTTCGATGGAGGCGAAAATGTTTGAGGCCCGTGTACTTAGATTTAAGTGCACGTTAAAGAACCCCAGGAGGTCGAAATTTCCGGAGCCCTCCACTACGGCGTCTCTCATAATCATAGCGTGGTTTTGGGACGTTAAACCCCGGATATTATTATTAACTTTAATTTTCTCCTCTAATAATAAACCTATCATGGCGAAATTAATGGCATTAGAGTACTCAGAGCACAATTTATCGATCTAGGCCGATTCATTGTTTCTCTTTAGTGTCCCTTTAAAACTGAAACTTTGACCTTGATTTTCTCCTCTATTAACCCCTTGAGGGTCTATTTTTTTAGCGAAATGTGTCCCAAAAATGTGTATTATTTTATTGCTGCATTAAATTCTTCAAACAAATCTATTTAAGAAAAATTGCCTGAATTTCTTTTGGGTGACCATAAAGTTAAAGAAAAATCATCTGTGTTGTTACATATACATTGTTTATTCGTGAGTAACAGCAAGATAAATTATTTTAAAAAAGCCTATACGACGTCTGTGTATAAACGTCTGTGTAGTTCATAGACATACAAAAATAAGTGCACGAAGTGGCGTCAAGTGGAAATACGGAGGGAGAAAAGCCACTTTTCATCCAGTCAGCATCGTCTCGCCGCGCACGCTTTTGAGATGTCGCTCGCTCATAACATCTGATATCTTAACTCGTAAGTAACACCTCGTATGACGGGCTGAAATTTACTGAATCGGGTTCTGATTCGCCAGTCGAGTGGCGATTCGGGGGAATCACCGCTAGACTCACTTTTGCAGCCGAAAAACCGGCGCGCACCTCCAAAGCGCAAGCAAACTGTGCGGGTGAGCGCACTGAAAAAAAGTGTGTAGTTGTGAGCGCGTCCGGAAAGCAAAAACAAGTCCGAAACCTATAATAATCATTCGTCTTATCGCCAACGAAACGGAAGCGGTTTTTGCGAGTCCCCGAAACAGGAAACGCAAGCACAGCGGCATCGTTTGTGTCAGCGCCTGCACGGAAACAGGAGTAATCGCTTACCGGGGAGCAATAAACAAGATAGTAACAAGCCCGTCACCTTTTGAGATATTCTGAGCCAGAAAGCCATCAGTTTTGCGGGCGTAATAAGCGAGAACCGGCCGAAGGACGAAATCGAAACTAGCCGCGGCGCACCGCTGTAGTAGAGCATAAAAAAAAACGGAGAGGCATCGGCGCTAGAAAAAAATATTCCACGTATTCCCGAAGTGTGGCAGCACACGCCAAGCAAGAGAAATGATCGAAAAAGGCGCGTTTTAAACATTCAGGCAATGACGTACATGTACGGCGTAAACCCTTTGGTGTATGTTAGGTGATGCCATGTACGGCGCAAAGCCTCAAAGGGAGAATAAACCTATGATGGTGAAATTACCGGCATTACTGTTCTCAAAGTGCAATTTATCAATCTCAAGCGATTCATTGTTTCACTTTAGTGTCCCTTTACACCAGGCCCGTAGGCAGTAATATTTTTCGGGGGGGGGGGGGGGGGGCACTTGCTGAAAACCTTGACTTTGTGACAAAAACACCTATTTTTATTATTTATTTTTGGTAAAAACACATACCTCACCAAAATTTGGGGGGGGGGGGGCCTAAGGCCGCCCACCTGGCTACGGGCCTGCTTTACACTAATCCGCTACAGCACGGCCACACCACTCTTTTTGTACTTCATGAATATCTTTACTTTCCTCGAGTATTAGCCTGCGCACGCCCATTACCCTCCTCCCCTAATGGGGCTGAGTGAACTTTACTGTAATCGCAGTGAAAGGGAGTGGCCGTTGCCTTGATTAAGACAAGTGCGTTTGTCGAAACGTCGGTTCGAGATATACTCCTTTGACAACCGTGTTGACAGCCTCCAACCCATTTTGTATGTTTCTGTATAACGCTGTCTCCTTTGTCGTTGTGTACCCAAGAGCTCACGAGAAGGCGCCGTAGAGCTTTCAATGCTCAGAGGAAGTGAGGGAACAACTTTATCGTGTGCCCGCGGAATGGGGTCAAGTCTCGGAGAATCTCGGACAAGGAAGGCGATAGAGCGTTACTAGTATCTTAACTCGTCCAATGATTGGCCGCCAATTCCCCGAAGTGGACGTGAGACAATCGTAGAGAGAAACGACAAGCGCGCATACGGGTCTCCTGAAAGACCGCTCCACTTCGAACACCGTGTCTTTACAGGTCGTTTACAAGTAAGACGTTTTTTATCATCTATCTAGCAAGCGCGAAGTGAACGCGAACCTCCGCCCGAGTCTTATAGCCGATCCCCCTCAGTGGGCATGTGGCGCATGTGAAGTGGAAACAAATGACACAGCAATAGCAACCAAACGTATGCGTGCGATCACCTGTGCGGACTGCAGACAAATTTGATAGGAAATTCGCAGCGTTTCCGAAACGTGGTTCATTTCAATAATACCAGGAGTTTTACGTGCCAAAACCACGATATGTATATGAGGCACGCCGTAGTGGAGGACTCCGTAAATTTCGACCATCTGATGTTCTTTAACGTGCACTGACGTCGCGCAGTACACGGGCCTCTAGCATTTTGCCTCCATCGGAATACGACCGCCGCGGCTGGTATCGAAACCGCGACCTCCGGGTCAGCAGCCGAGCACCGTAACCGCTACACCACCACGGCGGAGAAAACGTGGTTAATTTCATTGTGCTTCACTGCGGCCCGGCGATTTTCATGCGGCGTCGCCCACTGCGCGCTAGGGCGCGTCCCGCAGGATCTCATTAAAGTTATTTCAATCAATCAATCGTGCATTGGTTGAAGCAATCGAATTCAACGGCTACATGCGCCGCAATCCAGTGCTGTAGCTGCAAGTAAGTTAGTTAAATTCCGAGTTGCGTTGGACTATCTGGGGTGTTTTTAACAACAAACCTGCTCGGAGAATCCCCGTTAGCCGCGAACAGAAACTATCATCATCATCATGAACCGGCACGCGCTCTCTTCCTCCTCTTCTTGATCATCTGCTTTGCTCCTCCCAGAATAGGTGCGCCGATTTGTTCGGCGTGGGATGCGATAACCCTGATGGGCGAGACACCGAATACTGAGAGAGATAAAGAAAGAGAAATTCTTGGCGAAAGATTTCGTCGCGAGTCAGTACTCGAACCCGCGTATCCACGATCCGAAGGCGAGCTTCTTAACCACTCGGCTATCCAGGCACTCTAGCAGAGCATAGCATAGCTTTGTATAGTATAGCAGATGGCAAGGGGTGGGAAAGGGAAGTGGGGGTCAGGAGGAGTGATGCGAGGAGGAGAGAAAGGAGGAAGGACAGGGTGAAACATATCATAGCCATATATGGTATAGTGTAACGAGGGGTGAGAAAGGGACGTGAGGGTGAGGAGTATAGGAGGAAAGGAGGAATGGAAGGCCACCAGCTCGGCTCTTTCCTCAGTCCTCGCACCACTACTGTTTAGCTGCCCAATTTTTTTTTCCTCTCAACACAGGAGAGCACTTCCGCGCTGCAGGTCACAGGAGAGTAAATAGACGGTATAATTCAGTTCCTAGCCAGTGCTTGGACCATCTTGAAGGCTTTCCGCTCGTGTGAATGTACTGAAGGCCCGCCGTTATTGGGGTTCCCTCTCCAACCCCTCCATTGAAGCGCTTCCAGCACCGTGAAGCGTCATCACAGAGGGGCCTTATCTGTCGGAAGCCACAGTCCTCAGATCACTCTGACGACAAGAGAGTACGTCGTTTTTCGCACTGTCAGGTGCATGTTAAAACAGACTATCTGCGAAATCACCGTGGTGTCTTCATTGTGCAGCGAGGTTGCCGAGATAGCGGCGGCGAAGGGCAGGACGAAGCGTGGTGGGCTCCTTTCTTTTTCCGGAGGAAGGGTTATGGGGGGGCGTCGTCGTGCAGGAGTGGGGGATTTCTAACAAACATTAAGGCACCTTCACACTAGTGGTGCCAAGCCTGAATGAAGTGCGGAGCTGGGCAGCCTTCTTTGTTTCTCTTTAGTTTTCTCTTTCTGTCGTATTCTCCGTTTCTGTTTTTTCTGTCTTTTTTCTCTATATCTATTTATTTCTCTTTCTTGCTCTTTTTGTTTCTCTTCCTATTTCTTCCCTTTCTTTGTGTCACTCTCTCTTTTTTTATTTCTCTTTTGCTTTCTCTCTCTCTCTTTCTCTCTTTTTGATTATCTGTCTTTCACTCTTTCTGTCTCTTTCTAGATTTGTTTCTGTCTATTTCTCTCTTGCTCATTCTGTCAATGCTATGCTTTACCACCTAGCTCCCCTCCTCTTTTCCCCCTCTTCAGCCTCACATCTCTCCTCCTCGCCATCACTTCCCTTTCCCACCCCTTGCTACACTTACTATACAAAGCTATGCTATGCTCTGCTAGCGTGCCTGGTTAGCCGAAAACAGAAGAGACAAAAATACTTTGTCTATGTGATGTGCCGGAAACAATAGAACATTGCTTTATTAGCTGCAAAGACGCTATTCTGTTCTGGGATGTCCTTCAGAGAGCACTGAAGAAAAGTTTTGTCGTCAGTTTTCACACCATACGTTATCTTATACCAACATCGCTTGATGAAGTGCCATATGATATGTTTTTCCTCATGGGTATGCATAGCTTATGGAAGACCCGTATGCAGGACCGTAACGCAGAACCCACCATTTCTTCAAGCATGCACTTCATTCGCATGACTATTCAGCTAAAGGACATTAATGAGGACCTGGACTTTAGACCGGACTGGTACCCCCTCTTGGTGAGGTGCTCGGCCGCACCACCTTTCCAGTATAACACGATGTGAAGAACTCTCACCGTTCTACTGCACGTTGTGTTAGCCATCGAGTGTGCACTTAGTAACGCTTGAGCGCCTATTGTCGCTATGTGATTGTACTTTTGCTTGCTTTATTTATGCTATTATTGTGCACTGTAATACTATAAGTGTGATAAATACAATGAAAGAAAAAAAAAAGCCTGGTTAGCCGAGTGGTTGTGATGCTCGCCTTCGGATCGTAAGAACGCGGGTTCGAATCCCGCCTCACTAGGAATTTTCTTTTTCTTTTTTTTTCTCTCTCTTGCTCTCTTTCTTTCTCTCTCTTTGTACTCGTTCCCTCGCCCATCAAGTTATTGCATCCAGCGTGGGAGAAATCGCCGCACGTGTTCTGGGAGGGAAGCAGAGGATGAAGAAGACGACGACGATGAAGAAGAAGAGTACAAAGAGAGCGCGTGCCGGTTCATGATGATGATCATTTCTGTTTTCGACAGAAAAATTACGGCGAGCTTCAACAGATCCGCCGTTAAATGCCAGCTAACATTGCGAATTTCAAGGAAGGCCTTTCCCACATCTCGTATATGGGTTATTTCTGAATACTATTTGGCACCAGGGTACGAGAAACATATGGATGCGGTTTTCTAGAACGACTGAAATCCGGGTGTCGTTTCTGAAAGGTAGTGTTCGCGGCGGAGCTGTTTGAACTTGGCAAAACTGCGCGATCATCCGCGTAAAACTGGGACGGGTATGCGCCACTGAAAGCGGGTATGTGCCAAGCAGCTCCTAGCGTAGCATAGTCACGCATAGTATATAGTATTGGCGGTGCGCAGCGCCTATTGGCCTCGAGGCCCACCACTGGAAATGCCGGCGCCACCGTCGGCGTGACGTACTTAGCAGGATCACGTGGTCTCCGCGGCCGCGTCGGCTGCTTTTGGCGCACTGCCGCGTGCTCTGAAAACGAGTTTCAAGTCCCACATGCGCTGCGGTCTGTTCAAATTCGGAAGTTTTCTCTCATTTTCTACTAAATTGAAACCATTTTAATAGAGTGGCTGCCTCCGAAGGCGACGAACATGGGGCTCTACCGCTTGGTGCCGCAGCGCCGCGCTTACGCAAAGGAGCCCAGTGTCAGCCTGCACTGGTAACCGCGGGACAAGAAACAGCGTGAAGCATGGGTTGTAAAGCTCAGAACCGGCAAGCAGCCATCCGCTACGAGTCTTGTGTGCAACAAGCACTTCCGCGACGAAGACTTTCGTTACTGCGTCGGGCCTGCGATGTTCGGTCAGTAGCAGACAGCGCGCACTGAGACGATGGCTCGCGCGCGCTTCCCGCCGGCAAATGATGCTTATCTGCCACAGGATGGTAAAAGCGCTACATTTTACCACGTGCGATGCCATCTCAGAACCCTCCAATGCGACCTCTTGATCGTCGGCCCCGTGCTCAGCGTCCACAAAATCGGCTGCAGATGCACAAGTCATTGTTTAGATACGTTGAATTAAAAAAAACGCACAGGGTCCCTTATGCATTCGTTAAAGATGACTAGAAGGCGAAAGCCAGCTTCTTCTTGTCAGTCGATGTACTGATTCTCCCGCGTTACTGTATTTTCTTTCTTTTCCTAGGCGTCGCATGCTACTACATGCTCGGTCTCGTAGACTGGTTCTCCTTCCACCAGCAATCTCGAAGTGGTGAAGCTTTGGTCTATGAATTTGTTGATCACAGAGAGCGGCAAGTTCACTGGAATGCAAACGGAACGATAATAAGGAGCATTAAAAAAGGGGATCGCATTTGCTCACGTTTTGTGTGAACACCAAACGAAACGAATGCGCTGAATAAAGAAACAGAAGCAGCGGCATTTGCCCGCTGAGAAGACCGATCAATACGCAGTGGGAGACAACTTGTCAAATGACATTGAAACGTACCAGAATTTAGACCGAAAAAGAAAAAAAAACACTGAATCGTCGGGACGGCAGATCACAAAGTTGTCATGCGCACCGCGAAGCCGCAGTTGTAAGGAAATTGTTTTTGAACTGCTCTGATAGCGTCCGCGCAACAGTAGTTGTTTGTTTACTCACAAATTCTCATGTTTTGCGGCCTAAAGTTCACAGCGCGGTGCCAAAACGCGTTCGTAGCAAAAGCGAAACCATCAGTACGAACATACATGCAGACGCTCATACATGTAGAGGCACCGTCAGTCGTCGCGAACCCGTGCGATCGCTGGCTTGAGGCTTCTTTCTGTTATTCTCCGTTTGGTTATACAGGCAGTCTACTCTAACGAGATATTTCACATAGTTTGCACTCAGCGAGTGACTACCTTTCACGCAAGAAGCCGGTTCAGGGGTCTCCAACGCGGTGACAGCGTGAAGCGGGTGCTCGGTTTTCTGCAAAGAGACAGCGACTGTAGACTACCTTGTGCTTTCAGTTCGTCGAAAATGATTATCTTGACAGTAAAGAACACAGTTCATTTCGAAAGTACTTACAGAAATGCCCTGGAGGGCTTCCGCGAGGTGTTTTTGTAGAGCGCCGACAGCAAAACCTATGGGGAGCGCGCCGGCGGCATCCTGCCTAGCACGCAATCGAGGCGCGTCCGATAGAGGGCGACTCCGTAACTCCTCGAGGCCGCCACCGAAAGGCGCGTAGTGGCAGCCGTTGGAACCGCAGGCGGGCTTCGTGCCGGAGACGACTGCTTTCACTGTAACGATTTGCCTCTTGTGCGCGTCCCAAATAATTATTTCTGCGGTCACAGCGTGCGCAAAGGGACCGCGCACCTTATAATAGTGGACATGCGTCCACGTGCGTCCAATTTCACAGCTTAATGGGACGACATTGTAACCATACGCGCCAAGTGTTTGTCACTGACCATGACCTCCGAGATCCGGCGCGCAATCTCGGAGGCCATGCGCAGACAAGCATCAACAAGTTTCCCTGCGAACAAGCTTCCCGGCGAAGTGGCGCTCATCGTAAATGCGCCGCTTTCTTTATAACGCCCCGACCGCTAATGGCTTCATTTGTTAACGCGTGAACTACCGTTTTCTATGGACACACTAGCTTCGTTTTATAGTAGATTTTGAGAGAGCGCTGTCGCGCCGGCGAATGGTTTGTACAGGTGCGGCCACGTGAAATGTCAGCGTCGGTAACACTTCCAAACCAGCACTATAAAATTGAGAAAAGTAGCACGTATAGGACTCGGGCAATAATTACATCAGTTGAGTTTACTGGATCATTTGATCTTTCGCCGTTCAGAAAATGCTGGCTACAGATCCTGGCGTTCTTCGTAGGCTCCCAGGGTCTCCCATCCTCTCTAAAATGTCCATAGCGTTACAAAGAAGTGGAAGAAGCAAGCAATATTAGTTAAAAGTACATATATGCATTCTTGACAGTTTGAAAGCAAATGCGAAGGGTGGTCATAAATATTGCTTGTAAACCACGAGCTTCATTGCAATCATTTTCAAAGGAGATACAAAACTAGAATGAAGCAACATGAACGTATATTCACCAGTGACACGCAAAAGAAAAAAAGAACAGCAGTACCTAGCACCACTAACAAGAATAAAGGAAAAAAAGCACTTGAATGTTTCAGAATCGACCCCACGCATTACACAACTTTTGTAAATTGAAGGTGCATTAGTAGCAGACATTAAAGTGAGAGAGTGAGAGAAATGTGGAAGAGCAAGTCACGTCCCGGCCCCCTCCGGGAAAATGAAAATCCTCCGCCTATTAGATGGCGACTGCACAGCGAAGGCGAATAGCTGCGCGCGCACCTCGGCTACGACGCCACTCCTCTGGAACGCGCAGATCGGCGGCAGCGGTGGAGTGCGCGGGAGGTGCCGGCTCCGATGCGCCAGCTGTGTGACATCACTGATCCTCGCGCATGTGCAGCACGGCTCTTGAGGAGCCACGCGAAACTGGCTCGGCTAGGCCAGTGTAGCTAACCCTACAACACATGGCTGATCGCTCTGTCATAGGAATCGGCATGGAATCGGTATAACACGAAAGTGAAACGTGTCTTCACAGACTAGTGGAGCGTTTTGTTGGGTGTTCTTTCGCCCGAAAGGTGAACGAATGAATGCTGTAGCAATACATTGTTATGTCACGCGAAGAACGGCAAGCAGCTCGAAACTTGCAACGTGCTGCTCAAGCAGAAGGGATGCACGGAATGAACATACACAGGATGAGCGCGAACTAACTGTCACAGTTGTAACTTATTTCTGTGTGAGCAGCGCGCTCCTTTCGCGAAAGCCGCCGCTGCAGTGAGCGAAGTGACCTTCGTGCTCTCAACGCAAACTTGCAGTGAAAGCACAAGACATAAAAACCACCGCCATCACGAGATAAACGCGCGCACGAGCGACCACGCCCTGTAGACGCGCGTGCTCATCGCGACGCGTGGGGGGGGGGGGGGGGACATTAAAAGCGCGCTCTTCTAACGCTCTTCGAGCCTTCCGTGCCATCTCGCTAGTTATAACGAAAACACGCTGATGTACCACCGATCTCTGAGTGCCGCCACCGGCAAATGGTGTATATAAATAGCTCGCCGTCAGCGTGGCGAAGAACGTGCCGTCTGTGGCCTAATCGTTTCGCGCTGCGCGCTGGAGACCGAGGGGTCCTAAGTTCGACTCCCGGTGACGAAACTTTTTCTTCTAAAATTTTCTTTGCCATCTGTTAGCCTTTATATTTTACAACGTCATATCCTTGACGGAAATACGTCAGTGGAGCCGTGGGGAACCCCGGCATAGAACACTTTCGTGTTAAAAAATTAAAAAACCTAGGCCTACGCCATGACCCAAGTAGTCTACGATTGCACCTGCAAAACGACCTTCTCATCCTTTACAGTCAGAACCCCAACAAAAGGTTCGACCGCGTCTCATACCTGCCGGAACAATCGCTCACACCGTAACGTTCGGGAAAGCTTAATGATCCGCTTGTGTGATCGCTCGATCATTATTCCTTCACAAAAAAAAGAACAAAACATAATGGGATAAACACTGCCTTCTAACAGGTTCATTCGGTTAAAGTTACCTGCCCATGCCAACGCCTCTGATAAAAACCACTGTGCTCTCCTGAGCGCTTCAATACCTCATTCCTCTAGAGTTGCAAAAGACAAAGTACAACTAACCACTCATCTAATCCCTCTTAGTTCTTCTAAAAGCTTAACCTTACGTTACGTTACAACACGCATTGTACAAAAAAAAAATAACCCCAGGTGTAATGCACTTCAAGAAGCACCTCAAACGTTTGCATTGGTTTTATGCTAAAACCTTGCACCAAATGCCTGTCAATTGTAATAGCGCGTAACGAAAACTGCACCCAAAGCTATTGAGGGACTATGGAGATACGAAAGAGTATATTATTGGAAGTATACCCAAAATGTTATTGCTATTGGGTAATAGTGGCTCTTAATACGTGTTGCCAGGGTCCTATTAAGGACTCTGGCGTTACTATATATATCATCGTATTCTTCATTGCAAAGCTTATTTTTTTCGTGTACCTAGCTGCTTGGACACCGTGTACGCAATATTGAATAAATTAAATGTGCATTTCCCCTCAAGATATATATTAGGGACAGGCTCGTAGCCAGGGGCGGGGACGTCTAGGGTCCTTCCGCCCCCCCCCCCCCCAAATTCTGATGAAGAGGGGTGTTTTACCTAAAATAAATAATGAAAAGATGTGTTTTCTCAAATAGTCAAGGTTTTCAGCAAGAGCCCCCCTCCCCGAAAAAAAATTCCTAATAATAATAATAATATCTGAGGTTTAACGTCCCAAAACCAAGATATGATTATGAGAGACGCCGTAGTGGAGGGCTCCGGAAATTTCGACCACCTGGGGGTTCTTTAACGTGCACCCAAATCTAAGTACACGGGCCTCAAACATTTTCGCCTCCATCGAAAATGCAACCGCCGCGGCCGGGATTCGATCCCGCGACCTTCGGGTCAGCAGTCGAGCGCCATAACCACTAGACCACCGTGGCGGGGCAAAAAAAAAAAAAAAAATTCCTGGTTAGAGGCCTGATTAGTGGTGTAGCCAAGAATTATCTTCAGGAGGGGGGGGGTTGACTTTTCTTTATGTGTGTGCTTGTATGTGCGCGCGTATATATATATATATATATATATATATATATATATATATATATATATATATATCGAGGCAATAGACGTATCTACGGGGGGGGGGGGGGTCAAGGGGGGTGCTAGCCCCTCCACTAAGTTAGTCACTGTCGGCTGCGCACTGGGAAACTGTCGACTGAGGCAAAGTTTTACTTCTACACAGCAATCACTTTATTATATAATGAAATTTGTCCTACGCTTCTGCTGTGGAGTTTGTCTCTTGTGTCTCAAGACCAGCTACTGAACTGCAGTGCAGACGGCCTAGCAACGCTTCCGCGCGTTGCGCTACAGCATTGCAGAGAAGGCTACCGCTGAGTAGGGGCTCTTAACGTTAGAGCACCCTGTCAAGATTTTATTGTGTTCTGCCTGGTCTAATTGACGACGCAGATACGGGCAGGAACCAGTAAACGTTTTATGGACCGATCAAACGCTCTTCCTGTTTCAGGAAATTCATTTTCTTTTATCGGAGAAGAATATAGAGTATGCATAACTGTTGAGCGTGAGCCGCATTGGGGGAGGTAAAGAACGTTTCTTCCGCTTGAGTTTCCGATAAACCTGCTTCGCCTTACCAAAACGTTGGCCCTGCTTATCATATGGTAGTTTGCAGCGATCGCGGCGGCTTGGAACAAGGCGAGGAATAAGGCAGACTTTCAAGCTTGTCCCGCAACTTGATCCATCGGGGAATCGTTCAAGGTCCACTGTTTTCTGGACTAAGAATTGTTGGGGTTTATAACGTCCCAAAACCACGATATCATTATGAGAGACGCCGTAGTGGAGGGCTCCGGAAATTTTGACCATCTGGTGTTCTTTAACGAAGTGTAAGCACACAGGCCTCAAGCATTTTCGCCTCCATCGAAAGTGCGGCCGCCGCGGCCGGGATTCGATCCGGCGACCTGCGAGTCGGCAGACGAGCACCATAACCACTAGACCACCGTGACGGGTTGAAATAATGTCCTTCTACCGCGACATTTTTCGCGTACTCATTCACAAATTTGCGAAATTAGATCATGGCTAATAAAGGCAAAAGCACCGCAACTTAAATAGAACGAGCGCAAGGTTGTGACATTGCCTTTGTTCGAAATTTGCCCGCACCGCTGGGAAAATAAAACGACAAACCTGTTCGCACTGCTACTTCTGAAATGTTTATATCAAATGAAAGGTAGCATGGGCTGTATAATGGTAGCTTTTTTGTGTTCAAATGCGGAATGAAAGCACAGTATGAGCAGGCCAGTAAAAAGCTGCTACTGGCAACAAGGGTTCAGTGGATTCTTTTTTCTGCAAAGCGACGCCGGACGTCGAGTCAATCCAATCCAAATGAGTAATCTGCCGTCCTTACATTCTTTCCGAAGTGTTATCTCTTTTAATTGGAACCGATTTGCCGTCCTGCAGCGATGGTCATCGGCGTGGTCTCAGTCATCGCTTAACAAGGTAACTGACACGAAACTGAATATTCAGTTCAAGTTTCGAGCATGACTTCGCTCTGAAAACACCGGCTCGTCGCCGTTCGGCAACGTTTCGCTGGTCGCTTTCCGAAACTGAGCTTTTCTACTATGTACCGGCTTTGCCCCGTAACCTTTGTACGCCCACAATTGCCGTTCACGCTGCGATATATCCTGCGATGCGCGCGTGAGGCTTAAAACGTTGCTCGCACGCAGATTCGCTAGGATATATCGATTGCGCGGCGCATCAGCTTGCTCGTATGCCTCCTGAGCGAGTACGATCGAGATATTTTGCCTGGAAGGCTGTTGGAATTGTCGCGGACGCGTCTTCCTCGGCCGAGCTGCTTAAACGACGGCGAATGAACAACAGGTGCGCTCGAGCACGGCGCATGTGTCTTTTAGCAGCGGCGGTTGCGAACGCTTTCTCTAACCGCTGGAACCTACTCGTCTGCGGCGCTTGACAACTGCTGCTCTGACGGTCACATATGCGTCGTATGCGTGTGTTTCCCCTTAGGTATGTTTAACAGTGTACGGGTTTCGCCGGCGCACGCCGTTGTACGTTGGATAGACGTCTGCGTGCGCGTTCTACTGCTGACAATCGCCTATCTTTATTGTGTTGTTTTCCTGCCAGAGGCAACATCCCGTTTGCACTGCACTCCAATGGGCGTGGTTCAGGGACGAGCCGTCTCGCACCGGCGAAAGTTGCTTCATTTCTGACTCTTCTGCGTCCTGCGCCGTTGTTTACGCGCGCCACTCTGCGTGCCGAGCATACCTGCTGGGTTTTGGGGCGGGAGCACCTCGAGCTGCCTTCGGGAACCGTGTCCTTGGCTCAGGCCACGTGAGGAGTTGGCCGCGGCGGCACGCGGGGGAAGCCCTTCGTCACGAGCTTGGCCCACCGAGGAAATTGCGTGGCTTCCGCCTTCGCTGCAAGAGCCGGCAGCTTGTCTCACACCCGGCCGCGCAGTTATCGGCAACCCCGAGATAAAACATACCAGACACACGCCGCACTGGGGAAAAAACGAGGAGTAAGTTAGCGCCGCCGCGCGCGAGATGTCTTCTTCTTCGAGCATTTCCACGCGAAAGTTTTTGACAGCGCAGCAGCCGGTCTTGTTTATGTTTCGCGGGGCTCGCCGTTGTCTCTGCTGACCCGCGCGATATTAGTCAAGCGCGCACAGCGCTTCTCGAGGTGCTTCATCGGTGTCGCAGGAAGGTGCCTTCGCTGGTTCTTATCCCGTGGTTGCGTGCATGTGCCTATCTGCATTGGAGTCTGTCTGCATTCTGACTTCCTTCCGCGCTGAGCGCGTTTCAAGGCTGCCGGTTCCTCGAAGTCGCGCACGGGACTTAACGGCCGGGGGAAGCCCCTTTGTCACGAGTCTGCCTCCGAGGATGTTGCGTGACTCGGCTTCCGGCTTTTCTGTGCTTCCTCTTTTTCACATTTGATTATACAATCGGCTCGTAGAAGGAAGGCAGTACAGAGAATCTGGCAAAGTGTCAGCACCTTCGAGGGATGCCGAGCCGTCTCTCGGTTCGCCCTTTAAGAACTCGAGGTTTTTAGTCTTTCAGTTCAGTCGTTGCATGTCCGCATGTCGAACAAGACGTCGCACGTTGTGCGTATGTGGAGCGTATTCTACTCCGGTCTGAGCATTTTCGGTATGGTTTTGATTTCATTCTGTCGGACGATTTGAAAGAGCAGCGGTTTTGCATTTATTGTCTCAGGAGGTCACGTATGTGTGAATTTATGAAAAAGGTTCCTTTATGTTAGTCTTGCCACAAATGCAATAAGATTCCATGGTGTTGATTAACTTTGTACCAAGCCGGATGTAGTGTTGAAAGCCCAGCAGTTCATTCCCTTCGTGGTTATTATTTCAGTTTTATGGCTTTGTTTTTACACGTTCTGTGAGGGTATGTTCATTGAACTGTCTGCATCACTTGAGATACATAGCTTCATGTCCTGCTGCATTCAGCTTTGCTATTGCCAAAAGCCATTGAATGGCACGAACGTACGGATCATTAACGACTGAGCTTTCGTCTCGTTTTCTTTAAACTGGCATTTTGTTTTTATAAAGCCTAACATATTATGCACTAAAGTTAGATATTTGCACACGCAAGGCTTTGTTAAAATAAAGCACAAAATATTCCTGCCATTGTGATATTGCCACAGTTTGACGTGAATATGTGTGCGCGTTGTGCAAACAGCATTGCTTATAGATGCCGACTTCACACGTAGAAATGACGCTTCCAATGACAGCATTTCATTTGTTTGCTATTGCAAAGGATGACCAACCTATGCTGTGTTGTAGCAGATGACAAAAACCATTCAAGCATAGTGGTGCATTCCATCACAAATAATTTTTTTCGTACCCTACATTTCCATTTTCACACCAATACACATGTTGTTCTGCTTAATGAGCACCTTTAGTCCTGGGTCGTTAACTCTCGGAGGATTTCTTTACAAAGATGAGCTCTATAGCTGTAGCACTCTGCACAGTTAAGGAGTAGGGTATCGGCAGTACCCTGACTATTTTTCAGGCATTGAAAGAGAGGGAATTGGTGTGCATTTGAAAAGGTTCCCTTACCTTGACGGTCCCTGTTAATTTGTAATAGGCTTCGGTATGTTTATGAATGAAAGAAGGAGGTGGGGGGGTTGCACTGTCTGTGTAGCACAGTGGGCAGGCTGCGTTTCTTTCTTCGCCCTGTTGGTCATCATGTTTCTCGTCTCGCACGCTCTTCATCACATGGTAGTACTAAAGGCCCATAGTGGTGCACAGCCTGCCATGGCCTTGCATACGTACAAGTTTGAATGGACTTGGGAGCCTAGTTATTAGAGCGTGCTGCCTGCGTAGCGATTGTAGAAGCTTTTGCTTCCTCAGATTTAGTCTGTTTCTGTGTCGCTTTCTTTGGATGTGGAGTCCCAGTACAATGCATCAATTAAAAATGAATCTGCCTTGCGCAGGACTGAGTGACACATAAATTTGGTCTCGGTGGAGGGCAAACCCTGTGGCAGCGATGGCCGAGTCGAGGAAATTAGGCAGCTTGCTGCAAGAGATGAACCGCGACCTCAAGTGTCGCAAAGGGTGCAGCTTCTACGGGAACCCCGAATGGGACGGGTACTGCTCTCAGTGCTACAAGGAGCTCCGAGCAGCGCAGGCAGCTGCAGCAGCCCCAGCCAGCCCTCTGGGAACCCAGCCAGCAAGACGGTGAGTGTGTGTGCTTTATCACTGTTTAAAGAGCAGTTAATTTTGACATCATTTCCTGAATAGCCCCATTGCGTCCATGCAACCATCGTTACACAAGGTGTCGCTGTCGATTACAGCATCCTTTGACGGCACATGCTCAATGAATGCACTAATGAAGAGGAATGAGATGGAATAAACAGTGCTGGACTGATGCCTCAGTATCATCTTAATTAACCCTTTACTGCACCTTGTTGCATTTATGCAACGTTCCACTAAATGGCAATCAGAACAAAGGCAAAGTTTGTTTGGAGCTGCCTGTACACTTTTTGCATTTCCACAACATTGCATTGAAAAACGCACTCTCTTAAGTTGCCATCTGTGCTCATCCTGTGCAACTATTCCCAAAACATCCACGGCAGACGCTGCATGTGCCCACGTGCAGTGATATAGGGAAGTTTTACCAATTATAAGTTCATTTCTGAACATGATGAAGCGCAGGAAAATTTCTTACGTTCTGCTACACAACCTCCTTATTGTGTAGATTGCAAGAAACATTGTCATCTCGGAATAATTGGTTCCTGGCGACAGAACGTTGCTATGTTGCACAAATGCAACAACATACAACATATAAATGGGGTTTGTTTTTCTCATAAATGGAAATAGGCCCTAAACGCTTCTGCGGCCGAGTAATTCCTTCTGATAGTGAAGACAGCGACAATTACAGGAGGGGTGATGACCCTGAGTTTTAAGTCCATTTCGATTCAACATGTGTGCTCGATGTTTTCAGGTCGTTTGCCCAAATTTTTTCATAGGTGTTCGGTAAACTCGTGCACTACTGTGCCGCTTCATCCCGGCTGTACGCTTAAGTCTGCGCTTCTAAGTTCTAAATTTTGGGCCATACTGCTACAACACTGCGTATGGTGTTGCTGCTTTATTTCATATTCCCTGCGCCCTCAGTTACGAGTGTCCACGCCACTCGTTCTCTTGTGCTCCCCATCCTCTTCGTTCCTTGACCGAGCGGTGGAACGTGTAATGAAAGTGGTTCTGCCTGGTTTCAAATTACACAGGCTTCCTGTGAAATCTACAGCTGCATTTAGCTCTGTTTTGCCACAAAAATTTTTCGCTTTGTTACAATCTGTTTCCTCCTTCAAATGTTCAACCTGTGGCGCGATCTTGTACGCGTTCCAACATGGTACAGAGGCGGTCCTCTCTATCGAGCCACACGCGACTGGTCAATGTGAACGTCACGGCCCACATTGACCAATCACGTGCGGCTCGATAGAACGAACCGCCTCCGTTCCAATTTGGAACGCTTAAAGATCGTGCCACTGTTGTGGAAAAGCGCTGTAAGTTTCCTGGCCGCACAGGAATTGGCATGAGGTGCTGCTAGAAGCATGGAAACCGGCTTTGTTCAACGAGCAAGAACATTTGCATTCTTTTGTACCACACTACAACATAAGTGCACCCACTCATTGCCATGTGCAAATAAAAATTTGAGTTTGAATTGCGCCGAGTATATTTCCCCTTCAGCTTGTTCTTTATTTGCTTGTTGTTGCAAATATGCAACATACCTTGTTTTCTGCTTATACAAACTGTAAAAATCGACGAAATTTATTTTTGATGCTATACAGCTATTGTTACGCTTCCATGCAACTTCGTGAATAATATTATTACGAAAGAAGAAATTCTGCAGTAAAGCGTTAATATGTGTGATTTGACACCCATAACAATATGGGCAAGACATTGTGGTTCTACACTCTACAAAATCCGTAAGTTTTAAAAAGTTTGCAGAGTGCACGCATAATGTAAATGTACTTTAGCATGCAGAATTTGCTGCACGACACACGTGAAGGAGGCCTCTAATGTTTCTGCCTGTGAATACATCGTTTTCTCCACTGAAACTTATTTGGGAGCCATCAGACGTGGTTTGACGCATACATTGTAAGCGCCTAGTCTTTCAGGGCAGAGTTGCGAAACGAACCTCCCCCGCACTATGCGTAATAGAACACGTAATGTCATTTATAACTCAACGCGTGACACGTGGGCACAATGAGAACCAGGAAACACCCGATCATATATACGCTGCTCCCAGCTAGACGCATCGTTTGCGTAGTACCTACGAAAGAGAATGCTCGACATTGCTCACGAACACCTGTCACGAATGCTCACACGGGTGCGGTGTAGTGGCTGCATTTAACAAGAGAACTTTATGTTCAAAGCACAATACATCGTCATAGGAGGAATGAGGAAATGCTCGCACACACATTATGCTGCGGAAGTAGACAAAACGGCTGCCTGGTGTTGTGTATGGGCTGAGATGGGCCAATTCTGAAAGTGGCGCAGTGTCACATAGCAGCTGCTGTACCATGAGGCAATGATGAGGGATGTTGGTGCTCTCGCTCTTGTGAGTTAGCTGTTGCTACGCGACACAACACACACACCAGGCATCATGAAGCATTGGCTTGCGCAGGAGAACTGGTGAGGTCGTCACACTGTAGAACTATGCTTACACCCATTGAGTTGTGGGTACAGCACTGGACTGCTGCACTAGGGAACCTGAATTTAAAATGCACCATCGGTTGCATAACTTTGAGGATAACTCCTTCGGCTACAACGAGAGTTTTTCAGTCATACGAGTTTCAAAACTCCCCATAGGCTTCATGTATGAAAGTCCGGACACACCATTGTCCAAAATCCTGGAGGTCTGCTGATTTTAGCACCAGCTGTATGCAAAAAAAAAAAAAACTAGCTTATAAATGGCGTTTTTCTGTGTTGCGTTGTACAAGCTTGCAAGCACTGCCATATTGATGACATGAGCAGTGTGTTTACGTTCGGGGCTGACATTTTGCAAACGATACTGTGGCCATAGAGCTCTGCGACCTTTCTTGAAACTACTTCTCTGAATTCTTGCCATGGCAACTCACGCAGTGACAGTGATGACTGCAGCGATTGCGGCAATGCGGTGCATTCTTTACTGACGTTTCCAGGTGACACGTCAGTTTGCTATCCGTGGGGATTTCCGGATTTCAAAACAGACTTATCACAACTGGTATGATTGAAGATCTCTGGCTATGACTAGGACTTCCAGCCAAATATCCAAGCAGAGCATGGGGATCAATTCTAACAATGCTTTGCACAAAATCTGTGGGCTCTCACTATGGTACTTGCAACTCTCACCTCTGCCACGTGAAGCTGCATTCTTTCTCGTTGAGGTGATGCAACAGGGGATATTCTGACCTTCCATCATGCCACACGTCAATTAGTTTCTCATTTCATCATAATGGTCAAATGGTCGTCAACCGAGTTCGTCACTCCTTTTTGGGCAAAATGTTCAGACCTCGGGGTGTGTGCTTGCCTGAAGGACAGACAAGAGACATGATTTATGGGCACTTTCCACTGTCTGCTGTTTCATGATGAAGCTATGCCTGCTGCAATGCCATGCACATCTTTGCACAATTTCTTTGATGTAACTTGATAAAACCATTCTTTGTAATAAGACAGGCATGTTCAAACAGTTGTTCAGGGAGCTAACTTCACGAATCAAATTCAGTGTAAATACATATCTGCAAATACAGTACACATTAATTCCGTGATTGCTCATTTGTATAAAAAGTAAGAATTGTTGCATGAGTGCGTTTGGTGAAAAGCAAGCTTGCTTTAGAATCCCAGCATATTTAGGATGGCAATGCTCAAAGAAGAAAAAAAAAGGGGGGGGGGGTCTGTCAGCCTTTTCTTCTAGTGGTGCTTGGATACTGCCACTATCCCTTTGGGTGTGCTGCATACAGTTATAACTTCTGTAGAATGTTTGTCGCGCTGATGAAATTAGCATGTTACGTGCACCATGGGGTGTTAATTATGCATTATCACTTAAAGTCTTGTTATTTTTTTACTGTGGCATCAGTGTGTCACTAAGTAGCAAGTTTTCTCGTCTCCTTGGTTTCAACAGTAATAAATTGTCTTGCTTTGTTGTTTTCCAAGAGCAAGCCATGTAAGCTGGACTAGACTGTTGTTCTTTGCACTTCATGTACTTTCCGGAGGCCAATCCAAGCTAGCAATCCTGATCTTTTTCTGCTGCAGCGTTTTGTAATGATGCTAAAGGGGCAGCTAACGTGTTAGAAATGAAATGTTCGACTGACTTAGTCGATTGATTTGCGAAGGAAATAGTCAGTAGCTTCACTGCTATTTTAGTTAAACCTTAACGTGCCAAGCTTAATTGTATGAAGTCCTAGGTGAAACGAATTGTTTTACTGTTAGTAACATTATTCATACAACGCCAAATATTTCTGGCTTCTAGTATAAAGAAGCACACTCATTTGCAATTTCACCTTAAAAACATTTTGCTGGTGCCCCAGAAAAAATTCTGAAGTATTAAATCAACATTACTGTGGGTGCCAGTGGTCAAATAATCATATTGTGTGCAACTCTATGCAGATTTTTATCTTGGACATTTTCAGTGAAACAAAATTTGGACGTAACGCAACATAGCGCAGAATTTCACGACTCTCCTATTTTAGCTGAATTAAGTGGTGCTGTAAACAAAAAGCTGTCACTGCCAAAAGTTTTCAGGGTATGGAGTTTTCCAAAAGAATTGGCGCAATTCTGTAGAGCTTGGATGTACAGCGTAGTATAATCTATAGCCACAATCTACGCCATTACGTTTCGCCTACGCACTGTCGCACACTCCGTATGCTCATCGGTCTGCCTCCCATGCAGCTTATCCAAGCTGTGAGAATGTTCAACTGCTCCACATTGCTTCTGTGTCTGCAACTGCAGCGTTGTCGTTCTGGAAATTATTTATTCATCAGCCTTGTTATGACTCAGGATCACAGCTGTTTTAAATAACAGTAAGCATGCCTTCGAGACACGCATTGTAAAAGCTTTTCAACTGTCAGCGACCCTCTCTGGAATTCTTGACGTAGTACGCATTATCGAGATGACCTCGGAGTGCATGCAGGGCTCGAACAAAAATGCGTTTCTTAGAGTGTTGCAGTTGTTTTGCACTTGTGTATTGTTTTTGCTTTGGAACCCGTTCCGAGTGGATTGTCCGAAAATGAGTGCGTTCACTAGAATAAAGACTGTTTCTCTGTCGGCTGCCATCTGGAATTCTCGCGTGTTAACTCATACAGCTGACCCCATTTGTCATCAGTTCATTATTCACCTCGTCCAGTCTAAAATTATTTTGAACTCTAATGCTCTAGTGCTGATCAGAAATGTGGATAGCTGGATGGAAATGGTGTGGCAATGGGATGAAAAAACACTAAAGACAAATACAAAAGAAATAAATAGCAAGACAGCTCTCAAATGAAAGTTATCGAAGGAAAAAGACATAGAATAAAAAATTTTCCTGTGCACCACCTGGTGTACAGAAAGCTAGTATTACAGAGAATAAAGCTATAGAAATCAAAAGGAAATGCAACACAAAGTGTTAGATAAGTCCGTAATAATCATAATTGTTGGGTTTTGACATCCCAAAACCACGATATCATTATGAGGGACAACGTAGCAGAGGGCTCCAGAAATTTCGACCACCTGGGGTTCTTTAACGTGCACAAAATCTAAATACACGAGACGCAAGTATTTTCGCCTCCATCGAAAATGCGGCCGCCGCGGTCATAAGTCCTTTGTGTTCATCTTTGGAGGTGTTTCATAGTAAATGCTGCCTATAATAAGCATACTTATATGAATAGTGGAACACTTCATTTTAGTTTCATAAGCTCCTTAGATGGGGCTCTGGAAAAATATGGACCCCATTTCAGTGGCCGGAGACCTGTTTAAAAACCAACTTTGCTCTTCTGTAGAATTACACACTGATGTTTCGAAGACCACTGTAGCCAAATGCAATCCACAGTGATAGATTCTTGGCGTTCTTTGTTGATTAACGATTGCCTCTTGCATGTTCATAATCAGCAAGCACTTTCCTAAGGTCGATGTTTCATGTCTTACGTGGCATTGAGAAAGCTTCATATATCGGCTTATTGTATCCCGTGAGCCACCTAACAACTTTTCTGTTCTTCCACAGTGTAAGTTGTCGATCTTCTGCTCTTCTTGGGGCTTCTCATTTCAATATTTGTCTCAGGACTTGTTGTTGGACTAGTTGGTTCATTATGCATAATAAATTAAAATAGAATAAGAATTTATGTTGACAAGACAGAAAGCAGTGCAGTACTTGTTCATCTCTTCTTAGTTGTTTCTTTTCACTGTGCTATAAAAAGTCAATATTTTTTTTTTGTCTGATGGCATGACCAAGGTTAATCAGGAAATGAGTTGCTTTTAGTGAATCATCTTTCCTGTGCAAAGCCAATGGACGTGGAAACGAAGGAAACCTTAAAGAAGGAATATTGTATTCTAACTGAAATGCCCGGTAGTTGCAGGGGTAGGTTAATTTTTTTTTTTTTCACTAAAGGAAACAGAAAAAAAAACTGGGGGGGGGGGGGGTGAATAACTAATGCAAGAAGTATTTCTGTAGCCTAACAGCGCTGCGCCCTTCATCTTTCATCTTGCACATGGCATGTGATGTCATTACAGACATGGCATGGGGTCCCGCATTTCCATGCGCAGCCTACATTGTGAATAAATGCACCACCTGCTTATTGAGAGTGCCTTGACACTTTCGAAGTCTTATTTCTCGTGGAATTTCCGTTCTCAGTGACATCTATAGTCGATTTATTTCTTCTTTTTGCACAGTCATTCACAGTTGTTTTCTACTGCGGATCTCTTTGTGAATTATTGTACGCATGGTCTGTATTTTTTTGCTTTTGACACTTTCTCCTTACGTCGACAATGGCGCACGTAAATCGTGATGTGGGCAGCACTTCACAGTGCATGTTTGTGCACTCCTTTAACACGTGCCGCATGTAAAGCCAATCGAAAAACACTTTAGCGTTGCCAAGAGGGGGTCGGACGTGGTTTCTTCATTCTTGGGCTGGTATCATCGATATTCAAACCTTTGTTGTGAATGTGCCAGAAACCTGTAAAAGCCCAGTGGTGCTGTAGTCATGCCAAGGAATTTCGGGGCTTGAATAAAAAGGATAGTGCTGTTACAAAGATAAAGATTGCTGTCGGAAAGCTCACATTTGCAGAGCTACCGCACTCAAAGACAAAGCTCGGAAGTAAACTGACAGTGAGCGAGCACAGGGTGTAGTGACTGCAGACTTACCACAGCATGACCATCAGAAACATAACCACTTGTTATCCTTACTGTAAGATCAGGGCCTCTTTAACCCACCTCAAGTTTCTCTTGTCTTGTGTCAGCCGGCTCTGTTATGTGTGTACTATGCAAATTTTCCAACATCATCACACAACCTTATTCTCTGCCATCTTAGACTGTGTGGATCCTCCCTTAATAGTCGTTTTATTACTCTTATGGACTGGTTTGTGTCTGCTCCACCTGTTACATGCCTAGCCCATCTCCGCTTCTCTTAATCTCAAGTAGGGTGTGAACTAGTTGCACAGGCACCTCAGCAATCATTCGTGTGATGGATGACACATAAGTCTCATTAATTTAAACTCCAAGGGGGACCGGGAATTAGTAATTTGTTTCAAGCAGAGTTTGAACAAAAAGATAGTGCCCTTGAATGTGTGTGAAACGCTTTGCAGCACACACTGCTGTATGCGACAGCCTGCACGTATTTCAGCCGTTGTCACGACGATCACTACTGACATATGAAAGTCCTGTTAATGCATCTACTGGATCTCCATCGCCTGCAACATAGAGGCTGTCCATGCTGCGATAGCTTTATGATGGCGGATTTTTTTTTTAGTTTAATATTTTTTAAAGCATTCATTGTCCACCGGTTCCCTCATATAGTCGCCATCCATTTTATTCGAGATGTTGAGTTTGGAGATGGCGCTGCCTGAAGCTTCTCCATATCTGCGACCGACCAATATTAGTAATAGCTGTCACAGAGTCTGCGCAAGATGAACAAACAAATCTGGGTCCATGGAACTTGCACGACAGCCTGCAAATAGTCTTTTTTTACAAATTAATGACTTGGCTTCTGGCATGATTTGGGTGGAGTCGGCTACAACCAGATTGGCTAGGCCTCTTTTACTTTTTGAGAGGCTCTGGCAACCTATTGAAATGCTGCGTTTTCTACCGGGCTGGGTCAGGTCGGTGCGTATCTATGTTGCTGCAAATGCAGAGGTTGGCTGAGGCAGTTGCATTCCTGGTGTTTAAATTTTCATTATACTATTATCGTAGAGCACTGACATGACAGCAGGGCTCTGTAGAGGTTGATCACTCTCTCTACGCATCAGCTGCAGCTATCTCATTGATCGAGCACCACTCTGTTCGCATCCTGTTTTGCTGGGCCGATGTACGCACAGTCGGGGTTAAGATAAAAATAAATTCACGCTCTATGGACAAAAAGCAGCTGCTACACCGGCGAGATATATGTTCCGAGAAGCATGTATGTGAACTGCGGGATCGAGACTTTGAACAATACGTTATTCTAAATAAAAAGCTCACGACTTTAGATACATGCTTTTGTCGCTCGTCATTTCCTGTTCATTCACTCCGAGGGGTTGGATGACGTAGCGTGGTGGCTGACTTTTGATAAAGTTCACGTTCTTGGCAAGTAAAGGTTTGGTTAAAGCTGTTTTTATTAACCATGTTTCTTTATTTTGCCGAGTTCCCGTATAAACAGCGCATACAGCAGCAGCTATGTGTAGCACTCCAATTAACCAGTCTTTGGGACCGTTAAAATAGTAGCTAGAAAATGGGGGCACTGTCTAATGTTGACCATCGGCAGCACCACAAATCACTGTTTCACTAAATCTGGTGAGCTGCCTGTGCAACGTCTGCATGTATCTATAGCATCAACAGCAATTAAGGGCAAGGTCTCGGGCCTATGCTGTCATCTGAGGACGCATCCTTCCTCTCTTCATCGTCTTTGCTACTGCTTGCCATTGCATGCATCGAGTGACAGCTATCACTCCTCGAATAGAGTTGCACTTGGTCACTGTCACTCTGTTCCTGCTTTTTCTTTGTGTTCATTGGACAGAAAGGCAGTTCAAATTTACTGCAGTCTTTTTTTCACACATATCTAACTTTATAACGACTGATATATCTGTAATTCTTTATGCAAGGTGTGTTTGGAAGGCATAGTGTTAGCTATGACTTGTCACAGCTCACGCTAGCTTGTTTCTGCAGCTATGGTTTACAGTGCATAAGTTATTTACTTGCATACAGCAGAGAAGATGGTAGGCTTAAAAACCAGAGAGAGAGAGAGGTGCATTTAGGATTGTTTATGCACAGTGAAGCAAGTGGGGACACATGTGCCAACTTCAAGACAGGGTTTAGCAACAGGTGTAAATATTTATATGCGTACAGGTCATACTCTTGCTGAAACAAAAATGCCTTAATGCCTTACAGTATATCAAGTTTAAAAGAGGCAGTTTTCTTGGCAAAGCATGTGAAGACATACATGCTGATAGACTTATCACTTAAGCTTGCTATTTTTGCTAACTCAGTTATAGCCCTAGAGAATTCATCTGTTCACTTTCACACAATGACGTTTTGCTAAAACATGGGCTCACAACAATGTGTGCTACAATGCAGAGCCAGCCAGCCAGCCATTGTGTTCATTGTGTACATTGTTGCTGCGTTCTTATAATTTGTCACCCATGCAGTGTGCCCCATCTTGAGAAAAACTTGCCAAATGCACCAACGTCTAAGTTGAGCTTTTCTCTGTCTGCAAGTTAAACTATGTAGAACCAGTAGTCCTGCCACTGACGGAGGCGTTTGCTGCGGCAAGCATCGCAGAGCACACTTCATTAACTGCAGAGGTTGTGTTGTGTATCAAATTCCTCTTTCACGCGGACTGTTGTACATGTGCCAGGCAGGATGCTGTCCAAAATGACTGATTATGAGAATGCGCGCCAACTATGTAAAGGAAGGGAGTCACGACTGGCTAGCATTGCATTTGCGGCACATGTCGTTGTATACTACAAATGCAAAGTTTACTTGTCTTCTTTTGTGTATGCATTTTTCTCACTCGCGCTGTTAAAGTGACTGCCATTTCAGAAACGCCTTGTTGCATCGTGACACAGAGACGAACCCGCTGGGTTGATTGTCAAGGCAGCGAAAGTAACAAGTTAGCATGGCAAGTGTGGGAGCATGCCCCTGCTTGCTTTGTTGTGAAAAGAACTGTCTTATTTGAACATTACAAAGCACGGTTGTGGCATTCTTGCTTCTGGATTACTGTGAGATGCGCACATATCAGTATGTCTACCTGGTTCATAATAAATGTATTTATTTGTAAGTTAGCGCTTGCTTATGTCCACGTGCTTGTCCTCGTTGTCAATGCACTGAAACAATTATATACGTCTTCTAGACAAGGCCAAGTGTCTGTGCCTGTCCACTGAGACGTAGGACGCAAGGCACAAGCTTTATTGCGTCAGGCTCCTAAACGAGTATTCAGTAACGCACATTTGTGCTTCCGGAAACATTCCACGACAAATGGGATTGTTCTTGCTCCTAAAATGCATCTTTTACATGCAGGGCTCCTAACTTGCAGTGCAGAATGCAGTAGCTGCTTAATACAGACACTGGTCGGAGATGCACATAAAAATACTTTAGTGCCTGCAGTAGCTGTTTCCTTCCCACCTGCTCCCCCTGTAGAAGGCCACGCTCCAGATCGCTCGTCTTTTCATGATGACAGATGTGCTCTTTGTCCCAAATCATGTGACTTACTTGGGGTCCCCCCCCTTTTTTTTCCTTTTTGTTGTTGTTAAGGTCAGGTGGATCCGACGCATACTCAAAAGCTAGGGCTGCCTTAAGTCATTGTGCATTGTCCCACTTTTTTTTTTTTTCGTTCCACTCGGTAGCTCTGCCTTATTTTCGTATCTTTTAATTTGCAAATGTTACACGGATGACATCATTATTGAATTTGCTTGGAAGAGAATGGCATAAAAATGCAGTTTCTGCTAAAATCGGGGTAGACCCTTTACCGCCTCCTGACATTGGGTGCAAGAATTTATGCTCCCATTTGTGCGCTCGCAACCTGTGTGACCCCCGCGACATTTTCATGCTGTTCTGATCTTTGCCTTCGTACATTTTCTCCCGACATGCTGGGTCCCAGTTGATGTAAAAGTGTTATCCGCGTTGCCTGCTTGGCTTCAATCCTCTGCATGCAGCATGTGCTTTTCGAGTGTTTCGAAGAGGCTCCAACGAAAGGTGTGTAGCAGCTGCCATTTCAGTGACGCAACATCTGTGAGCAAAGTCATCCTAGCAACAGCACGTTACAGCCGGTCCTTTCCTCCGTTTCTGTTTGCATTCTTTATTTCTCATCTTCATTTTCTCCTCTCTCCCTCTCTCTGATCTCTCTCTCTCCCACGTCACAGCTGTTGCTTTCCGTGCGTAAAAGCATTCGAGCTCAGTTGGGGGTCGGTCTCCCAGAATCGGCAAGCTCCGCCGCAGCGTGGGAGAATCGGCGCGATTTCAGTGTAGAAAAGCCGGCGTGGCACCGCTTACGTTGTTGCAGCTTCCTGCATTGTTGTGGAGGATTTATATGGCCGCTGCCAGCAGGCGTGCTGACAGACTGATGAGAGACGCGGGTGTGAGAGGTTGTGCTGTCGTCGTGTGAGTTGTTCGATGCGTGGCGCTTTGAGGAGTCTCGTCTCTCTTGTTGTGATTGACGGTGTTGCCAAGCTGGCGTCGGCTGGGATAGTAGAGGAAAAGCCGGACGACCGGGGAGGCTTCTTGCTGCCTTCTTGGTGAGTGCTTTCTCTGCCCACACTTCAAAGACAAATGAAATCGTTTACCTACAATACCTCTTCGACGACGTCATGGTCTGCTGAAACAGTTAGTAAATGATTCTGCTCGTTCAAGCTTCTCCGAGCAACACCAAGGAGAATTGCGACGCTGTCTGCAATAATGTTCATCGATGGGGGTGCAGCCAGTTTTCGCATGTCACGAATGACTTGGCCGAACAAATGATTACTTGACCTTTTATACTTCTCCAAAAGCCGTTTTTGCATTCATTCACCCAACGGCCACATGATGACATTCCAAAGCTATACACTGGTCTCCAAATGATGCTATACCGGAGGCCTGCAGATTAATTTAGTCAACATTGGTTTGTTTAATGTACAAACCAACCTGTGTAATGG
Source organism: Rhipicephalus sanguineus (assembly GCF_013339695.2). Taxonomy (NCBI): domain Eukaryota; kingdom Metazoa; phylum Arthropoda; class Arachnida; order Ixodida; family Ixodidae; genus Rhipicephalus; species Rhipicephalus sanguineus. The sequence continues at coordinate 92,298,610 of NC_051179.1, forward strand.
CAGTTCGTAATTAGCCAGCGCTAAGCAAAAAAAAAAAAAAGGATACTCAGTAAAATGCGCTCGATTCCAGCACTTTTTATGCTTTTGATTGTTCCGCTCTGTTTTGCTTGCATCGTGAGCCCACAAATACTCAGTATATACATAACACATGCAAAAATGTTTCAGAAGCTGGGTGAGTTCATGATTCTAAAAGATTTACTCCGACTTAACGCAAAAAAAGAATATTAAAAAATTACATAGACGTTTTGCCATCTATGTGGGTGGCATCCTCAGCATACACTGACACCAAATGAGCGGAGGTCGCCCAATCCACTGGGCATCCGTTGGGCATCCACTGGACGTCTGCTGGGCATAGAAACCATTTTCAAGCCTCATTACACCTTAGGTCACGTGTTTTCTAAGCCCAAAGACCGCGCACCTGCGAACGATCAAAGCGGAGTCGTGTACAAAGTACAATGCGGGGATTGCGACGCTACTTACATCGGCGAAAGAGGCAGGAAAAGATCAACGACGCTCAAAGAGCACAAAGGGGATGTTGCTAAAGCCACCCATGCCACGCGTTCCAAGACAGAGCTCGTGGACCACTGCTGGACAACAGGGCATACCTTCGACTTGAACAATTCGACGATGCCGACTCGGGAACAAAGATGGGGGAAAAGAAAGCTCCTGGAATCGGGGTTCATCCATCGTGACAAATGGCTTGCAACAACAACCGCGGCCCCCAACCGGACGTTTACGGGACATATGCACGTACTAGTGGACTGGGCGACCTCCGCTCATTTGGTACAAGTGTATACTGAGGATGCCACCCGCGTAGGTGGCAAAACGTCTATGTAATTTTGTTATATTTTTGTTGGGTAAAGTCGGAGAAAATCTTTTAGAATCATACATAACACAGCGGCATATTTAGTTAACTGTGGTTTGTTCTGTGACTGCTCGTTTGTTCCAGTAATAGCTTCACAAAGTGCCTTGTCTGGTCATTGTGTTATTGCAAATTTGCAGATGCATTGGCTGACGGCTAATATGAGTATTCCTTGCGTGTACGTTCTGATACGCAGAATTACAGATTTAGCACTTGTCATAATAGACAATCTAAGTCTGGCTGTTTCTTTTTTTCTTTTTTTTTTCCTTATTTTTGTAGGTCTATTGTGCTGTCCTCTTAGAAAGGGAAGAAAAGGGATTATGCGGTCTTGTGATGTTATTGAACGCTTTTTTAATTTTTTTAACTGCAGTAGTTTTTCTTTCTTTCCTTCTTTGTTCACCTTTTTAGGATGATTGCGCCCGTTTTGTTTTTTAAATATATTTTAAAGCTCCTAGCTCATTAACGACTGCAAGTTAGAGCTGTGCGCATCTTGTCTTTCTGAGTCAGTATCGCTGAAAAAAGCTGTTCTGCGATTCTTCTCTTCTCGTGTGTGTGTCTTCTCAGAAATGAGCTGGCCTCATCACTCCAGTTTACATCGCACCTTTATGTTTTGGCGCTTGAGCATGCATTATTCATTCAATTCCCACAATTCCATTCCTTGACACCTGTTGAGGTTATAATGCTCCAACCTCGCATATATGCCAAGGGAAACGCTCGGAAGCAATCTTTTATAAATACTTCAAGTTAACATTACAGATACTAGACACGTGTAACATATTTTCTGAGCTGAGTATAATATGGAATAATTAGCTGCAGTTAAATAAACCAAAATATTGCACAACATGTGCGGGAAAGAACTCGGTAGTGTGCTTGAAAAAACGTGCATGGGCTTATCTTAAGAGCTGCTTATTTCACATTCCTTTTAAAAAAATATATCAAATTCATGTGCTGTAGATCTGCATAACTTCTGCCGTCAACACAGCAAAGATGGCGACGTTGCATCGGTGGCTGCGTTGACATCAAGGTGCTCTGGATTGCCAACAACATTCGCAAGCATACATTATTTTTGCGAGGTTCACGGTTTATCTGGCACGTGTTGTACGAGTGCACCTTTAAAAGATGGCGATATATTATAATTTTCAGCCTCAACGAAAGGAGAGTTTCGAAAGGCATTTCTGTGTGTGCCTGTGCAGCAGTTGAAATACGGTTAAATTGTTTCCCTCGCGGCAGCTGTGGTTTCAGAGTCGGCTCTGTTCCTTCAGCATCCATCAACTTCCTTTTTTTTTTCATTATTGTCCATGCAGATTTGGAAACCTCTGGCAGGAGCTTGTAATTTTGTCAGCCATATTGACGAAACAAAAGAAACAGCGAAAGAAAGAAGAAAAGTTGGGGTACTATTTTTGCAGTCCAGGGGCTTTTAAGTATGTGTAAAAAACGAAGCGCTGTGCACTGCCTTAGATTGCTACGAACGCACTTCCACAGAGATAAAAGCAGCAAGTTGTATTTCGCAAAGGCAAACGAAGCTACTGTTCGAGTCGGTAATCAACAGACCTGTGTGCACGGCTGTACTTACTTTCATATGTGTGATAAAAATCTGTCCTCTTCGTTTTTGTACTGTTCCTCCTGTGAACGTGCGGCTAATTTTCTGATTTAATGTAGCATTTGCGTCTGCATGCCCAGTGCAGTATGCTCTCGGGGTGTGTAATGTGCAAACAGCTGCATGGTTCGAGGCATTGCAGAATCGTAAATGTCATTTGGCACTTATTCCATTGACTCAGCTCCTTCCCGCTGCTTGATTTAGCAACATTTCCGTGCTGCTTTCCCCCTCCTCTCATTTATCATATAAAGTTTGCTCAAGACACTACATCTGAATGCTTCCCAAGAATTGATCGTGTTAATTGGAAGGGGAGGGGGGGTACGAGGTGTCAGTGCTGTGAGGAAGCCGCTTTGTTCAGTAGTGATTATCTTGCCATGTAACTCCTAGTTAATTAAGGATGTGTCGTTAGTTATTTCTTAAATCTATTTGAGCGCTTGTGTGCAGACAAACTGTGGCGTAAAACCTGTGCGGTTGGCCTTCCAGCTGTGTACTTTGTCTCGCTCACCACTAGTGAAGAGTGAAGACCTTTGAACACGCCTGCTAGAGCACGGATGATTGCGCAGCCCAGGGTTCACGGTTAAGGCCTATGATGTATATATCACAGTGCCTGCTGGATTTTCTACCAAGTCTGCCAAAGATGTATATGTCGTTATGTATTTTTATTGGCGCGCTATTACACGCATTTTTAATTAGCGTGCTAGTATGCAACCTTTCTCAAATTCTTATCCTTATTGGAGAACACGAAGTGAAGCAACGCAGCACGTCGCCGGAACTGACGACTGATTTTTTTTACGGTTGATCGCGTATGTGTGTGGAAGTGAGAGGACATTCAAATCTGATAGCCTTGAGGTTTTCCCAAATCACAGTATTGAGTGAAATGTAACAGCAGTGTGTGCCACCGCAGTGATGAGGTGAAACATCTCCCAGTGGAAGACTGCAGAGGTGGTGTACTTGGCCATAGAGGACTTTAGCCCATGTGAAAGTTAAGTAATCTCACTCGGTAGTGTTCTTGCCTGTAGTAGTGTCACTGGCAGTAGTAGTGTCACTGGCACTCGTGTGGCACCTATGAAATTAGCGAGGGGCAAGTACAAATCAGTGCACACACGAGTATGCCAGCTTGGGAGTGAAGTCTTCATTTGGAGTGGTTTTGTTCTCCACTTGCTTGCAGGCTGTCCCGCAGTGCCAGCGAGTCTCCAGAAGGCTACCCCAGTGCCTCGCAGCCAGGCCTGATAGAACCGTCGCCGTTCTCACGATTTGCCGAGAAAAAGCGACAGCATGCCGAGAAACGGACTAAGACGCTCCGTAGCATCATCCGCAGGTCCAACACGGTCAAAGGTATGTCAAACCAATTGAATCTTATATTTCTTTCACGCGTCGGTGGTGCTCGCATCTGGGCATAACTAAAGAAGCACGAGTCGCTGCTTGACACTACGGCACTAACATATTAGCGCTTCTTGTGGAGTCTGGTTGTGTGTAGCCCAAAGAGGCAGACATCAGGAATGGGCGTTCTACGAGCTTTGATTTGCATGCGAAGTTCTTGTTCAGAAACTCCTCTCTCTGACTGAGCAACTTGCCCTTGCTGTGAATGTGGCCTCAGATAGACATCCGATCAACGTGTAGCTGCCCTTGTTGGTGGCAGTCGGCATTGTGAACGCGACATGACGCACTTGTGACGCCTCTGCCTGCATTGTCATACCTCTTCCATCTTGTTATCTCTTTGTTGTGCCAGCAGCCCTGTTGCTTTGTTTGGCTCGTTTCCTAAAGAAAAAGCCATTTGTCATCTATTTTTTGCACTCTTGTATGCCATCAGCATTATATAGCATCCCACTTTCGTGCATCACGCCCTGTCCCTAAGCAGAGAGCGTCATATGCTGAATTACACTTTTGCCTACGCAAGTCTTGCACAACATCTCATTATCCTCACTGTACTAAAGAAAGCAGCTCTGTGTGAGGATGCGCTTTTGGCAAGCAGCGTTCGCAGAAGCTAGTGCTGGCGACAATAACAACTCTGGGACTTTGCCGTTTGAAAAGGCTCGGCTTGAAGTTGCAGTTGCCGCACTTAAACAGGAATGCATTACAAGACGGTGGTGCGGGTGCTCCGTGAGATATACGGTATGTCCGCTTTCAACTGGCATGGAGAATTTAGCAACTTCTCAATTCCAACCCACAAGGGTGCTTTTGTTCCAAGCACCGCATTTTTGTAGTTGATTGCCCTACATGCCTGCTTCAATATGTGTTGGCACACGTTACGGAGTGTCTCTTCGTGTGATGCGTTGGTTCCCGCATTGCACCTGATTACGGAAGCGTGACAGCATATCACAACACGGACGGCGGGAATGGACGCTTGCAGTACACTTTGTAATTTCAAAAGTAAAAGATAGCAGAGAAATAATTTGAGCGCAGGAAATATACAAATGCTGTGACAAGCACGTCAGTGTGGCCTTGTTGCCCGTGTCAAGTAAGAGGTGTGAGTTCCTGTTGCAGAATGCTTTCACACATTGCATTTTTTGTGCCTATGCTCCGTTATCATTCTTTCTTGCTTCCCTTGTTTGAAACGCACTTTGATAACTGCACTCAGAAATGAAACTTGTGTTGGTAGTTCCGTTCAGTACTGTGAATGCTCATTCCTGTTCATGCTCTGATGCATTGCAAAATTTTGTTGATGCAGCACCAACTGAAGATCAGCTTTGTTGCACCTGGTGTTCAAAGTTACTCTGCTATTAAGTAACTCAGTCATTGCCTTCACCTTCGTTGCGTTTCGCCCTCCAGTAATTATGACCTTAAGCGTAACATCTGTGAATTGTGTAAGTGCAATTACAGCTTTGTCAAAGAGCACTGACGTGTGTGACAGTGAAGCAGCCCAGCAACAGAGAGGCGCCATCTGTTGGAATTGTTGTCATATTGTTTTATGTCGTGTCGCTTCCTGGCAGTGTGCTTAAGGTCTCTCTATTCTTTTTTTTTTAACTTTCACAAATGCCACGCAGTTTTCACTGTGCAAAAAGAAATCCGCTTTTCTTTTTCTTTTCTTTTTTTTGCATATTTAAGGCGTTCGAGTAGTACTTTGGAACTCTATATGGCAGGCTATAGATGTGGAGTGCTTTAGAGCTGCTTTTGTATACATTCTTCTTGCTCATTTTTGCTTTCAATATTAATTTGTCATAAATTGTACAATAGAGAAGAGCTGAACCAATGCCTTTTGTCACATATATGATGCACATAACAAACAAGCTTCAGAGCTAAGTATCTCGTAGACAGCGAATCAATTGGGAAACACATGCGTAACATTAGAAGATGGAAAAGAAAGCTGTGCAGAGAGTAGAGAAGAAATTCAAGTGGGTGTCTAGTGAAGCTAACTAAGCTGTTTGTTCTGTACCTTGTTTCTTGCAGAGTCGGTGAGCTCCAAGGACTTTCAGCTGAGCAGTTTGGAGAGCAATCCTGCCGCCAAGGAGCTCAAGGACTTCCTTCGTGACCTGAAGGAGTCTGCTGCTTGCGATGTCATTAAGCAGGTGAGTCCCACTGCTCAGTCAGCTTGCAGTAAAGCAGATCAATTTCAAGTGACTGATGATAGAAACCTTTATAGAGCGCCTAGTAGATGAGAAGCCAAGTGCTTTCGACTTGCAGCTTATGCGTGCCATAGTGCAGTACGTGACCTCGCTCAATCATTCGTTTTCAGGTCAGGGCGGCTGTGGATCGCATCCACAAGATGTCCCGGGACCAGTCAATCGACGAGCTCTCAAACCAGGTGCAGGACTTCTATCAGAAGATGCACGAGCGCTTTGAGACTCACACCCACTACCAAGGTATGCCTCCTCTGAGTCACGTCACTGCTTGTGTGGGGTAATAAGCGTTGCAATCAACAAGATGATAGTTTAGGGATGGATACACATTGTAGTGTTTTGAAGTAAAAGGGAGACAAAGCTAGATAACACTGTGAGCTATGTGTATTGAATGATAGAGTAAAATCATAAAAAGATGATATTGCTGCATCCAAGTATAGTCGGCTCATCTAGTCAAACTCGCACGTAGGTCTGGAGCCCGACCAGGTGGAGCGTCTCATGGACTTGACGGAGAACTACCTGATGAGTCTGACGTACAAGTCCATCTTCGAGTTCATCTCCACGGCCGACGAGGAGAAGGACTTGGCAATCCAACGCCGCATCCGATCCCTGAGCTGGGTGGCGGCACGGCACCTCGAGCTCGAGTTGGACGATCGGCAGACGCCCGTGCGTGACGTGATCGACCGTGCCATCACGCACATAATTGAGCTGGACTCTCGCCACAGCCCCCGTGAGAAGTTGGCCTGTGTAGTGCGCTGCAGTCAGCAGCTGTTTGAGGCATTGCGAATGGGGCCCCAGGGTCCACAGCCGGCTTCGGCCGACGAGTTCCTGCCAGCAATGGTGTATGTGGTGCTGCGTGCCAACCCTCCCCTGCTCCACTCGAACATCAAGTATGTGACACGATTCAGCGCCCCCAGCCGACTACTCAGTGGGGAGGCCGGCTACTACTTCACCAACCTGGTGAGTATCTTAGCAGTGCTTCACGGTGTTTCCGCAGTTTGATATGTCTTGTCTGTGTTTGTTATATATATGAAAGGGCATAATATCAGTAACTGCTGAACCAGCTGATTTTAAGCTCTAACACCTTGATTTAAGTGAGCAAGAGATTTTGAAGCCACTGTCGCCGGGAATTGAGCCCGCAACCTCAAACAGCACTCCACCTTAGCCACTACACTATTGCAGCAGGTTTCGGTATTGAACAAGCACCTAATGTGATCGTAGACACTGCAAAGCTGTGAAAATTTGTATGACATTAGCCAGTCATTTGCAGACATTTATGCTCTCAAACACACTTACTTACTCTGCACTATGTGGTATTTAGGAAATGGTAAAGTTCGGCATTAAGATTGTTACTCATACTTCTGTTTATCCTTGTAGTTAACAGTAGAGGTTTATAACCCGCATTCTTGTTGTGACAAGCGAGGCTGTCCAAAGAAGCAATTGGCTGCTAAAATATTTATGGGTACACAAACCTCGCTGTAGTCTTTGCAGCGTGTACGCATTGCGTCACATCCTGTGCTTGCTTGAGTCGTCCTGCCACATGTTTGTATGTTGTTTTTAGTGACCCTTCTCTTGCCTAACAAGCGACATCTGGATAACCCCACACCAGTCCTGCGGTTCTTCGTGCTCTTTGTTGTGTCCATTTAGTGCATTCCCAATGGCAAGGAATTTCAGCCACTGCTGAAGAGCATGCTGTATAACATACCTTTGTGCTATCACAATGCTCAGAGTATAGCCGGCTTGTCTGTAACATTCTCTCACCAAGCTCTTTGTTCTCCCCGTTTCTCTTTCTACCCTGGCCAGTGCTGTGCGGTGTCCTTCATTGAGAACCTGACGGCCGAGTCACTGAACCTGCCCGCAGAGGAGTTTGAGCGCTACGTGACCGGCGAGGCAGTTCCCCCCGGTGGCTATGACCAGGGGGCCAGCGAGGGCCTCCGCCTCATGTACTCCAACCTGGCGCTGCTCTCCGACATGCGGCAGCGGCAGGAGCTCCTCGCCGAAGGCACCAAGTTGCTCCGCGGCCGCATCAACGAGTTTCGGGTGAGTACTTGGTCGCCACTCAGGGGGGGTCTCTGATTGCACCTGTCACTCTGAGCCCCGTTTTGTGGCATTGCTCGGTGCTCGCTGGCTGTGTGGGTCTCGCATTAATCAAAACGACAGCATTAAAGAGTCCAGCAGCGAAAGACTATTGTGAAGGCATCTTTCTATCCACTGCATATTCACTGTTGAATCTTACCTTGCACACGGCTTTGCATTGTTTTGTTCTCCGACATGCACCTGTAAAGTAGCAGCTAACCTACACAGAAGGCAATGTGTGAAGGCACTTTTACTGTGTGAAGTTGCCAAAGATGTACACGTACTACGAAAACAGGTGAACTTGCTCCACGTGTGTGCTTATGCTGCACTCGGATTTTGGTCTAGCCAATGGGTCACTTTTCCTGCACTACTGCATTTAAGGCTGCAAGTTGAAAATGACATCATGAGCAGACTCACCAGTCTGCGTACTACTTATATTTGCGCTGCCCATGCTCAAGTGTGCACCACTGCCGTTTTCTGCCGTGCAGGAGACAGTGTCTCGTGAGGTGGAACAGGCCCTCACGCAAGCACCATTGGCTCCCTGCTCGTACAAGGTGCCCGCCGACCTCGACGTGCGGTTCGTACCTGCCTTCCTCCGCGACGTCGTCCTCCGAGAGTTGGACGACGGCGACAGCCTGCTGCTACAGTTGGACACTCCCCCACCTGCACCAGCCGCATCCACTGATTCGTCATCCACCGTTGCACCCCTCGAGGTATGTGCCGGTCGCGTTCGCTATCGATGGAGACGTAACAAGTGTTGCACGAGGCGTTCTCGGTGGACCGTTCTTGCCATGCTCGCAGGAATTTTTGTGGTTTACATGAGGCACCATGTTGCTTGTAGTCACCTTCTTCCCGCTGCACTTAGCTCCAAGGCAGCCTTGAAACGTCTGCCGAGACTAGCCGTGTCTGAGACTTTGCCCAAGTGTATGCTGTGGGATAGTCTGGGACAGTTTCTCCGCATCTTGGATGAATTCTGAAAAGGCAGGCACCAGTTGAATTCATCCCTCAACAAATCGTTTTTCTTTTAAACGACGCAACTGCCACATTACACCAATGGGCTACGGCATTGTGCTCAATGGCTCAATCCCAGCTGCAGCAGCCGCGCTTCGATGGGACTTTTTTACTGGTTTCAGGATGAATCTTGGCTGATGTTTGGCTCTATGTGAAAATTGCTTTTAGCAATCTCTTTGACACCAACTGTACACATTACAACAGTTTCTTGGTCAACTCATAGATTGGGGATAGGCTTGTATGTGACCGTGCTTTTCCCCTCTTGCAAACAGGATGTCCAGCGAGTCCTGCTGGCCTCTGGCGACCCCATGTCTCCCGACACGATGGAGGCATGCCTGCCCCCGCCCCTGCAACCGGTCATCGTCGGCTCGACGACGGAAACGCAGGCGCAGTCATTGGAGTCAACCCTGCCATCAGCGGGGGACATCTCCTGTACCATGCCGGTCACAGAGACGACGGAACAAGCATAGAACATGCCCTGCCTGGTACGTGTGCTAGCATTTGCAATATACCTGTTCAAACGAGTTTAGAGGAGCCCCTACATGAAGCTCAAATGAGTACTGACGCAGTCTTACCAACTAAGCATTCTTTTTCGTGAGAAGGTGCAGGGATCTTGGAACCCTGAGAAAAAAAATCTGTCAAGCCTCGGAGCACTCTAAACTATCGACTCGTATAGGCTTTTGTGCAGGCAGTTTCAATTTCGTTTGCCAAGAGGTTGTCATGTTGAGGCGGCATGTTGCTAAAGGTGGTCACGTAGAACCGAGTTATTGCGACATTTCATCACTGACTTTAGTAAAAGCATACACATTTGGGCCAGTTCATACTTGCTCAAAAAACGGCACAAAACACGGAACAAAGCAGAGAGAGAGAGATGACAAACCACGCAGCTGACTAACAACCAAGTCATCTCTGACTAACGTAAAACGAGGGAAGACAAGAACAGAAAACTGCCCAATGTACAAAGAAATGAAGTGTAAAAGCGTGAATATTTGGGCACTTGGTTGCTAGTCAGCCCTGTGGTTTGTCTCCTCTCTGCTTTGTCCAGTCTCTTGCATCGTTTCCCCAACCGGCTTCAGCTCGCATGGTCACTTGCTATGCTGATAGCTTGATCCTGGTAAGAGTGGTAGTGTGGTAGACAACAGAGGTGAGCCTGTTCGTGTGCATAAGTGTCTCATTATTATGCTCCCACCTGACTGCCTTCTGTGTTATGTCGTTACTGCAACATGCTTGCCTTCTGGAAAACGAAATCAAAACTGGCCGTATACAAGCTGTATCTTGTAAAGGGTGCCCTAGGGTTTAGAGGTCTAAGACCTTCATTTGACACTGGAAAATTGAGTCAGAGATACCATCGTGTTAATTACCAAGCTGCCATATATACCGTAAAATCCCGAGCAAGCGCCCCTACCCGAGCAAATGCCCCACCCCCCACTTCCTTCCCACCCGCCTTTCCACTGTTTTTATTCGCTTGTCGAGGGCGAATAGAAACATTTTATGAATGCGTATTCAATAAAGCATTTCATTAGATGCATGGGTGTGCATTCTTTATTCTTAACGGCTGTTCTGCCACCACCTTGAATTTTGATTCCCGACCAAGCAAGGGCACCCCTCCAAATCTTGCTGGATTATCGCTCACCGTAGGTGGGGCGCTTGCTCGACTTTTACGGTAGTAAGGGTGTGCTCTTCAGCATTCCAATAGTGTAATTTACTTACTATATACACATGTTAGCTATATAGACATCTTTAGTGTCACTTTAATTAAGGAGTTGTATTGTTGTTATGCAAGATGCGCACACATCTGATGCCTACGTTCACCCTTCCCTTTCAGGGGTCATCTGGTTCAACAAGACGATCAGAGGCCACCACGGATGTGGGAATGTGTTCGTACTGTGCAACGGAAAACTTTTCTGCGCTGTTTCGCAACGGACTACTATAAGCGTTTCGGTGCCAGATGCACATGTGCCACGACGTCACGCCACTGGACTTGTCTGCGTGCTTGTGGTGAAATGCCGCTCCTTTTGCGAACAACCGTCTTCACTGAAGATGGAAGGGGGATGCTTGCTGACCCCACAAATTGTAAAAACCGTCGAGACAAATTTTTTCTCTTCTGTATATAATTATATATATATATTATATATATGTCTACATAAATTTATTCCTCCACCACTACTCTGTCTCCATTGTCTTAATTGTGCATCTTCATACTATTGTACTTGCCATCGTGACTCTACAAGGCGCTGCACTGGCATGCACGATGGTGTGGTTTCAGCTGCATGCCACAATGGCTGCATTCCTATGGAGTGCGAAATTGTGTACTCACTAGGGACTGTAACCTATTGGGCTGGTACCACTAGTACTTTGTATAATTAACTTACCAATGTAAGTGCTCAGCGCGAAGTGTGTTCTATTATAAGGTTATAATTACGCACATCTCTTCAGGTTGCTGTGGCACCGCAAAACTAGTTTTCGGCTGCCCCTGCATTTGGGACGTGAAAGTGCTGTGCAGCTTCACTTGTGCAATCAATGCAATTAGGTTTTTTTGCACTTGCACCAAAGGGGTTTGTGGCGGCACCTAGAGGTCAACCAGGCAAACGTGAAGCATTGCCTCTGCAATTGTTCGCATGACGGAAGACGATTGCGAAAGAATGGGGCTTAGCAGCATGTGGTTATTTTTCATAAACAAATGCTAAATTTGCACTTCTTCTTTTCAAAAACGAGCGTGTAACTGTTTGTAGTCGTATATATGAAGATATCGACAATAAATTGCGAGCTTGCTGTAAAATTTGAACAAGAACAGAGCAGCGGAAAATTTGAAATCTTGTTTTCTCTAAGCTCCCAAGCAAGGTGTGCATGTCCCTGTATGAAATGATTGAGAGAGGTGGGCACAGTTGCAATACAGAGCAAACCCCCATGCCCTTCCTTTCGAGGAAGGCAAACTTCGAGAGAGAGAGGGAAAGTCACATGAATGCATGCCTTGTACACGTCGGACACTCCCTGAAATATTACTGACTACGGCACAAGATTTCAATTCTTTACCCAATACAGAGCGCGCAATTCACCACTGGAAATGTGCTGCGAAGTAAAATGGAAGAAAAAAAAGGAGGCAGTGCTTGTTATGTGTGTATGGCAAACTCCCTTGTCCCCTACACTTGGGAAAACACAAGGAAGGTACACTGCTTCACAGACACTAGGCTAAGAGAGAGTGTCTGCTTTGGCAGTGAAGCTCACCACAATAATTTATTTTATTTGTACATACTGCAGGCAAATAAGTGGCTATTGAAAGAGTGTGGTTGGAAGTGGCTATTGGAAGAGTGCGATACATTTACACACTATCACTATAGTTCAATAGCAGTTAGAAATTCATAAATAGGGCACTCGCATACATTTCTAGGCTGAACATTCCAGCACTGAATGGTATGCAGAAATATACTAGAGCTGGGAAACCGTGCTGATGCCTCTTCCAAAACCATGTTGGGAAACAGATAGGATGTTGTTGGAATCAAACTTGATTATGTTTGTAGACTATATGTTCCAGCAGCTTGCCACATTGAGATGTTAGTGAAATTGGCCTATAGTTTGTTAAAGTATGGCTAACACCAGAATTGTATAACGAAAGAACCTTGGAACCTTTCCATGAACTAGACATGTGGACATCGATTTCTTAAAGATAGTTGTAAAGTATTTGCAAGTCCACAAGGAATAACGTAAAAGAAATGCATTTGGAATGTCATCTGGACCTGTGTTCTTTTTTGCATCCAGATTTAAAATTAGATTTATTTAGAACACCTTCCTCATTGACTAGGACATCAGCTATCGAAATGTCTGACTCACTGTCAAAAGAGGGAACCACGAGATTATCTGTGGTAAAAACTGACATAAAATAGCCGTTAAACGCCTTTGAGATTTCAGGTGGATCAGCGAGAGTTAAAACGTTAAGTGCAAATGAATTAGACTAAGCACGCGGAGGCAATATTGAAGGCCAAGACTTCCTAAGATTAGCTTTAACCGAGCTTGGCGAAGTGCATCTGCAGTATAAATACTAGTCCCAGGCTGCAGCGGTTTTAACTCGTAATTCCTCGTTGAGAGATCAAAATTTCTGAGAAGCGCTAGACTCACCACTTCTCTTTGCAAAAGTTCAGGAGAAGATGGACGCTTGAAGCGACGAAAAATTCGCGAACACGGGGTGTCGCTGGAGCCAACGTTTCGACAAGCAGACTTGTCTTCTTCAAGGCAGCCTTGAAGTAGGCAAGGATCGCTTGTCAAAACGTTTGCTCCAGCAACATTCCATGACCACAAATTTTTTCATTGCTTCTCTTTGCATGGCGTAGCCTGGAAACACAGCGAGAGAAGTACGGAGGCTTCATGGCCAGAAACTAAAAGGGATGAGCACGCAATTCCTGGTGTGTTGAAAACTTCCGGTGAAATTCAATCAGAGGAACGGAGGCTACGTCCGTGAAAAAAAATGCTTAGTTTATGAAACTGACTAATGGAAAACCTGGAGGGTGGTAAACAGTAGCAATAAATACAGAGTAATCCACCCAGCTACACTTTACACCATACGGATTCAATGCCACCAGAGCCTTGGATGGTAGAAAGGTGAGGATCAGAGTGGATTAAAATAGCAACAGAACAGTCAGACTTCTAATTGTCCAAAAATGAACTGACTTGAAAAATTATGGCACAAATGGTGGTATGCATCATTCGCACGTACCAGGTATGAATGATGAACACTGCCTCTCGCACCCGCGAAGCTGAACGCCACCGCCAGTTCGTGCGCACAAACCTCTGCCAAACACATTTCCCAGGCAGACAACGAGAGAAAAGGCAACCAACAGGCTTACACTTTTGACGAAACATCCCACCAACAAAACGGCACGAGCAAAGTCAAGCAATACAAATGCCACGAACTTGTAAATCATGCAGCATTTGCAACAGCAGACCACAAGTTCACAAAACGATTTAGAAACAACCGCTTCAGTTCCCCTTGTACGGTTTGTGAAGGATGCCATTTTCTGGCCAATCTGCACAGTGCTCTGGTGTGCGCTATAGTGTCTCAAAGGAATACACTCAAGTCACAATTTATTCAATTTCTTTCACTTGCGCGACAATTTTTGCAAATCCCTGTGCAGTGGTAGCATGCCCGTTATATTGAGTGGCAATGGCTTCCGGATGGGTACACCCGATAGCAAACCCATCTCTCACCACTCGATTGTATTGTCCAGCAGCTCATATTAGCCCAGGTACAATGCCTGCGAAATGCCAACGACTACTTCAGTATTGTGGAAAAAGTCAACAACATACTGGTGGACTTCCGTGCGATGTCCGATCCCTCTTTCAGAGAGATTGGTCATCACACATTGACCATCACACATTGGCCAATTTTTTTTTTTTAGTAACAACCAGCCTAATCTCTAGTGGTGATGCTGCAAGAAGATCCTTTGAAAATTCAGGGCCAAAAGACGGGGGGAAGGGGGGAGGGGGAGGACACACCACTTTCATGAGATTATTCTTCTTGTCACCCTTTAATAGTGGAGTTGCGCTAGGGCTAGACCTGGTGACAGATCTCAGAGTGTCCGCAGTTCTCACTCTCTGGTTCCCAGATACACCCATAGATGGCGTAACTGCCTCGATCACGGACAAAGTGTTATTTTTTGGTGGCAGTAACCGGAGAGACGATAGCTAATGCGAGGCCACGCGGGCATGAGGAGGAGAGGCGCGGTGAAGACGAAGCAACCAGCTATCCCCTTGAGGCGCAGCGTCCACATATGTGGACGCAACTTGTTTTTACCAGTTTTTCAGTCTAGTTGGAAAGAGAGGATAAGATGCATGCGCATAACATCAATTGAACCTTCTGAATAGTCAACGTGTCTTGACTTAACCTCAATGTGCTAAGTATGACTATAACCGATCACTTTGGCGAAGACACTAAAGTGATCGACGGGTCGCTCAACATGCCACGTCCCAGGACCAACGTCATAAGTATTATTTTTCTTCACTCGAAATGAACACAGCCAAAAACAAATTGCGCATACGTTTTGAGCCAACGATATCCTTATTCTTATTTAAAAATGGGACATGATTGACTGCGGGGTAATTAAATATTTAATTATTCATCAATTATGACAATTAATTAGCGAAATTCACACAAAACAACATATTACTTCATTTTCCTTCTTGGAATGATTCTTGGAATGTAATATCGAGTGCCTTGGAATTAGGTTTGTGAATTTGAGACATTTGCACACAGTGCATCATAATTCGCGCCTGAAGGGGCTATGGGTATAAGAGCGAGGGTTTACGTGCACCGCGCCCTTTCTGGAGATGAGCAAGACTTCTCGTACGCCCCAGGAAGAAAACCGCGAGTCGCAAGCAGCAGCAGAACTTGCCACAAGAGCGTTTCACTGTTTCGACAGCTCTCACCGCGTGAAACCGGCTTTACTTTTTTTTTTCAGCACACCAAGCCCATTTCGTTAAGAACGACCTTTCTTCTCCTACTTTACAAGGATAGTTCACCAACCTGGCCTCGTGACATCGAGGGTGATTGATGGTACCTGCAGTGATGTGATCAACCGAAGCCACTTCGGCGCAGCTTCTGTAGCAACTCAAATCTCGCTTTGGAGCAGCATAACAACCGTTTGGAGCAGTTACCAAGCAAACATTTTGAAACGCAAATATTTGTCTCCAAGCTGAACCAGTTGTACTACATGCTTAAGAAAATCGATTTATGCTCAAATACATGCATCTTTACTTAGGATGCCCCAAAAGACGAAAATAAGTCGCTGCTCATTGTTTTTCTGCGTACAGTCCTTTCTTTAAAGCTGTGACCTCGAGCCACCTAGTATTTTCCCGGGAACCACCTCATCTTTGTGAATGAATATGGCTTTCCTCAATGCTTCAGTTACAGTACTGGAATCACAAGTTATGTAAAATTTCCATGCATTCTGTTTACTATCCAGAAGAACTGTTCTGATGAAATTCGTGCTTTCAGAACAACATAGGGCTTCGCTACGAGGTGAAATGCCTGCTGTTCTGCTTTATGGAGAGAATCGTCACGATCCTGGTTCATGGACGGTTAATAAAATACAGGGTTAATATTTAGCCCTTTCTGCCTGTAATCTAATTTGTGCTCCATGAAATTTCCAGCAACAGGGGGCCTTCTTATTTAACTTCAGCATGCTGCGGTCGAGAAACAGAACCGAGATACCAGGATGCTCGGTGACCATGTTTTCTCGGCAAAATCCCACAGTCCACTGCAGCGCGTGGAATTGTTGATAAGGCCTGGAGATTGCATGGTCAGGCTTAAATTAAGAATTAAGCATCCCGCACGAGCTTTTATGGAAGTATATTACAACAAATGGTACCATTTTCTGTAAAACAAACCAACTATAACGAAATGGTCTATTCAGGCACATACACTCACTGTAGTTAATGGAATCAATTAATAGTTAATTAATTAATAAAATTAATGATCGATTACTAATTAATAGTTAATGGAATCAATGAGAACCTGAGGCACAAAAGTGCCTCAGGTTCTCACTTATCGGTATCTTTTACCAACATACGCAGCCTTTTGCCAAAACGCATCCAGCTTTGTTCGTACCTGGACGATAGCTCCTGCGACGTTCTTTTACTCGCAGAAATGTGGCTAGATCCAGGTATCTGTGATGAAGTTCTATCTGATAGCAGCCACTTCAATATATACAGGAAAGATAGGATTTGTAAAAGAGGGGGCGGCATTTTAATTGCCAATTGTAGCCCGCTTGAGATTCTATGGGTTGCAATCACTTCACGCTCATCCAACACTATTTTCGGCGTCTGTTACCGCCCGCCCGATTGTCCCACAGATTTTACTCAAGGACTACATGACAACATAGGCGCTATTAAGACGAAATACCCAAAATCTGATACATGTTTGTTTGGGGATTTCAATTTTCCTCAGATAGACTGGCCTAACCCGACTTCCCAAACACGTACTTCTAACGAGTTCCTTCAACTCACACTCGACTTTTCTTTTCTCCAACTTGTTAACCAACCTACCCGCGGAAACAACATTCTGGATCTCATTCTAATGTCTACCCCAGAAAGAGATGGTCCTATTTCTTGTGAAGATGGTTTCAGCGATCATACCCTCCTTCATGCAGCAATCGAGAATGCACATTTCTCACGTCATTCTATGCCTAAACTAACACTTAATTACAAGAGAGCTGACGTTGATGCTATAAACAGAGGCATGCAACATTTCTGTGACGAATTCCTCCCTTCCTTTTCATTGAGATCAGTTCATGAAAACTGGGCACTATTCAAAGATAAAGTACACCGACTCCTGCATGACCACGTACCGCGCATTTCCATCCGTGTTAACATATCAAAACCATGGTTCACCAAGTCACTCCACTCACTCAAAAATAAAAAGCGACGTCTTTATAAATTAGCCAATAACTCAGGCTTACAAGGGGTTAAGGCACGACATAAAGCCTCTGAAAAAGAGTATTTGAGCGCTATATGCAGGGCAAAAAACTAAATGTTTATCACGTGACCTTCGATCGTTAATTAAAAATAATCCTGTCAAGTTTTGGAAAACAATTTCACCTTTCGAAAAAGTCATGTCACATCTCACTTTACGTATGTGTTCACAAAGGAAAACTACTTCAACGTGCCTTTTTCGCCAGAAGTTAACTACGAGTACGTGAGCCCTATAAATGTTACATCTGAAGGAATAGCGACATTAATCAACAAATTAAAAATATCCACCTCATCTGGTGCGGACAGCATTAACTCCAAAACACTTAAACTGATGGTAATCCCCGTCAAGTATAATTCTCGCTCACATTTTCCAGCAGTCTTTTACAACAGGTGAAATTCCATACAATTGGAAAATTGGCAAAGTCACACCAGTTCACAAATCGGGAGATAAAAACAAGGTTCGTAACTATCGACCAATATCACTAACCAGCGTCCCCGGTAAACTACATGAACACGTCATTGTCTCAAACGTAACCAGTCATTTGGAATCAAATAATTTCTTTCTCGAAAACCAGCATGGGTTTAGAAAGCGGTTCTCATGCGAAACGCAACTTTTAGAATTTTCTAACGACCTATTCCGAAACGCTGATGATAATTTTCAGACAGACTGCATATTCATAGATTTTTCAGAAGAATTTGATCGTGTCGCCCATTGTCACCTCATAGAAAAGCTTTCATCACTGAACATAGACCCCTTAACTGTCTTCGTAACTTCTTGTCATTCCGTAAACAGTTCACAGTCATAGACTGCACCTCATCTTCAATTACTGACGTTTCATCCGGTGCACCTCAGGGGAGCGTCTTGGGCCCTCTGTTATTTCTCATATTCATTAACGACTTGCCATCCCAGATAACATCGCAAATCAGATTGTTTGCCGACGACTGTGTGCTCTATAAAAAAATTCACACAGTGACCATAGCGCGCTTCAACGTGACCTCGACCGTATAACGCACTGGTGTGATTCACAATATTAATGAGAACTAACAGACAATAATGCCGAGGAAAGTATAGGGGATGTTTTTAGTAATAAATGTAAGGTAATTGTGAAGAAAGAAAAGTGGACGAAAAGATAGCTTGCCGCGGGCAGGGACCGAACCTGCGACCTTCGAATAACGCGTCCGATGCTCTACCAACTGAGCTACCGCGGCGGCCATCCCCCCGTCCACTTTATAGGGTATATGTGTGCATTTAAACGTGGGAGCGTCAGTCAGCGCCGCCAGTAGCCATGACGGCGAGTCATGGCTACTGGCGGTGTGATTAATGGCTTATGAGTCTAAACACTAACAAATGCAAAATCATGACTTTTGGACGCAAGCTCTCTATTTCCAAGTTTACATATTCCCTTAACAATGACGCTCTCTTAGCCACAACTTGCTACAAGTACCTTGGTGTTCATTTCACACCTAACCTATCGTGGTCTACGCACATAGATAAAATAACTGCTAAAGCATCGCAAACATTAGGCTACCTAAAACGCAATCTTCACAGCACACCTTCGACTACTCGCAAGCTCGCCTATCAAACTTTCATACGCCCTCAGCTTGAATATGCATCGGCCATCTGGTCTCCCCATCAAGATTATCTAATCCAATCTATTGAAGCTGTTCAGAATCGCGCAGCTCGCTTCATTGCCCATGACTTCAACAGACTATCTAGCATTACAAAAATTAAACACTCTCTTTCACTTCCCCTCCTTCAGACTCGTAGAGATATTGCTCTAATCTGCTTACTACACAAAATAATATACTGCAACTGTCAAACCACATTGCTTCTTGTAAGACCACATCTCTCTTCGAGCCGTATAAATAATAGGACGTGCTTTCAACGTCTGTCAGGCCGAACGCTCGCATTCAGCAACTCTGCCCTGCCTCGGGGAATAAAAATTTGGAAAGGGCTACCTGAGACCATTGTAAACACACAAGAGCCAACAACTTTTAGAAACAAACTGACTATTTTTTTCCGCATAGTTTTCCCTCATACTAGTGCTTCACAAACGGAATTCATTCTATCATACAGCTGTACTGCTACTGGTTCTCACTGTATCATATTTTCGACATATTATTCTTGTATAAATTATATTTCTACAGTGTACTTCTTTTGCACATATGTATATATATATATATATATACTGTCACACCCCCCCTCACACAATGTTCCAGGTATTGGAACCCGTGAGGTATCTGTATAAATAAATAAATTAATTAATTAAATAGCTTGCTCCACAACAGTTAGAAGCTATTTTACTGAACTTATTAATGTAATCTCACTGCATCGACTAGCAGTAGCAGAAAGCTTTATTTACACAGCATGGGCCAGCGACTACTTCAACTACGAAGCACTCGCCGGTATGCCCCAATGACCACCAAAAATTACAGTGATAACTTAAATATGATTTGCAAGCACGTTCAGTCTTTTTTCTCCTGAAGACTGCAAGAACGATATCTTGGCGCATGCTCGGTGCAAACTATGAGATTTTCCCAAAAATGTAGCAGGATGTAGCAGGTTTCACCTCTTGGCGCAGTGTAGCTCAAATGGCGCAGCTATCACATCACTTTACCTGGTGAAGCGCAAATTTCAAGAACACTTGCTCAAGTTGAGACATTTGGCTGGGTGACCTACTGCTGGTGCAAATAATGTGCTGCTGAAAAAAAGCTCTACTACAATGTTTTCATTAATTGCTCACTGAAATATGTGGTAGAATACATATTGGTTAGTGACCAGGCTACCTGTGTAAAACAGAGCATCACTTCAATTTTTTTTTTCTTTCAGATGGCTCACACACGTGTTGGCAACCGTTATTTGACACAACACAACAAACCATGCATCATAGCCCCTGACATGCAAGTGCCATTTTATGGCAACGCTCACAGAAGTAGACACTGCAAAGGGACACAGCTTCAACTGTGTAGGCCATATGACAACAGAATGACATGTACATTGTTTCACAAAAGTCTTACAGTGCAAACCAGCATACAGCCAATGCATACCGACGTCAATCTGTGTAGTGGACTTCCTCATACGATGCCCAGCAGTCCAATGCCACAAAGCATGAGAACAGTTCTTTTCATCACGTGCCAGAGCTTTGTCATCAGTTTGCCTAGCCTCTTAAGCTTTTGCAAAAATGAGAAAACATGACTCCATTCTTGGCACAGTTCATTGCATCAATAGTAATGGTGCAACAGTTTTCTATAAAACATGCATAGGTATATCTTGCAAGAGCAGATTAAAAGATTAAAACGCATTAAAATCAAATAGCTCCGGTAACAGCGAAAACTTTTGTCGACTATTGCACAAGAATGTTGCAGAGTGGACAGATTAAGTGATAGCAACCACTCCGGTTTTAGTCTCGGCAAATGTAATTCACTGTCAACATGACAACATTTTGTCAACATACAGCAGTTAACTGGCTGTGGTGACTAAAAGGAAGCTTGTAATCCTGACTGCCTAATGCTTCTTTTCAAGAAGCCCATAATGTTTTAAAACATGGCAAGTTCAATCACACAGTGTTAATCCCCACATAAACCCACCCGGATGAAACAAAGAATTAGAAGGTGAATGCATGCAGGTGTGTGGTGACATTCACTTTGAGCAACAAAGCTCAGCCCCAGTCCCGCAATCGGATGCGGTTACCGCCGTCAGGATGTCGTTCCACCAAGTTAGCACTGAGCAGCACTTGCACGTGCGGTGGCCAAAACTCCACGCTTAGTTCAATGTATCGCTCCTCCGGTCTGTTGGCACTGGCCTCCAGTAGCCTGTCAAAAATCTCGCTCAGCGTGAGATAGTTACATGCAGTGGAGTGTCTGAGCTGTTGTGGCAGCACGTAGAAATGCTGGAGGTACTTGCAGATTTGTCTTTGTCGCGAAGTGGTCAGCCTGGAAATTGCAACAGTAAGGGGGACAACAGTCAATCACATGTTCAACCCATCCGCCGCCTTCATACAAGGTTTATGAGTTCCCTATAGGCGGGCAACAAAGAACACGATGAATTAACTCTAAAACAAACCGAGCTGCTCTTTTTTACATCTGCTCTCGTCTTCTAAACAATGTTGTGTGATGCAGTGCCGCCTGTACGATTCCTTTGCACGTTAACATTTCATGTGCAGAACGGGACAGGCAGACACAGATGGGAAACATTTTCCACATAGGAATGACAATAAAAAGGTTACAGTGCACCTTGAAAGGCGGCTAGGTTGCACAAATAAAAGAATGGGTCACGCTAATGTCTAAATTTGTCCAAAAAGTCATGTCAGCCAATTTTCCAGCAAAAATATTTGACTTGGTACACAGGAGACTCTCAAATATGTGCTCATCCTCCAAATTAAAGATACAAGACCCAAAGATTTTTCATATTATTCAAAGCCAGGTCCAAGTAGAATAAGGTTTCACATACAAGAGAAATTATGAATCTGCAAATACTACATTATAACCTGACTATTATAGGCATTTTGCAGTAGAAATGACTTCAAGCATACACTGAAATGCACATTTGGCGTTGCTTCCAGCATACTAACAATGGATGAATAAAAGATGCATAAACACAGAGCCGCCATGAAGGGGATAAGTCACCTTCTCAGAACGTTACGTCTGAGCCTATCAAGGTTTTCCTTAATCGACGACTGTTGATCAAGTGAGGCATCCACTTTCCTGCGATTCAGTTGTCTTGTTTGAATGCAAAGCGGCTATTTTTTTTACCATTCGGAATGTACCCTATTTGGTAGAGCATATCCGCTGTGAAAATGGAAAGCTGATGCACATGCCTACGTGACCGTTGTCCAATTTACATTTGGAACGAGAATTATCAGAAACTAGAAAAAACGTGTCATCTAATGAGCTATGGGAGGCGAAGCAACGCAGGGCTCCCGGTTCACCAGCTTTGATCCATCTAGCGTTCTTGGAACAGGCAGTAATATACTGAGCCCTGAAAAAGTGCAGCAACCGCTCTTTCCTTTCGTAAGACGCGCAGTAATAAGGCGGCCATCCGCCTTTTACATTTTCTTGTGCTGCCCTCTGCCGTTTCGGTAGGGACCGGGACAACCGGTATGGCTGGAACAAAGCCTCCGAGATCACAAGGCGTTCTGCAACTTCTCCGCTAGGGGAAGGGCGCATGCGCCATGGCATCGTGAAAAAAAAAAAAAGCGGGCTCACTTCTTCAAGGCGTGGTATTCATTCGGTACCGGTGGCGTCTCGTCCTTCGTGGCGGCAACAGCCTTGTTGTGGTCCTCCAAGCCGGCGATCTCCGCCTCGGCCGCTTTGATCTGGTCGGTGTAGCGAGCGAGCACGCGTTTCAGTCCTTCCTGCTCGTTTCTCAAACTCTGCAAGAGCCTGTCTCTCAGCAGCGGTTTCGGGATGGCGTTGGGAACCCTTCCAGCGGTCAGTTCTCGGTACGCTTTCATAAAGCGTGGGTCGTAATCGGCGTCTAACGGTGCCGTCGCGGGTGCTTGTTGCAGTTCCCTTAGCTCGTCCTCCAGGGCGGCTGCTCTCACCACAAGAATAGGGTCTTTTTCGCTTTCTTCCTCGGACATTGCGGCGTCGGAAGCCATTTAAAGCCTGCCGCCACAGAAGCAACGAACGCCACACCACTGCAGTCACAACACAAACAAAAACAAGGCAAAAACTTGATGGTGATGGCCATAGAGTTTCTTGACGCACTTTTATGCTGGTTCGAAACGAAACTTTATGGCGGTAATAGGGTAGTCTGCCACTCACTACTTTTATCGAATTTAAACAGCACAATTAAGTGATTTTATTAGCTCATCGGCACCTAGTTGAAACAGCAGTTTTCTCTCAAGTGCATAAAGCTTGATAATAAAGTTTTATACAATAAAACTATATGCCTAACAGAGTTGAACAAATCTCATAAATTGTAAATGTTTCATACAATAAAAACGTTATGCATGGTTTAATTTCACAAATCTCAAAAATATGAAATTACAAGTCTCAGAGGCTATGCTTTTGTCTGCCGCAGGTGCATCCAAGAAGTACTACACTACACGTCATGGCCGGCATGTTTTAACTTGTTTGTTTGTTTTTTCGCGTTGCCATGACAACAGCGGGTTATTCGGTTTGGAAACCGCTGGCCTGTCGTGGAACTTGGGTGGAAGTAGGGCAGGGCGTCAGTCGGCGAATGTAGCTGCTGAAATACCTGGAAGTTTGACGCAATTTTATCTGTTCTCGCAGCCAAGCGTTGCACGCGCGTCCAGCGCGTAGCAACGCTGAATTTCTGAGGCAAAACACCTGCTCTTCCCCGTCGATAGTCAAGTCATCGCGGTAAGTTCACACCCCGTCCGGCCTTGAATGTAAACAAATATCGATTAAAGCGCCTACACGAAGAATACGCCGCTCTCACGCCCGTAATGTAATGGCATTAAGCTTTTGCTACCTGCTGCAGCGAAATCAACTATTGAATGTATACCTCTATTGTTTAATATATACTTCTATTGCACTGTTTGGTGCAATTCGTGTGTTTGTAGGCGCGCAGCTTGCTCCGTTGCCGATCTTGTGGTAAATTTTCGTTTAGTTTACTTCGGTACGTTATGATGGCCAACTACGAACCATATACGGTGCTTAGCGTCTATCGTACGTGATTGCGAAGGTATGTAAAAAAGAGTGTGCGCTTATGTGCAGTCGATCGTACTTCCTATAAGTTCATGACAGCTAGGGGACAATGCGCGTGAGTCACAGCACAAGCTTTCGTCAGAACATTGTTGTTGGTTTGTAGCATAGGGCGGCACTTTGTGCGTGTGAATGTGCTTAAGCATGCATGACCTAACTGCGACCTCAGATACCGCTCTCCCCGCTGATAGCGGCTGGTTTCGGTTTTACGTGTTTTGAAGGCGGCAGAGAGCTGTGCTCTGCTCTGGAAGCGTGTTCGCATGTTTGTGCTGTTCACCCTGAAAGGTAACCAACTTACCACTGCTTACCTCTCATTCTACTTCAAAGGAAAGGAATTCTGGCAGTGCATATGTGACGCATTAATTGTTCATGTTACGCGTGATAATTAAGGTTATACTGTAGTTTTCAAGAGAGGTTCTAACTTTTCTCTGGCATATAGCGATTTGTTGAAGTAAGACCTTCCAGGTGCCATAGGCCATATTGTGGCTGTAGACCTAGGGCCAGATTTCTAGTGAAACAATTCTACAAAACATGCCGGAGATAATTCGTCATACAGCTGTGCAAAGGAAAACAAGAGCAGGATTTTTTGTACCACTGGTTGAGCCAGGAATCAAGCCACTTAACTTACGCTTCAGACATATTATAGTCAACTAGGACATAAGCTATCCATGCCAAGATGAGTCTGGGTTGGACGAACGACGAAGAAGTCATTCTTAATTCGCACTGTTTGTTGGAATGTGCGCCGGCAGTAATGCTGCTGACAATGATAATATAAGAAATGGACACATAGCTTATACATGTTGTATTGAAAACGAAGGTGGATTTTTGTAGCAATGGAGAGAATGTGTTTGTGTTTTCCACGTCATTGTAGACGCCTCATATGTTTCACGCTATTTTAACCTTTTAGTGTTTGTGTCGACTAGCCCAGACTTCTACACTTCTGGAATGCAGAAAGTATTACTGTATGGCATCCATTGTCATAGGAACTCTCAGAAATTGTGTCAGCTGAGCCAATGAAGAGCTGTCGTTAAAAGCTTGGATTATCCTAGCTGTGATATGCACTATGCCGCAATCTACTGTTGCCATGTCACGATACCAAAGTGATATGTGCTACTTTGTGATTGCCATTATCCCGACTAACACCGCACCGATGTTTGTGGGCTTCCCTGGGACCTTCTTGTCACATTAGATGACTTATATCTTACTCAGGTTTTGCCTTCAGCATTATTAACAAGTGTGTATACTCGTTAATATGCAGCACAACTTTTGTTTATTTAAATGCACATATAGACATATATTATGCGAAACTAGTACACTATGCTTGTTCAAGGCTGTTCAGGTACTTAGTGCAGCTAGCAAAGACATTTAACATTTAATATAATGGAGAAAAAGAAATATTTTGAGCACTTTGAAAGATTTAGATGAACCAATAGCAATGGACAAATTTTAAATCTTTCCTAATATTTTTTCTGTAAGTTTCCTAATACTTTCTATAATTCTTTTTACTTTATATAGCAGCGCCTGTCGTTAAGCATAGAAACCTAAACTAAGTTCAGAATTTTCCTCTTAAGTGGTACATTGTCACCATTGTGACATTTACCTCTTTAGAAAACTAAGTAATATGGCAATCCCACATCGAGTGATGATCCCAGAAAATACCAAGGTATTTAGGAACCTTTGCACTGGCAGGAAATTAGCCGGCAGAGTAAGTATTCAATGGGTGTTTGACTAACGGTTTGCGGAATGAAATTGCTTTTGGTCATTCTTAATAAAGCATGCTTGTTGTTTTATGAAGGTTTATAATTAGAGAATTCTGGGAGAAACAGCCACCAACTTCGCTAACGTTTTCTCTGAGAGTTTTGATTTCTAGGACATCATTGGTCGGATTAAAATATGATGCAACATGTACATCTCGCAGTGTGGAAAGAATGCCAGCAACCTCTTCGTCGTTATTCAGAGGGAGGTGTAATTTACTTTTTATAACCACAGTTTTTTTTTTTGCTAATCAAGGAGACGCGCAATAAAACAAAAGGTGATAACAGAGAGTTTCTGAAAAAAAAAAACGTACCCGTAGCTAGGGGACTCGATCAGCCAGGTGCACAGAAAACACAAAAGTGAGCGCAAAAATATTCTAAAGGCATACAATACTCTCAACTCAAATGTCCAGACTAGATCTTTACAGACTTTCGATGGGTTAAGAATGAGGTGCATAATCAGCTTCTAATTCATGACCTAAGTTGCCTTTACCTTAACTCTAACCTTGTTAAGTGGATTCACTGTTTCATTCTTAATCTCTGGCCATCTCTCACTGCTAGTCGTCACAACTCCTCTTTTACGAACATACATTCTGGTTTTCTAAGTTTCTGCTCTCCAGAGAATGAAGATGGCACTTCTCAAAAGAAAAACAACCAGAGGAGCACACCTCCAAAACGAACAAAGGTTACTTCATGCTAACTGACGATTCCTCATGGCTCATCTGCAGAGGCTTACCCTGACCGAAGTTGCACAGAAGTATGCTAGACATAATGCTCGGAATATCGCACTTCTGTCGGCACTAAGGCGAAAAGATGAACACACTTCGAGAGCATCAATTGACCCAAGCCAAGCTTTGCAGCTGCTCTGTAAAGCAGTGAAGGAAAGAAGTGTTAATTTCAAGGGCTCGTTTTCTTTGTTATACACAATATTAATGAGAACTAACAGACAGTGTTAGTTCTCATTGTTGTCTGTTAGTTCTCATTAATATTGTCTGTAAAGCAGTGAAAGACAGAATAGGAGGGAGAAGGAAGATGTAGCGCCTTTCTACTTTGTCGCCAAGGAGTGCCACATTTGCAAGTGGAGACGACATAGGCTAAAGCCGACGCTGAGAAAAAATTTCGTCTTCTTGGAAGCAGATTGCTGTTGTGTATCTGTCAGTGTTTCACCCAACCGACACCAGATGAAACGGCACAAGACATGCTGCATAAAATGTTGGACCAGCTATATCAATTTTGGATCTTACAAAAGAAGGCAGTACAAAAGAGTGAAAGCTGCAAGTGCCATCAGCCATCAGCAAGAACTGAAAAGTGCAACAGTTAAACGAACAACACCTTTGGCATCGTACAGGCATTTGTAACTTTCAGAAGCATCACTTACACTGCCTACCTACAGCAACAAGATTATTCAAACGTGTCCACATTTTTTTGCTAAAACATACTCCTTGGGTTGAGATGCAGTGTGCACTTTTTATTTTTTAAACAGTAGCAATGTTTAAATCTACAAAATGTTGCGATTCCTCCCACTATAACTTATTCAGTGCTGTGACAGCATCAGGCTATCAAAATAGACATTGCCATCATGTTAACGTCGAATCCTCCCAAGAAAAAAAAATGTTTTTCCTCTGCACTCAACATTGTCATTTTCAACATTGTCATTTTTTATACATGGTGTGCATATGTTTAATGAAGTTTTAATTACTTTTCCAAAGTTGTACTCTTCAAATAAACTGCCTAATTTGAATGTATGTTGGGCCCTGAAGAACTTTAAATTAATGGTGTTGTGTGTATGTGTTTTTTTTTCTTAGTGTCAATGGAATCTCAATAACGCATACTAGGCAAAACAAATAGGTGAGTACCAATTTGCAACAGCTTATTCTTGCTGGCTGACCCCCAGTATTGAAGTGCTGTTTATTAAGATTGCGGATGTCATAGCTCCTTCCACATTTCAGAGCTGAACTACTGGCGTTGGTCACTCAGTTAAATATTGGGCCTTATCTTCGCGTCGTAGCAATCTGAGAATGTGTGGTGCTTTTAAATATACTTAAACTTTATGATGACCGAAATGTACAACTACAAACCCTCTCAAAGAAAATAAATTTGCACAACAGCAGCCTTTCGTAAACTATGCCTGCCAGGACACGAGTTGCACACTGCGCCTTCCCTCCCTCAACTAACCGATTATGCTACTATGATCAGACTCGCACATGAATGCACATGCATCATATCGAGGCCCGCACACTAATAACATTAACAAAATTGAACTAATAGTATAGAGAAAGATCATTAGATTCATTAACTCAAAGTATTCCTGACATGATTCCCTCACCCAACTAATGAAATATAACGCCATCAGCCACTCTTCTTGTGCAGAAAGTATCTGTTGATTCTTCACTCTTGGTCCTTATTCTCGACTAACAAGCTTGCTATTGACAATAACGAATAGGTGTTTCCACTAGGAGCAAGACTAATACGACATGCCAAACTAGAACTGATGCATGTAAGAGCTCTTTTTGTTTCCTGGAACAGTAACCGAACAGAACTACACTTAACAGAATGCACCAAACACTAACTGAGTAACCTGCTTGAGATATAATTTAGGCGTATTTTTTCCTTTTGCCCGCCTTGCTGGGCCCCATAAAAAGCCTGTGGTATGTAAGAACAAATGTAATTTCTTACTGTACAAATCAGCATCTCTTTCGTCATAATGCTGATAGTTGTAAATCCTTGTATACACAGCCATCTATAAAAGCTGTGTCAAATGCTGATGGTTGCCAGAATGGAAAAGATTATGCATAATTGTGTTTTTTGGTTGTGGGTCTTAAAAACTGTGGTATTTTGTGCACTTGCTTAAGAAGAAACTTCAGCTCAGTGGCTCCCGTCTAAACACATTGGGCAGCTACCGTGAGAGGTGTCGTTCAGGGCAGCTGGGGCATCCCTGCAGGTCCAGCTCTCTACAACTCTAGAAGGAGCAGGTCAAAAATTTCATAAGAATGGCTGCTCCCACATGGTGCAGCCCTTGGACAGCAAAGCACTAATGAACACAAAATGATTACAGACAAAGGAAAAGAACAGAACAAAAGCTGTTCGGGTACGCTCAGTCACAGTGATAACTTGGATTGTGTAGAGCGAAATGGATCAACATTACCGACTTGGTAGCCATTGGCTGTAGATTCTCAGCGTGTTGTTAAACGGTGAATGTTTGGCAGCGTGGCCTTTCTTGTCTTTTCATGTGAGAGTGTGCAGTGCAACTTATTAGGTACACCCTTGCTGCAGCTGTCGACATGGTGCGTGTGGCCGTCATTGGCTGCGGTGGCCTGGGTGTAAATGTGGCGGGTGAACTGGCAGCTCAGGGGCACGAGGTGCGAATACACGACGCCCTGCCGGAAGCCCTGGACCGAGTGGCGCCCCGACTGGCCGAGGACCGCAAGGCGCTGAGGGAGTGCGGTCTGCTGCGGCAGCCCGGCTTCCTGGGCAGCGTGTTTTGTCTCAGCCGCCTTGAGGAGGCACTCAGGGTCAGTGCGGTTGTGATCTTGCTCTAAACATGGTGGATGCTCTAAACATCTTGCTCTAAACATGGAGCACCACTCGTGCTCTAAACATGGTGGATATTACAGTGCAGATGTACAGCAGCCAGAGGCAGAAAGAAACAGACAAGACGTAGCTCTTTTTCTGACCATGTACTCTATGTTTCTGCACTGCAGTTTACGTTAAAGGGACACTAAAGAGAAAAACGATTTTTCTCATATTAGTAAATTACACTTTCACAATTCCAAAATCACCACTCGTGTCACAAAAAGACACTTGGTAAGCAAGAAAACTCGCAAAAAGAAAATGCAGGTGGGGATGCCACTTTAAAATTCCCTCACCAAATGTCGTGATGTCGCAGATGTTAATGGTGCCTACTAGGCCCTACACAGTTCGTAATCAGTAAAAATGAAATACGTTGTCCTCTGAGGGGACCATAGACTTAACACCAAGTTTTAGGAAATTTCGTTGAGCCAGTGGCAAGAAAATACTAAAAATGCACTTTGAAATCTGTGGCGTGATGCGTAGAGGTTTTGGCGTGAAATTCAAAAATTAAGCTTTGACCTTCATTTTCTCCTCTATTAATAAACC
This sequence comes from Rhipicephalus sanguineus, assembly GCF_013339695.2. NCBI lineage: Eukaryota > Metazoa > Arthropoda > Arachnida > Ixodida > Ixodidae > Rhipicephalus > Rhipicephalus sanguineus. Next base: position 92,328,715 of record NC_051179.1, read on the forward strand.
TGTGATGGGGAAATTAATGACATTAGAGTTCTCAGAGCACAATTTATCAATCTAAATCAATTGAGTGCTTCATTTTAGTGTACCTTTAATACTTGACCCAATGGTCAACAGATTCACAACTTGTGAACAAGCCTTGCACTGTAGTCCAAACTAAGTCTAGAGATGGTATAAAAAATGGCAAGTGTTGTAGTATATCACTGGAGGAAACTATTGCTACTGCTTTTGTTGCCTGTATGCTTCCAACAGCAGGACTTCCCGCCAACATTGACCCAATCGCTATGGAACTCCGCTGTTGCTGGGTGAGGTCACAGGTTTGATTCCCATCTGCAATGTCACCATTGTAGTGTGAGTGGGATGCAGAAGCTTTTGGTCACCTCATGTTGTCAACCAAGAGAGCTGTCTAATGCATTTGGGAGATTCTCATTTAATTATCTTACATCACTGAATCCGCATTGACTGTGTTGTCTTCGTTAGTATGACAAAAAGCTTTCCAATATTCCATCATTATTTATTTATTTATTCATTTATTTATTTACTTACCTATTTATTTCCTTTTTATAACGATGCACCTTTGGTGCCTGACCAGCTTCCAGGCAAGTGGAATTTTTTTCTTTCTTGGCACATCTTTTATTCTTTTATGTACAGAACAAAAAAGAAAATGAAAAAAAAAAACACACCAGTAACCGCTTGTGATAAAATGAAAGCGATAATCAGAAGACATGCGATGTCCTTCATTATAGTATGAGCACAAGTGAGAGAGAGAGAGAGAGAGACAAACTTTATTTTAAAAGCACATAAATAACATAAAGGACATGTTATAGTAACACGTATTCAATATTAACGCAAAAGAAGATAATATAGTTACTGTCAATAGCACCAGAGGTAGTAATAACCTTTGTAGAAGAATAAAAATAACGTACAATGATAAATGTATCGATGCTATTACAGGCAATGAGATGCAAAGCACGTACAATGAGGAACAAAATTACAGTCATTCAATCAAATTTACTGGCTTATGAACACCAGCTGCCATGTGCACTTTGTTTTTATGCTACTTGTACCGTCACCTACACATATCACTAATGCTAGCTCATTTACAGTAGACTCTCGTTAAATGGAAGCTGAGAGGACTAAGAAATTATGTTCCGTGTAACAGAAGTTCCGTTTACTGAGAGATGAACAGGAGTACAGAATTCGAGCACAAACCCAATATCTTTGAGGCAGTTGTTCCATTTAAGTGGCAGTTTCGTTTAAGAGATTTCAGTAGTGTAATTGACAGTCACTGCAGTGTCATTAGTTAAAGCTAGGCAGTATGTTCTTGCAACGCTATAGGAATTTCATAAGGAAATAATTTATACGACTTCTAGCTACACGTGGCCCTGTCTGTGCAAGGGTATTGACGCTCTGGTTGTTACTGCTCCCTGTTGTAAAACCACGGCTGCATGTGATCGCAGGAGGCCGAGCTTGTGCTGGAATGCATCACCGAGGATTTGGCAGCCAAGGTGTCCCTCATGGAGGTGGCATCTCAGAGTTGTCGGCCCACGGCCATTCTGGCCAGCAGCAGCATGCGTCTGCCCACGGACGCCATCTTCGAACGGGCCTCGGGCAAGGACCGCTGCCTCGGCATACGCTTCCTCTTCCCCGTGTACGCCATACCAGAGGTGCGAGCCCTCTGCCGGCGCTGGTCTTCTCCATTTCTTGGCGTCTTCTCAGCCTTAACCTTTTGCGGTTCGTTGTCGGGCCTCTCCCGGCAATGAAACATGGCCGCAACGATCTGCTGTCGGGCACCAGACGCTGCCCGAATATAGCTGAAAGACTTAGGCACAATATCATCTGCAAAAAGAAACATCTGACGAGTTTTCCTTGCACAGTTGTTGTTTTTCTTTCACGATGGTCAAAACTGGGGAAATATTTTTGGGCCACAACATCGGGAAAGTTGGCACAGGTTTCGGACTGTAAAGTGTTCAAGGGACACTGAAGTGAAACACTTAAGTTCTGTTGAGACTGGTGACTTATTCTTTGAGAACTCTGTGGTTGTTAATTTCGCCGTCATGATACTTGCAGAGATAAAAAATACGGTACTTAAAGCGGTTAGCTGGGCTAGTTGGAACACTGAAGTTTGATGCATTTCCAGTGCATTCAACAAAAAATAAAAAATATGGAGATGCACAAAGGCAAGAGGCCAGTGTTCTTACTGTTTTTCTGCCATCCTGTGTCTGCATAGATATTTCCTTTCCTTTTCCTCATATGCGCTGGAAATTCATTAAAATATGTGACTCGTGACGCAAGAAGATATTTGGTAAGGCAGAAAAGATGCAAAAGCGGGATAGATGATGCTGCCTTGAATCTTCTGTATGATGTCACGGTGACATCAATGATTTTCATGGTGTCTTCTCGGTCATGTATAATTCTTTACTGGTAAAAATGCGTTCAGTTGTGTTCTAAATGAGCCACAGACATGTCATAGCAAGTTTCGTGAACATGTGTTGGGTGAAAACACAAAAAAAAAGCTTAAAATTCGCGACATCATGCCGACACCTCAGCGTTAATATTTTGGGTCTAAATTCCAAAAAGTGAAACTATGACCTCGATTTTTTTTTCCTAATAATAAACCTATTGTCATTAATCAAGTGGCAGAAGGGTTCTCAAAGAATAATTTATCAGTCTAAGCCAGGGTTTCTTGAACTGGGTTGCGGGAAACAGAGACCAATAGTAGTGCCATTATGTGACAACTAAGGTGTTGAAGTTCCGCTTATAATTAGTGAACACTGCGCATGCATGCATGTGTTCTCTATGTGCCTGAATTCGAGCACTCATCGTCCTCCTTATATCAGAACATTAAATTAAAGGGGTATGGCTTGAATGGTATTGCTGGTACAGTTCACAATATCCTGAAAGGCCAGCACTATTAGCACTTGCATAGTTATTAGGAAGTGGTATTCACTGACAGCATGTTCGGACCAGATATGCATGAAGCTACATGTTTCTTCCCGACGTAAGTACTAGTAATATTACGCAGAGCATTTCCTTTAGTCTTTGCCTTTGTATTTTTGTGTGCTAAACTTTTTTACCCTTTAGCATAGATTAGCAAATGCAATTGCTATAAAGAGGCAATTACCCAACTACAGTGAAACCTCAGTGATACGATCACAGCTCATACGAATTTCGAGGTAATATGAATTTTTCTTTGGTCCTGGCCAAGGCCCATGCCTGCAATGTAATGGAGTACGGTTGTTGCGAACCGATTTTCACTGGCAACGTTTGATACGAACGTACGCTACCGCCCAGGTACGAATAGGTGCTGTCCGCGCTTTCGCGGAAGACGCGCCAAGCACGTGGGAGCGCGGGAACGCAAGTGTGGGCATGCGCGCCGCATCGCCAATTCGTCAGAATCACAGTGTAAGAAAAACAGTTTTCTTACGGTCAGAATAAACCTTCAGAGACGCGTCACGGCCTCCGACATTGTGTGCGCGAATCTTTGAGGCTCTTATGTGCCTTCGCGTTTAGATTACAGAGGACATTAGCGCCCTGTTTTTTTTTCTAACACGTCGACGCGGGCTGCTGTCGTTGTACTGCATTTACACATGCCTGCCTCTTGCGTCAGACATCCTATGAAAGGTGGACGAGGACCGAAAGAAGGCGAGGACGGTCTTGGCGAAGGAGTCAGGCCTCACAACGTCAACACGAGCGACCGTTGAGGTTGCACTTGTGCGGGCACGGCCATAAATCTCCAAGAAGAAACATCCCCAACACCTCCGCGATAACAAAATCGTAACACAGGACCGTGGTTCTGTAATTTTGTGGCCTTGATCCATTGTGTCAAAGCGCTTCTTTCGTTACTTTCGCTGCAGTACTCCGGTGTCATGCAAAAAAAAACATACTAAAATTTGGAAGGGGCTACTGCTGTCGCGGGTCACAACGCACCTGGTTCATTAATTAAATAATCGCGTATGGGCCGTATATTTACGAGTGCTGGTATCATTGCCGACATCTAAAAACTTAACTGACAATCATTCAGGGTTCTACCTGGCGTTGCTGCGGCCTTGAAAAACAATAAATGAGAATGTACGCCAGATTTCTTCTGTCGCATGCTAGTTTTCCATGCTTTCTGGTGATACGAATTTCGGATGATACGAATATTTTTGGTGGTCCCCTGAGGTTCGTATCACCGAGGTTTCACTGTATTCAACTATTTTTCATTCTAAAAAAAGCACACACACTGAACTCGTATCCCCTGGATGACAGGTCATAGGAACATTGGCATTTTCTGTTTTATTCCCTATCAAGAAACACCACGTTTTTTTATTTATTCATTTGTCTGTTTGTTTGTTTGTTTGTTTGTTTGTTTGTTTGTTTGTTTGTTTGTTTGTTTGTTTGTTTGTTTGTTTGTTTGTTTAACAATTATTACTAAACACAGCACTGTCTTTATTTTCCTTTCATTTCTGCTTAGATTGTTTTGCATTGTTTGCGACAGGAAAAAAAGAGATTTCACAAATTGCAATAGTATTCACAGATAGGCTAGTGTGGAGTTGCATACTTCAAAGGCTCACCATTTTTGTCACTGCTATGGTGCAGTGATTATGGCACTTGGCTGCTGACCTGAAAGACACAAGTTCAATCCTGGCCGCAGCAGTCACAGTTCGATAAAGGCGAAATACTAGAGGCCAGTGTACTTCAATTTAGGTGCACATTAAAAAACCCCAGGTGGTCGAAATATCCAGTGTGTTCCACTACAGCAAGCCTCATTATCATATCATAGTTTTTGCATGTAAAACACCCAAAATTATTAAAGCCCACAATTTCTGTCCTGCAGGTGGAAATCCAGATATGCAAAGGCACGTCCATGGCAACGCTCGCGTGGGTCCGGGGTTTCCTCGAGCGCATGGGCAAGACCGCCTTTCTTCGCGCTGGGCCCGAGCCCCTGGTGCTGTCCGAGCGAGAGCGCGAAGCGAGGCGTTCGGCGCTTGCTCTGCTGGGCCGTACAGCCATGGCTCGACAGCCACCGCCCTTCTCGCCACCCGATTTGGCCAGTCCAGTGAGTGGCTCTGCTACCTTTCTGTGACACTGTGGAGACAACCGTAAAGGCTGCACCCGTTTAAGAAGCCACAGTCCCAACATTGCAGCCCACAATTGTGGGGGGAGGTAATTCAGCCAAGAACAAAAGTCGAGAAATGGAAATTGTAATTGGTGTATCGCAAGTCAATTGCGGGGGCTTTCGTGCTCGAAGAACAAAGGACACTGTACACTGTACAGCATAGACCGCTTATAACGTAAGTCGTCGAAGTCACACAATAACCAAAACAACATTTTTCAAAGGCTGCACATGTGCAAAACATGACCAACAGGGAGCCGCGCAATCACGGTTGCCAATGGTGGCTACTTTTTGCCAAATTGGCGAATTTGAGAGGCCCGTGGTGACCCAAAATAATAAATGGCGACATGGTGAATTTTTGGCGATTTTTGGCTTAGGTCTCCACTGAGTTATGCATCCTAAACTCTGTGTCTTCCTAACGAATGAGCGGCAACATTCTCTGTATTTTTCTTGGTTTTAGACCCACGAGTATAATGCGCACATTAAGCGTCATTATGTCCGTCCTGTAAGTCGTGTGTATCTCCTCAATTCATCTAGATGCAAGAGGTACCGGAACGTCTCCTAGTGACATTCTAGCAAAATGTAAGTCAGCGGACTGACTTGCAAACCACGAGAGGGCAGTGTTTGACTATAAGTTTATGCAACGCGTTGGTTTATGGCTTTAGGTGCTTTAAGCTTCTTTAAAGTTTCGCTTCTAAAGGGGCTAAACGACGGGTTGGCCGCATGTTCCGACCATTTGTTCCGCCAAAGCTCCAAGTGTTCTGAATTATTTGACGACTTATTCACTATTGCAGTACCCCCAATTCAGCTCGTAAAGACTGTTTTGGAATAGCGAAGAGAAGTGGATACGCGGCTATTTGTGCAATCAAAAAAATATTTATTGAGGCATTTTCCACTGTTCTCAGTGGCCGTGTGCAATGAAAACAATCGCTATAAAACATTTTACATCTACCTGTTCATTAATAACGCATCGGATTGACACGTGTAGATATAAGTGACTATAAGAAAGGGTCGGTGGCGTCCGGTATCATATTAGTTCACACTGAAAAGGTGTAAGTCTCACTAATGATCGGTTCCTGTAAGACTTCTGTCGTGTTACCTTCAATAAACCTTTTAATCCTTTTAATTCATATAAGGGTACGTAAAGCTGTCTACAAACAACGCTTTCACGGTTTTCGCCCAAGGTTTACCACACTTTTATCTTTGAAACGAGCGGACAGGGATGGAAGGATATCACGAGCATTCATTCACCTTTGGGCCACCACGCACATCTTGCGTCTAGTCGGAGAAGCAGCACCATGCACTCCCATGGTGAAGCGGGTGATACGACTGGCATTGAGAAACGTGAATATAATTTCAGGGTCTTGGATGGTACTGTATTCTACGGGGCTATACGTGAGTGGAAATTTTTATTATTAGGTATACCGGCGACTTTTTGTCGAAATTTGTAAAAAAATGGCGACTTTTGCCGACTTTTTGCTCGTCGTTTGGCGACATTTGCTCGAAAGTCAGTGGCAACCCTGCGCACAATTCCGACAATCGAGGCATGTGACTGGGACGTAAGCTTGCATTCGCTTAAATTTGAAAATGTTGAACGGTTAGCATCCGCGAACCTGCGGTGCCAACATAACGAATGTGAAAAATAAGTAAGATGCACCGTAACGGAAAGTACCACACTGCGCAGAAGCTATGCATCAAACGGCAGTTGAAATTTCTGCATGCTTTCGATTTTCCGGGCGCATGCGCAATCTTAAAAACAGTGGCGACCACGAACCACCACTCGAGTGTTGCACACGCACACTCTCATTTTCGTTGAGGATGTAAGTCGCCCCTTCTAAATGCAACAACTGCAAAATGTTTCATTGACTCAGCACCAAACCGCAACTTTGATAGTCCGCGGCCACTCCCGACGAGGCAGCTTGCGCTCGTTAGGCCTAGCGTGTGGGTTGTAACTTGGCATACCGTCGCGAAAAGCTTGCCCAAGACAACATGGAGATTGAGTGTAAGACAGATCGCACTCATGAGCTAAACCAAGGGCAGCACATGTGAAACGAAGTTTCAGTTCGCAGTCGGGAGAACAACCGCGGCAACTACGTACCCTAAAAAGGTATTCCAAGCTTGCCGCCTGTTGGTGGCAGAGGCGAAAGCTTGATTGCGTCTCAAAGCATTGCCACTTGCGGGGGAATTGAGTTAGCATGCACGATATCTGTGCTTTACAACGACGCAACTATTTTCCCGGCAGAAAACCGAAGAGCCAAACAGTGGTAACGCGCAGTTGATGCAAACGCGGGCACCCTTCATAGAAGAGCATGCATGACAAGCGGCCAAAGCAAAGAGGGCAAAGTCTTCTCTGTTGCCTATGTAACTGCTCCCACTTCTCACACGACGCAGCGGCGTCGGGCTGCTGCCCTCCCCCTGCCCTCGTACCACCCCTTTTCTTTACCTTTTTTTTCTCCGTCGTCACTCTCTTCCCAGCCAGTGCACCTCTGCTGAGAAGCGCGCTCGCTACCTTGCATCTCTGAGAATTTTCCGACAGCCGCATTATAACCGGTCCTTCATTTAGGGGGACTGCACAATAAGCGGTATGCATATACATGGAGTTCCTGGGAGGGTAAACGGGAGTCAGAATAAACCACACTATAGCCGGTCCTGCACTGCAAGTGGTCACGTCATAAATGGTCTGAGCTGTAGTGCAAACCAACAAAAGGGCATTTATTTGTTCAAGCCCGCTAGCCGATTTATACAACCAATAGCGTGCCAGTGTAACATGATCAATGCAATTTGATGCGCCATTGATGACATTAGACTTGCCATGCCAGGATAAGAACCAAGTAAAGTTGGCCCCCCTCTGGAAACCCAAGCCTATGTCATTTGCGGGTCAATTCTCGCGAATGGAGGCACACGGGATCGCCCCTGTGGAGCTCCTCATCGGGTGCAAGTTGACCGTGCACAACCAGCACCAAGGACCAAGACGAACACAGCCATTTCTCAGCGCCCCGCATATCCTCGCCATCAGGTGACATTACCGTGGCAACATCTGGTTTGGCCCGTGTCCCACGGGGAAGCCAGCTTATAGGACACGCGAGCATCATGCAGTGAAAGCCACCCATAAGAGAATTCAAGCAGCCCCAAGAAGTAACGATACACATTCCAATCAACGAATTCTAAGTTATTGTACTAGTTATTGAGAGCCCTAATGTGACATTCATCGCCAACATTATGGGTGGCACGGAAGATGACTTAAACTACAAATATGCTAAGCTGAGGGGTCACGTGTCCTATTCCCGGCCACAGCGGTCGCATACTGATGGGTGCGAAATGCAATAACACCAGTGTACTGTTAATATAGGTGCACATTAAAGAACCCCAGCTGGTCAAAATTAATCCAGAACCCTCCACTATGGTGTGCCTCATAGTCATATTGTGGTTTTGGCACATAATAGCCCAGAAATTATACGATTATAACTACGAATGTGATGATCAGTCATGTTTAAGCAGAAGCAATAGTAATGATGATTAGTCAGTTGCACAGTGTGCATGAATGAACGAAGTCATTGTGAAAAGGATTTTGTTCATTTATGTAGTGGGTGCAGTCACGGAACAAACAATACTTTGGATTACAGTGCATATCATTCTCGTAGCCAAAGAACTTACACTGAATGACCCAGTCCCACATAAAGGTTATACCTGATCAAGATCATGGAAATAAGAGTGCAGCCTTTCCACGAGTCTATACAGTACCTCTTCAGTTTTTGTGAAGTCTTTTATGCCAGTGTATTCTGTGCGTGGTGTGAAAATTTTGTCAAAGACTGGCAAGCTGAAAAAACACATTCTTCCTGCATTGTTGATTTTTGTTTGCACATGCCACAGGTCTGATTTTGCAATGAACACTTCAGATATGCCAGGTTTTGCCACTTGGAGTGCAACCTTTTAGTACACACTGTGCAATTGACATTTTCTGAATAGAAAGAAAAAGAAGGCTCAACTGTATAGCAGAGCTATACAACTGTCTTGACTTGCATACACGCTAGCGTGCAATCTCTTGCACAAGGGAACACTGAGAAACATGTTTTGGCTAAGCCTTCTAAAAGCGTTACACACTGTTGTGAATGAACTGTGACAGCCGCATTTGAATTTGTAAGCAGGTGCTCTTCACAGTTAAACATACTTTTGTGGGTTTAACTGTGTGCTAGTGGTCATAGTAAGATAAGAATAACAGTAATGTGTGGGATTTTACATGCCGAAACCACGATATGATGTACGAGGCCCGCCACAGTGGAGGGCTCTGGAAATTTCGACCATCCGGTGTTCTTCAATGTACCCTGACATCACACAGTACATGGGCCTCTAACATTTTGCCTTCATAGAAATGCGACTGTCGCGGCCAGGATCAAACCCTCAACCTTCGGGAGTGGTCGTAGGAAGGCAGGTCACAGTGCACGTGGTATTGGAAATTATTCAAAAGGGAATTTATTGAGCTTTTGATAGAACTCTGCCAAATTGTAGCTGGTGCACTGTGAAATTGAAAAGGTTTAAATAGTTATGCAAGGATACCGACCAGGTATGAGCGCCATGTTCACCTGTGCCAGACACCGGGATCTGCGTAATTGCCGTTTCCTCTCGTCTTTACAGGACACGCTGTGTAGCGCCCTCACGGCCGAAGTTCTGGAGGCCGGAGGTGCGGGTGGTCGTGACAAGGACTGCGTGGTGTGCATGGACGAGGAGCGCAACTGCGTGCTGCACCCCTGCCACCACCTGTGCACGTGTGCCGCCTGCGGCCGCATGCTGCTCAAACGACAGGACGCCTGCCCCATCTGCCGGCGTCACATCACCTCCATCTTTCGCGTGTTCCATTCGTAGGCTGCAATTGTGCGAGATCCCTCTTTTCTGCCTGTTAGAACATCACCAGCAGCTTTTTGCAGAGAAGGATGCCACTTGCCATCGTACAAGGTGAGCATTTCAGTTCTGCATCTCACAGCTGGGCTGTGAGGAATGCCATAGCACAAGCCCCAGGGTCGATTTCCACCCAGATGGGTTTCCACAGCTTGCTGCAAAGTCTTGTGCACTGTCGTTGCAGTTTGCCGTTATTCCATTAGTATTATTTCTGTGCCTCTTTCATGGTTTCTGTATCTGCCTGGTGACAGAGAACATCTGCATATTGTTTTAAAGAAACTGCTCACATCATGGCCATAGCCAGGAGTTTATTTCGAACGGGATGACTATTCTATATAGCGTACATATGCGCATGCACGTTTTTATGTGTGCAGCAGAATGCGATGTTGGGTTAGTTGATTCATGCTTGAGACGTAGTACTGGCACAAAAAACTACATGGAGAAATGAAGGGTAGAAACAATGCATGTGTGTGCATATACATGCATACTAACAAACTGAAAAACCTTCAGGGGTTTTGGACCCCCCCAAACTCTGGCTATGCCTATGGCTCACAACACCCACAGATATTATTAAAGGGGTGGTGCCACCAAATTTGTGACTTGCGCGTTCTTTGCTGTAAGCGTTTCCTATAGCTCCAGGAAGCATGATGCACGCACCAAGATTCATGTATTCTCGCTAAATAATTTAATATCGCCTTTTGATTTGGACAACTTTCGGTTTCGGTTTCTGAGCACCGAGGTTGGGCAGTGACGTAGAAGTGTAGGAGGCGTGGTCACGTGACCACACAAGGCTGTGACGCACATAGACAGGAAGCGATCGAAACACGGCGAGTGATGTAGCAACCGATGCTTTGTCGGTACTATAGTGAACTAGAATATATTCTAGTTCACTACAGCCGGTACGTACGTTGTGGAAGTGGCGGAGGTCCGGAGGTAACTCTCGTTACTACAGCAGATTTGGTGTGACGTCACTACAACTTTCGTTGCCCATCCTACAGATCTACGTCAGTGTTGGCGCGCTAGCGATGGGTTTCGATCGGGAGAATGAGCATTTAGGTACACTTTGGAAGTGAATTAAAATATATTCTAAACGTTTGCTGTGTCCGACCCTTCGTGTGGAATGTCCTTGCATACAAAGGAAACCCACAACAGGCTTGTTATAGCCTCGAATTTTGATGGCACCACCCCTTTAAGGGGCACTTCGGTTGACTAACTCTACTCGCAGGGCTGAAGGGAAATGTGCATCTCGATTGCACTCTGCTTTTTGTATTGCGTTACTTTGAGCCATGAAAAGCACTACTGCAACACAGTTGACCAGTTGGATTGCTGCAGTATGCTTGTGAGCATGGTACTCCAAAAGCTTTTTAACAAATGTCTGTGAATGCCAGGATTGTCTTGGTGTTGTGCATAAAAGAAAACAAACGGTCTTCAAATTGTTTATCTTGTAGAGTCCAATGATTTCCTCAATGGGAGCTCATGGGTATAAACAACCTGTCTCTGTCTGCATTCATTGATAGTTATGCCTAGCTGACAATCCTTCCAACGTATTTGCTCGTTCGCTAAGTATGATGCACTGTGTGATCATTTTGTCAACATCTGCCTAATTATGTTATGCAAATTATACTAGTAGTCATAAGCAAGAGAGTGAACTGAGAGGCTTGATTCCTTTTAATTGGTTACATCCACGTGAAACTAACTCACATTGAAAGCCAGGGAAGCATAATGAGATCAGCTGCTCCTCTAACTAAAATTAAGCAATGATATGAAAACTTGATGTAAAAGTAAGTTTTAAAAATACCTAGTTTACTGGGGGTTGGTATGAGAGACAGAGCTAACATGGGCAATGCTCTATCAAATGAGCTACAGCAACAGGTGCGTTTCGCAATCCACTTTCTTGTGCATTTGCATATGTGTGCTACATCTTGCCCATGTGGTGTTGGCTAGCACCATTCAAAACCGTGGCATTGGATATAACCACATCCTATCTGCAAGTACCGTAAAGGATGTGAACTGTCGGAGCAGGCATGATGTGTGTTATGGACTACTTTTAACTGGACTCTGTGCTGGGCAGACTGCTTCGTTATTATATAAGGCTTCACCCTCAGTAGGCCCAAAATGCGAATACATACTTTATTATTCTCCTCTAACAGCCAACCAACCACAAAAATGCTTCAAGGCAGTGCCTGGACACGCAAGGTAAATACTATAGACCGGCTACACAGAGAAGGGGACTGGTGCCTCCCGGCAATGGACTCTGTGCACGCGAGCGGTCAGGAGAGTAGATGAGGTGACCGCCGGCCGGCCGGGACGAAAGACAGATGGCAATATGGCTCCTTCTTTCACTTCAAACGAGTCTCACAGTCCTCCCCGTCCTTCGGTGTCCCCGAGGACAACACGATAGTAGAACTTGTTCATCTGCTCCAGGAATATGAACGTGAGCACCGTGTGCGGCCCCAGCCGAGCATAGTACGGAGTGAAGCCCTTCCACAGGCTGAAGAAGCCCTCGTTGCGAACCACCTTCGTCAGCACGTCCTGTGGTGGAGGGAAAGACATCATCGTCAGCCTGACTACACCCACTGCAGGGCTAAGGCCTCTCCCACGTTTCGCCAATCAACCCGGTCTTGTGCTTTCTGCTGCCACGTTATACCTACAAACTTCTTAATCTCATCTGCCCACCTAACTTAATGCCGTCCCCTTGCACGCTTGCCTTCTCTTGGAGTCCAGTCTGTTACTCTTAATTACCAGTGGTTATCTTGCCTACGTGCTATATGCCCTGCCCCTGCCCATTTCTTCTTGATTTTGACTAAGATGTCCTTAACACCCATTTGCTCCCTGATCCACTCTGCTCTTTTCTTGTCCCTTAAGGCTACACCTATCATTTTTCTTTCCATGGCTCGCTGCGTCATCCTCAATTTAAGTTGCAAGCATCAGCACAGCATGAGAGGAGGCGAGACTGTGCTAAGCGCTGTGAACACGGCGCCGCACTGTAGTGAGTGTCTGTCTACAGCAGGGCATTTTCTTGCTTATCTAAAGGAGGCCTCAATAGTACCTTTTATTGCATCAACCATTTCTTTGTGGACTCCAGAAAAGCCTCGCTGACCAACTTTCAAAAGATTTTGCATACGGAGCACTGTGTGGATCATTGGTCAGCAGCTGCCCAGTGGTAGTAAAGGTTATCCTGAGTACTAGTGGTGATAAGCTAGAAAGGGAAGCAAAAGACTGGATTCTTTTTTTTTTTATTAGGTACCACTTCTGAAAATACTGTATGGCTGTAGTGATGGACTTTCTCTACCATTCCACTAGGCTTGTGCGAATATCACTTTCTTAGATCGAAGCAAATGGTAATTAGTATCTAATTATTTCAAGACGAATATGAATAGTAGCAGGATTTTAGTAGTGGTAGGGTCCAAGTTATAAGTGGTAAGATGCGCTACGTTTTAAAATTTGCCATACTTATCCCATATAGGCCCGCATAGCATGCCTTTAAACTTAAAAAAAAAGTTAATCGAGGTGCAGTTAATATGCACACTTAACCATGAAGTGTGGCTATGCAGAAGTGTGGATTTCCCATAAATAGGCTGTTTCACGGCTTAGCTACCCAAGGTTGCAGTGAAACCATCTCTTTAGGCTGGTAACATGAGGCAAAATACGTCTATCCATTCGTTTTCAAATAGTACTTCGAAATTTCGGAAATCCTAATATTGTGTCGAAACGCTCGAATATTCGCACAGGCATACATGCCACACATTCATGGTGTACTGTGTCAACAGAAAAACGTTGGTGACCGGTGAATGTTGCTAGCCACCTGTTCCTGCAGAGCAGTGCTGAACATCGCAGTTCCGTGGCTCTGCTTGCTGGGGTAATTTGTGCAAATGTTTTTGTTTTTACAGCAGAGCTGTTATGGTCGAGGTTTGCCGTGTGTCGTAGATAGAAAATTGTCATCGTCATGAATCGGCAAGCGCTCAGTGACTGCCCAAGCATTTTGTACAGATAGTTAGTTAACAAGAGAAGCTGAACCGTGCCCACCAGCTGTGCTGTGACCCAGCCTACAGTCACTACACTTAACATAATCATCTTCTCACATTTTGTTAATGCTGGCAAAAGTGGACTGCATTGTATTTATGGCTTTAACCTGTCGTAATCACTGCAAGTGCATAGCATATGGCCGAAAGCACTTGGCTAACCAAACGCAGCCACGCTGCACCTTCTCTGTGCTTGTGAAGGTGTTTTATCTTATCGTTGAAGAACAATTTGTCACTGGTGACTACCATCACTTACACACTTATGGTACTCCGTCGTCGTAAGGGTACAATGGACTAAAGGGCAGGAAAATGTGCACGACGGGTACGTTGTGACATGTGGTGGGCAAGTACATTACACAGAAGCGCTCGTCTTACTAGATGTGATGAGCACTGTATGATAATTTACACAAGTGCAACTAGTGATAACATCACTACAGAATCCCATTGTGACAAAGGGTGAGAGCAATATGTACACAATCTAAGCTGTACTTAATTATATTTCATTCCCCAGTGTATTTTTTTATTTCTTGTTGAGTCACCAAGGGTATTTGTTTTTTTTTCCCTATGAGATTTTTTACCATACATTACTATTCAATGAAGAGGCAAAACACTTGCACACTTTTCTTTTAAGTTGTTTACACCACCATTTATCATGCACAGCAATTTTCACAAGCTCATACTATATGTAGAGGGAGATTTGTGGAAGGGAGTGACATTTTTTTTTTTTTTTTTTCAAGCTTGAAATGGCATTCACCTAGTCACAGGCAAACCACAATGAGGCTGTGTTGGCCAGAAATATTAACTTTTTATGCTTAGATGCCGGTGATTTAACCAAGAAAGTTGTTTGTGCAAAGATCTTAGTGAAGCTCACTCTATCTGAAGCTGTGCACATTTAAAAGGAAAAAAAGGTTTTTTTTACAGTAATAAAAACTCTGAAGTTGTTTGTGTAGTAGTTATGGAGGGGCTTTCCTAAGCACGCAATGAGTTAAAAAGGATCAAGTTGCCAACAAAGGAGAGTTGAAATCTAGCCTGTTGGAACATTTTCTTTTTTTTTTTTTTGGCTGCTGCTAATGTCTTTCACTAACATTTTGTGGGAAAACCTCAACTGTTGAAGCAGTGTTGTTCGTTGTTGCAAAGCTTCTTGTCCATTTCTAGCAGAAATTGATTGAATGACTGATAGTGGATGTAGTTTGGTTGCTTGTTAAAGCATTTGTACAAAGACCGGTGTACCTTCAGGGTTGCGTCACGGAAACAGAACATGGTTGTGCGACATTGTTGACAACGCATTTCCTTGCATATAACCCGCACCTGTATACACAGTAGCCTTGGCCCCCCTTAACTACAATCTGCGGACAACCTTAAAAAAAAATTCCTGAGCATTACCGCAATGCCAACTAGTGAATAACTCGCAGCCCAACTTCAGCTTCGAATGTTTTGTATTTTCTGTGCGGGTTATACGTGAGAAAATGCGATATTTCATGTTGTCTACTTCACTAAGAATGTAAGGGACGTTTTTATTCCTTGTTGTCGTTATGCATGTTAACAGACTGAGACCAAGCCGATCATTGCTGTCCAAAGGCTCCTGTACTGCTGTTTACTTTTAGTGTATGTTCATAACATGCTTCGAGCAGATTTAAGCATGCTAGTTTTGAATGGCATGGTCTTTCAGTTGTTCGGTGGTCATGAGCAGTGCTACATCGCAATGTCCTCGCCATTCTTGCCAAAAAAGACTACTGTTGCAGTTGCAATGTTTGCAGTGCTGCCCTGCACGTCTAAGCATTACTGTGACCAAAGATAGTGCTTTTTTGTGGACCACTTTACTTACAGACATGTTCTTTGGTGTTTTGTGTCCAATATCGTACGGGTCTCGACCTCTATGATTTTTTTTCTGTCCAGCAGTGCCTGCAATCTAAAGGATAGGTGTGATATCGAAGGATGCTGATTTTGTTTCTTGCCCATGAGCGAGTAGTGTATATACACAATATGATATTTATGACAGCCAATTTTTTGTCTCTGATTTTGCAGATGTTTTTTTCTATGTGAGAGCTCTCAGGGATATGTTGAGGTACGTCGCCCAGTAGTGGCTTTCTTATACACCTGCACTTCAACATTACAATGTTGTTTTACCAAAGCCGCTTTGGTCAAAGGTACAATGCACACATCCTGAATCTCAGTTCTTCTGAGTGAATTCACTCGACGCAAGCAGTGCGCTGCGCATTTGACATGATACGTGCAGGTTCTGGTAACATCACAGCGCATCGCTGTTCCAGAAACTGTATGCAGCATTTTTTAACAGCGGAGCTGTTTAAGCTTGAGGTCCGCTACGAGGTGTTGACAAAAACTATCGTCACGAACGGCTAATTAAGCTCGAGGTCCGCTACGAGGTGTTGACAAAAACTATCGTCACGAACGGCTAATTAAGCTCGAGGCCCGCTACGAGGTGTTGACAAAAACTATCGTCACGAACGGCTAATTAAGCTCGAGGTCCGCTACGAGGTGTTGACAAAAGCTATCGTCACGAACGGCTAATTAAGCTCGAGGTCCGCTACAAGGTGTTGACAAAAGCTATCGTCACGAACGGCCTCTACCTTACATGGCATCACGCGTCTCCTAGCAACTGGCACAGCTGCGCCTCGCGCATGCAGTGCAGTGACTTAGCCGGCGCATGCTCTTTTTGTCTTCTGCTTTGCTCCTTGAGCATGTGCGCCCGGCCCGCACTCTCTCGCTGCACCGATTTGTCTGGCATGGGATGCCATGATTCAGATGGCCAAGAGAACGAGTACAGAGAAAGAGAAAGAAAGGGAAGAAAGAGAAAAAGAGATAGAAAGAGTGAGAAGATAAAAAGAGCAAGAAAGAGAGAGTAATAAAGAAATAGATAGAGACAGACAAAAAGCGAAAGAAAAAGAAAGGGAAACAACGATGGCCACCCAGCTCCGCTGTTCCATCAGGCTTGACACCACTAGCGCGAAGCTGCCTTAATTTTTAAGAAGCATGAGGCCCCACCTAACATTCATGAATACGGCTGGCCTCGGAAGGTCCACCTGCCCTTTTGTTGTGTCAACTGTGATCAACAACTATGGAGAGGAAGGTTAACTGTCGTCCTCACTTTTCGACACAGAGTTTTGAATGCATCCAATACAGCCAGTGCCGATGAATGTCTTGAAAGTGCTGTCTATTTCGAAGCACGCTAAGCTAATGTTTCGGGCCAATGTTTACTTACAACATTGCAGGGTGAATTCACTTGTGTTGTGCACAGTAGCATGTGCATTGCCACATTTCTGTAAGGTGCCATTTTTTTTGCTTTGCATTCAATAAACAGTTGTTGACAATGTTACACAATGTTGTCTCATTCATTGCAAAGCCAGCATTTGCTGATCAGGGGCGTAGCCAGAAATTTTTTTCGGGGGGGGGGGGGGGGGGGTTCAACCATACTTTATGTATGTTCGTGCATGCGTTTGTATGTGTGCGTGCCTATATACGCAAGCAAAACTGAAAAATTTCGGGGGGGGGTTCCCCCCTTGGCTACGCCCCTGTTGCTGATGTGCTTTATTATAGGAGTTACGAAGAAAGCCATTTTGTCCAATATTGTGTCTTCAGTCTAAAACCTTATGCGAGATCATGAGCATTCCACAAGAAGGGAAGCCTACCAGGTTGTCAGTTCATGGAAACATCAAGTCATTTGTTGTTTGAGAAAAGTTACAAGCTAACTCTGGTTGGTAAATACAGCTCTGCAGATGGAGAAACTCTGTTGTCCCCTAAGGGCGACTTTTGTATACCTGAAGGAAAAAAAAACTGAATCTTCACGCAGAGGTAAATCCATGACCACTGACATTTTAACCCCTTAAGTGCTTTATTTTTTTGAAAATTTCCCAACCAAAAGTGCCTATTTTTTTTATTGCTGATTTCGAATCTGATTGTACTAAAAAATAGCTAGTCGATATTAAAAAAATATTTGGACCACATACTTAGTCAAATCAAAACACGGAATAACGCAAGGGGGCCTGTTGCAGCTCCTGCACCAAACGCGAGTTTCCTTTCTCAATTTTTTTCCCGTTTTCTCCTCGCTTCCGAGAGCAAACGAAGCACGTTTGAAGAAACTGCTGAATATATTCCATAAGGTCATCCGGCAATGACAAGTTGAAAGTCTTGTCTGGAATGACCAAGAATGGAAAGCGAGGAGGCTTCACAGGAAGATTGTCCGCATCAAGCAGGATCCACGGTCGAGCACTCGCGATGTTCGCTTCCGAGCTGTTTTCATCATCACCGGAGGAGATGCTCAATTCACCGCCTTCGCTGTCTTCACTTCCGGACACAAGATAAACATCTGTATCCGAATGATCATCACTCGAACAAGATGAGGAAAACGAAAAGCCTCCTTTCATGTTGACGAGCCAGTTATGCATAGGTGCCCGCCACCGCAAGCCATCTTTTCATACAAAAACCGCGCTCTTTCTGCAGGAGAAAAATAAATTGCCAAGTAAATGCTGCCATCTGGTGGATTACACGCAATCTAAGCTGTAGAAGAGCGCCTCTTGCCCTGAACGCTAGAGGGGAGTACCTGTTCCGCTAGGACGAGCTCTGCTCGTCCAAAGCAGTTTGGGGACAGTTTGGGCAGGACGAGCTCTGCTCCTCCAAAGCATTTAAGGGGTTAACGTATGAGCTAGCCTAAAGGCTAGTGTGACAATGTAAGGTCTATTGAATTGCATGGCTTCTGTTTCCATACACAGAAACAGAAGCTTTGCTCGCTAATGTTTGGCCCTGGAAGTGCAAGCAAAGGATAGGGTTAGCCGATTCTCTTCTGCTCTTTTTTTCTTAATTTTTTCCAGTGAATTGAGAATATTGCCAGGTGCGCTTCTTTTGCTACATTTATGTAACTGCTCCGTTACACGTATAACCACTGCCTCGCGTAAACGGGGCCCGAATGTCTGGGAACCTTCCAGATTATTTCAGAATCGTCTGATAGGCTTGAGTGCACAAACGCGAACAGTTGAGTTCATTCTAGAACTAATGCGGCCACTGGCGTTAAGGCTCGAATGTTGTTCGATGCTGCATGTGTAAAAATCAATGCACATTACTGTAGGTCAGATTATTGACGGCCAACGCTCTGTTTGCTGCCATCAGTATACAGCTTGTATTGCTTGTAGTTTGACTTTTCGTCTCCCAAGCACAGGTTCGCCCAGATAAAGAGTTACGTCTTTAATAGCCCGACTGCCGTCTTCTTCGCCGTCACGACCACATGACAATATTGCCAAAAGCTCAGGCATGAAAACTGAACAGGCGTGATCAGAAAAATCACACCACAAGCAAGTGTGCCTAGCACCCTATTATTAGATAATTCGTAACTGTGCTTTTTACGTCTTGCAATACAAGGAGTCTAGATGTTACAGTATGCTAGCACGAATGTGAGTCAATTTATCCTGTGCTATAATTGTCTACACTAAACCATGAACTAAAGGAAGCACTGTAGTATGTTAGTGATTGAATAATAAAGGTATTGGTTAATAATAGTGAATGGCAACTAGTATAGTGAGTGGAGAAACACTTTGCAGTTGGGGAATACTCACAATGGCACCTCTGTACTCTGGTTTGCCATCAATTGTCTTCATGTTCTGAATTCTGAAACAAAAAATGGTGCATGTATTCAATAGAATGAAGGCAAACTCTACGCTTTTAAGTGCAGCGTAACACATTCTCTGAGCAACAATTTCAAGGACCCAATTTAGAGCCAGTACATTTAAAGCTGATAACTAGAGGCCGGATTCCTAGGCATTAAAAAAGCTCGTTTTAGGCGCCGAAAATAGGCAGGCAAAACAACAATTTGGGCTTCCAAAATCGTAAATATAGGCAAAATAAATTTTCACATAAATGCAAATAATCTCAAACAAAAATGTTATAGCTTAAGATGGCACAAAGGCGCCTACAGTTGAACAAGGCCGTGCTTTGTCCCGTACGGTTCGCAGAACACGGTCTACAAGTGTATACTGTCGATTCAACGCACTCATGGGTGTCTTCTCGGCATGACTGAGAAGGGCAGAGAAGGAGCAGATAGATCGCTAAAAGACCAGAACGGAGGAATTCCTCCTTTGGCCGGGTCAAATCGCGTAGAGCCAGTTTCTCCCCTGGCGGTGAACCACCGGCGTAGCCAGGGGGGAGGGGGGTTTCGGGGGGTTCCACCAACACCTCCTTCAACTCCCCGCTCCCCTAAACTTTTCCGTTTTGCATGTATATATATATACATGCACACATCTAAGTGAACGCACGTACATACATAAAGTATGGTTGGAGCCCCCCCTCCCCCACCTACGAAAAAGATTTCTGGCTACGCTAATGAAGTGTACACCTTACAAAGTAAATTACAACAACAGAAGCTGCGTGCACATCACATTTTTCTTTCTGTTTTTGCTGTTCACTCTCCTGTCCGCTGACGGCTCTCCACAGTCTCGCATTCGCTAACTGCTTGCGTCATGTCTCTGCGGCGGCGAATGGTCGCTGGCGTGTCCCACTTTACGGCTGCTAGCAGTTGTTTCCGGGAGTTGGTTGAACTGGAGGGCTAGGTTGAACCCCATAGTTCCGAACAGTCAATGTTGTGCGGTAACATGAATAAAGGTCTCAAACTGCTCCCATGAGCGAAACTTGAGGCTAAATAGTGTTAATATGAATGCCAATTTTGAAAATAGGCATTTATAGGCATTTGTAAGCATTTAGGCACAAACGCCAAAAATAGGCGTTTATAGGCACCATAAAAACACTATAAAAACCCTTCTTAACCTCTAATTCATACTCATGTATCAAAATGGCGCGATAGGAGCGCAACAAACAAAATAGGCATTTGCCTAAAATCCGGTCTCTAATGATAACACACGTGTTCAGATCATCGTGGCTTAACTCTTTCGGGACCGTCCCCTTGGAACAACGATCATATATGATTGACGGCTTTCCACGCGCTGGCACGTTCAAATTCTCGCGCGTTTTTACATGTATTGCTGTCTAGCGTGTAGTTTTATCACTAGACTTTCGGTTTCGGCATAATCTGACTTTTTTCCGGAAGGCGGTGATACATGAGAGAGAGGGATTTGTGGGCAGCGGCGGCGGCGGCGGCAAACGTAGCGGACTGTGGCGTCGGGCTCGCGTCAGGCCGCGCAGAGAAACCGATGTGAATCGCGTGATTCCGCTGCTTCGACGACAGATTTTTTTTGATGAGTCGAGCAGTGAAGTGTCCGAAGATGACTTTGACAGCTCGGATTTTATTTCGCAGCGCAATTCAGGCGAGGCTCGACCTAAAACTTTAGCCAGTACTCGCAGGCGAGCGTAGTTTCGCATTTGCTTCTCTCGCGAGTCGCCAAGGAGGCTTGCCGTTTGTTCACATTGTTCTATTTCTGTTTGATAGAGTCTCAACAAGTTTTTAGAGAAGAGCTCATCCATCAGCTTCTCAATCTTGACGATGCCAGGCCAGCCCACACTTCTCCACCTCCTCCACCCCCATTTGCGAGGCATGCGCTCCACAGGCCAGAAAAAGTAGACAGGTGCAAGAATTGCAAGCTCTGTTATGAGCAAAAGAAAACCCAGTTGAAAACAAATGTTTTTTTGCCGTACATGTAAAGTACATTTGCGTTTGACTACTGCGCGGAACTGTTTCGTTGAGTGGCACAAGTGACATGGGGCATGAGTACTGCACTTGTTTCGAAGCACACCAAAAAAAAGTGTTGCAGATATGTCTAGCAAACTTTTCAAAGTAAAAAAAGAGGCAATAGGCCATGTTTTTAGCAAGTGTTCAATAGGACATTTTTTATTATTAGTATGTATGTATAACGTTTATGTGTAATATTTCAACTTGTATGAAAGACCATTTCATTAGCTTCATTTTGATGTATGTAACAGAAATATAGCGCTATCACTTGATTTAATAAAAAAAAAACTTCCCCATTGCCTCTTTTTTACACGGTCCTGAAAGAGTTAATAAACACCTAATTAGGTGTTCAAGCCAAGATAACCTGTTCATCTCACCCCCAAAAGGGTGCTTATGAGATATTTTAGCTGAACATTGTGGACAGCACATGCACCCTGCAGCAAGTACAACGGGACGCAACATATGATCACCTGACAACCGAGCGAATTGGCAAACCCTATCCTTTGTTTGTAGTTGGAGCGCACTTCTGTCTACATGTGTTGGTTGTTGTAGTGCTTTTATAGATAAAAACTGCTTGAACTGGCTTTGCTGTTTGCGTCAATTGACTGAACCTGCTGTGGCTGCGTTACCTGCACTGCGGGTTGCAGATGCAGCACATAAGAAACGACCATGTGCGTCTAGGTGTATGGCTGGTCTTCTGCCCTAGCCACACATGAAGAGATTTCCTCAAGTTTGTATGATGAAAAATTTATCAATGAGGTCTTCCTGCCAACACTGCAATCACTTTAAAAATACAAATCTGGCGTTTCGCTTACAGTGCTGTGCATGATTGCGCTGTACACTAAAAAGAAACACTAAGCCAGTTTAGGCTTCTTAAAAAAAAAAAGAGAAAGAATCATTTTCAAAGCTTTGCTCACATTCCCAAAGTAAAGTGCAGGAAAAGTAAGTAAAGAAAGAACAAAAAAAGAAGAATGTCATGCTGACACCAACACACCTGGTCTTTGCAATGTCCACAGGCATGGAGGCAGCTGTTGTGATGAGACCACTGATCATGCTGGCAGCAAAGTGGCACATGATGTTGTCACGGAAGTAACCTGCAACGGAATGATCACACAATCAAGTCTCTGCAGTCGTTCTGTAGTTCAGTCGCTTAGCAGCAGCCAGTAAAACCATGTCAGTAACTGGAATCATGGTTATCACATTAGCAATATGCCAGTGCCAAAGTGTTTCTTGCTGCTACTGACCACCTAGCTGCATAGCCTATGTTTAAAGATAAGCAGAAGCATGGGCGTCGGCAGGATTTTGTCTTGGGGGGTGCAAACCAGTGTTGAATCGCTGCTGAGGGAGGAGGAGCGTTGGTGTAGCTCGGGTCAGGTGTAGCTGGTGTGGCTTGAGGGGGGCAAGTGCCCCTTTTGCACCCCCTTGCCGACGCCCATGAGCAGAAGCCTAGATATGTGTTTCTTAAAAAAAAAGTGCTTCACATAAATTCTAGGGGTGTGCGAATATTCGAAAGTTCGAATATTTTTCGAATAGTGTTTGCTATTCGATTCGATTCGCACTGGAATTTTTATATTCGAACTATTCGAACTTCCCAAAAACAAATACAGTTAACGTCCGAATGAAAGTGCCCCCTTCAAATTTTTAATATGCTTCACCTCATTACACTCTCGTATTGCGGCAAAGCTGCCTTTCAAGCTCCGTTACGGTCGAACATGGCCAAGAGACAGTCAACGTCCGATTAGAAGTGGTCCCTAGATTTTCGATATGCTTCACCTCATCACACCCCCGCATTGCGGCAAAGCTGCCTTTCAAGCTCCGCTACCATCGCAAGTGTGTTAACTCAAGAAAACGCTGGTTCCAACATGGAGATGAAAGATGTGGCAGAGGTGGGGGCTCAGTAATGCTGTTCTGGACCTGAAATTTGGGCAGGAAGTCCGAAAAATCGGACGCCAAAGCTTTTTAGCATCCAAAATTTCAGATATTATATATCGATGTCTAAGAGGCAGATTTGGAACTCCGGACTTGAAGGGAGCACACCCTTGTCCACCACATCAGTTTGGCTTCCACAGAAGTTGAAAGAGGAGGAGAGGCTGAGGAAATGGCATCTTTGCCTATCACATGTAAAGTGTTGTCGGCAACACTTTGGTTGCACCAAATTATGTACATAAATACAATTCGGCCTCTACATTGCGCTTCAACCTAGCAAAAAGAAACACTTTCATGTTGCTATCTCATAAGAATATGCTTAGGAATCCTCTCCAACTTTTTTTCTGCAATTTTGCTTCGAAGTATTCGAAATATATTCTAGAAATATGCGAGAAATATTCGAAAAATATTCGATTCGATTCGCACTCATACTTCAATATTCGAATTCGCTTCGCACCCAGAATTTTGCTATTCGCACAGCTCTAATAAATTCATATACTGCACAGTTGACGGTAAGCTCAATACTAGGACCCTGGTTAATTTTGCCATTTATAGTGACAGTTTCTGGAGTATAAAATTGAGAATACGACTTGTTTTCATTTATTCACTGTCACATTCATTGTCACATTTTCTAGATTGTCTTCGAGGAACAGCAAAGGAAGACGTAAGTGCAAGGCCAGAGCTATAGATTGGTCGTCCAGAGTGGCCTTATTGCATGAGATTTACATAACCATAGAAAGAGAGTTGTGCTATCACTGTGGAGATACGCTACCATCTCCCATGACGTAGCATTTTCCTAAGTAGCTGGTGAACTGTAACAAATAACAAAAATGTTAATTAAACTGTGTTTCACTGCGTAATTAACTCTACAGCTAACTTAAATAACCTAATGTATAATTTTTGAAATGCCGAGTTTCGTACCTCAAAATTTCGAGTCGGGCATGGAAAACTTGGTGCAAAACCAGTAACAGTGTTTTTGGCTAGCTGAAGTTTCAGTTGTACATAATCTGTTAAACAGATTACTAATTAATTACTATTGCACTTTGTAACTCACAAACATTTAATCACTCATCTGCTTTGTCATATGAATATATGCTAAAGCAACCTTTACTGAACCTTTATAATTCTTACTGAACCTTTATTACAAAAGTCACAAGTTGCTACCTCTTCGCACTGCTCTATCGACTCACTTGATGTGACATGGTGACCCCTCTGTGTGCCCATGTGTGAGCTTTCATATACTGGACAGAAACTTAGATCCAAATGAAACTTCAATATGACAAATCTTTCAGTCACAAGCACTTAAAGGGGCACTGCAACACTTTTTAAGCATGGTCAGAAAACACTGCCGATCGGTAGTCGAGGCTCCCAATAACATTGGGAGCCAAACATTATAGTGCAGCACACTGCCTGGAATTTACAATTCATTCTCAAAGCCGGCTAAAAATCGCTCCCCCTTCTTTCTACAAATGATGCCATATACCCAAATTACTGCACCATATACTGTAGAAGAAGTGATAGCTGGGCCAGTTGGTGATAATGCTTGAACATGTTTACTTAGTGCAACGATGACGAGGACACAAGAGGAGACAAACCACAGCGCTGACTCGCAACTGAATATTTTATTAGAAGACAAGAACGAAAAAAAGGGGGGACACTTCAATTCTCAGTGTGCCCTCTATTGCCCTACATGATAGCGAGGTTAGGTTTCTAGATAGCACGATATCTTAACTTCTCTGGTGTTGGAGAGTACACGTGGTCTGCGTGAGGCTCTTTATTGTTCAGGATGTCAGCTGACCTGCCGTTTCATTGGTTTTGTGTGTCACATGGGTGTGAGGGTTGAAGTGTCCCCCCTTCTTTTCGTTCTTGTCTTCTAATAAAATATTCAGTTGCAAGTCAGCGCTGTGGTTCGTCTCCTCTTCTCTTGTGTCCTCGTCATCGTTGCGCTAAGTAAACATGTTCAAATGCGCCATATACCCAATGCCCACGGCCGTCGGCTAATTTGAGCATCGTGAGCTACAGAGTTACCATGGCCACCGCGGAATGCCGCCCCGTGTCCACGGACGCGCTCGCGATCACACTGAAGGTAAGCTGCACATTGGAAGAAAAAATGAAAAGAAGGTGCTAAAGGTCGTGACACGTACTGATGAAGAGACGCGTCTTCTTCCACCCTTGTCATCCCCCTGTCTGCATAGCTTACAGCAAGCTTGGTGGCACAAAAAGCGAGAAAGCGCTTAAAGCGTGCGGCAAATCCCTGTAACTTCACTCTTGCATGACGGATTTTAAACATTTTTGCGGCAGTCGATTCGTGTGGCAATAAGCTCTTTTAATGAAGCCCATTAGACAATTACGTAGAAAAGTGTTGCAGAGCCCCTTTAAGTCAAACTCTTGCCTTAGTGCTATATAGGCTGTGCCAGCACAGTTTGACTCAATACGTTCTCTCTCAAATTCTTCACGATAAAAGATGAACATCGTAAATCATTCTATTTGCAGTGATGTGCGATGAAAACCAGCCAGCTTGCAGCTTTTTCCAGTCACTTACCTGAGTTAAGTAGTAGCTGCTTGGCTTGAGAATATGAGGCCAGCTGGGCAGCATTGACAACCATGGCTCTACCAATTGTAGGTACACACCCCTACGGGAGAACACCAGCCATGGAATGAGCATGCTTTCAATGGAAGATGCATGCTCAAAAGAGTGACCATGTCTGGATAATAGTTGCAGTCAGAAAATCAAATGCAGTGCAGCCTGTAATGCATATGAACACATGATAGGTTGTGCACTTTGCCCTTAGGATTTTTTGTTTGTTGTTTTTCCCCAACAAAGGCGTTTTTTTTTTTTGCACGTCGCAAGGCTGACAGCACAATCCCATTGCCTGAGCTAGATTACTCGTAGCAGTGGACATTACTTGCATGAGAAATCAAAATGCATAACTGAATAATCAGCAAATTTCACTATCAAAATATTTGCTTTAAGGTAGCTTTTGCAATATAGGAATTGAAGACGGCGAGCCTGCAAGGCATACTCACTTAGAACAAATTCTGAAGTTAACACAATTTCCAGGATATGCATTCTCAAGGTTTGTAATGAAATGCACTGGTGCTTCCATTAAAATTGACCAGCACTGCTTAAGGTACATTTTAAAAGGTACTATGTGGAACAACAGCGCACTTTGCTGCAAGTTTGGCTACTCTTATCTCAAAAAAGGTGCAATCTTCAAAATTCCTTTCTAGGGCACATTCTTTGAGAATTCACTGGCCTTAGTTCAACGGTTTTAACATCCCCGCTAAACTGATTAACTAAAGTTAATTAAACAAAATTTGATGATTACATCAACATATATCGTGAATTCTAATGCAATTAATGACAATTTATAAGGGTAATACAACTCTGGCTGTGAAGTTGTGCTATCTTGCATAGTGTGTAGACTCTTAACATTAAAAAAATTCAATAAGATGTGCCGAGTCATGAATCAGCTGGGGTTCAGGAAAATTGTGCCATTGTATAACGCCAAAAAATACATCACACATGAGCAGCAATTGAACGTCAGAATTACATGGCCAGAACAGTTTAAAATTCTAACATAAAAGGCCAGAAACAGGTTTATGGCCAGAAACTGGCCATAAAAAGCCAGGTCTGACTGGTTGTCATTGTGTGCCTACTTTATCAACTAGATTCAAGAGCTCCCTTTGAAACATTTATACCTATTGGCTGCAGTGTATTAAACGTGTGAATAAGATACGACTCTCTATATATTCTCTTGCAAAAATTTTAGCAACGATTTGTAGCAAGGATGGGATAACTGTGTTTGGTAAACAGTATTCTGTTGTTGTTTCAACACGATAGAGTTAGAGCTCATTTTGCAGAAATTCCGGTGTCGGCGTCAGTGTCGTTGGTTGTGAGCAAAAAATCAGCATTGTCCGCAACCGAAAAATAGAGAAAGATGCAAATAAAATAAATAATAAAAATCTTCGGTTCAAGTATCTAACCCAGGCCCTCTGCGTGGCAAGCAGCTATTCTACCACAAAGCCATGCCATTGCTTGAAACTGCTTTGGAAAAAAAAAAACACTATATGAATGTCATTTAATGGGAGGAATCTCCTTAAAGCATGTAATATTGCGTGGCAGAAGTGTAGAATTGCGCCTGGCGTCAAAACATGTGAATTGTGCAACAAGCGGGTGTTTTAAAGGCCCACCCATCATCAACGCAGTGAGCAGCTACATAGGTTCGCGTGTTGCCTTACAGATGTGTAGTGGGCCCTTTGCTGATTTGCAAAAGGATCAATTATGGCGTAGTGGGCACCTCGCAACTGTACTTGCAGTAGGCATTTTAGGATAGTTTGAAACGGCCAATGTTACGCATGCAGACGTTTGTTTCCTTGCGGCACGGTTCAGGCATCCACCGAGAACCGAAGCCAGGCTAGCAATTGAGAAGACGATGCGCACGGGGCCCAATCACATTATCGCGTTCTGCTCTTGAAGGCAAAGTCCAAGCGTTCCTCCAAGTTTTCACCAGCCATTTTCATGCTGACAGACTGTTATGTTAAAGTTGGTGGCATTTTCTTGTGAAAGCATCCGCCCTGTAAAAGTATGCGTCTACTTGAACCACAAAGTAAACACCCAAGAAGTGCGCCAAAATCCACAGGATGCCGCAACCAGGCTTAATTGTTAACACCTCTGAGGCATAGACACATATCTGAGAAGTCTTTGAGATGCTTTTTTGAACAAGTGTTACACGTTATGCCATACATTTGCCCCAGAGGATGAGATAGTTTTCTTACTTATCCATACCAGCTCTTAGCACAGAAGCATGCGTTCGGACTGTCTTACCCTCCACAGAGTGAACACTCCTTCTTCCTTCGTAATCCGAATAAGTGCGTCAAACACGTTCTTGTAGTTTCTACGCTCAGCTGGCGGTAACCTGCGGAGACAGATAGAAGTACATATGCAACCACCATTTCTTTCAGAATTCAGTTGTTCAGGAAAACTCTTGAATACTGAGGGGTCTTGTTCTTTATATTCTAAGCCATCGTAGTTTATTTTCTGAATGGCCTGTGAATCACTCAATGCCAACAATCATACAATATTATTTCGTACCAGAAGATACTTCTGCAGGTTTTTTTTTTGTTGTGGTTTTTTCTACTCCAGGGAAGAGGAGCTCACTTTCACTCACTGATTCAACACAGGCTTGTGCATTTTACTAATTGTTTTTGAATCAGCATGCTCGATGGTGCATCGCATGCTTTAGCTTAGCTGTTGAAGTTCAGATTCTTTTTTTTTTTACTGCATGGTTGGTCATTTGGCATACTGTGGCTCAATGCATGCAGTTATCTATATATTCCTCTGGTAAAACTGAATTTCCAAAATGCAAGCACACTCTGAACAATCACTCAAAGACTTGTGCACAATACTGTCATGCGCCTTTATTTCGGTATTTTGATGTGATCTGGTTTCACCCACAAAAACTGTAATCACTGCTCGGCGCACGCCGCACCACTATGCTTGGGAAACTGCTCGACTGTTTGAGACCATTCTCAACTGTTTGAGACCAAACTAGGTTATTGGTAACCTAGTAACTAGGTTACAGTAACCTAGTTTATTCCGGAGCTAACGCTAGCCCCAGTGATAATGCTGGAAGTTTCAACAATTTGTACATAAAAGATGACACATTCCGCTGACGATCAGATTACCGGTGATCGACGTCTGTGCTTGCCACTTTTGCTACACTTTGAGTGTCGCTTCTTTTACTGGGTACAAGTATGCCCAATAAAGCATTTCATCTTTACCGGCTACGTTTTGCTTTCTTCACCATCACAACCATGTGACAATACGTACTTCATGATAACCGGTGAAGTTTACCAACTGCCAACTGCTGGCTGACAGGCGCGTGAAAAAAAACTTTACTGTAAAGTAGTGAGAGCGCAATTGTATGCACTACCTACACTCACCTTCCATCTGCAGTCATCCGAATGAGAGAGATCTCGGCAGGTGTGCCGAAGAAGGCTCCCACGGCACCTGCCACCATTCCGATCGATGCCTTGACCAGGAAGCCCGGAGGCTTGCCTTCCTTACTGCAAGTACACACGAAAGAAATGTAAGTCACCGAGCACAATACATCAGACCGACCGTTCTGCCACGGGTATTCACAGGTCAAGATCATGCTGCTGTGAACAACACAGCACAGAAGTTGATGCTGCCTTCACTTCGGCAGTCATGTACAGCCATCTAATGTTTGTATGGCCTTGGGAAAATTCAAGCGAAAGGGCTGCGAATTTTTCTAAAGCTGCACGATTAAAGAATGTCTCGTTAGTTTTCCACGAAATTGCTGCTTTAGTAATCTTTCATAATCCTTCTTTTACAGCAGGTACAGCTGAACCTTTTCAATGCTGCATCCGCGGAAAGCGCTTGAACAGGCAACAATGGCTTAGCTGGCAGTCAGATGTTTGCACAAAAGAGGGGTGTGTTGCCATGACATATAACAATGAAAAAAAAAGAGAGAGAAAAGTGAAAGTGGCCTAGTTCACTGTCAAACAAAGACATGAACACGTGCACAACGTGCTCAACAGGCTCAACATTTGGGATACCATGCTGTAGTTAAGCTTTCAAGTGCGGCACTTTAGGGTCCCAGGCTGTTGCATGCTGTCGTACGCTGTAATCACTCGGCGTAACGCAGGCAAACCACATATAGCATAGCCACCTGCAGCATATTTTAAGCGCACACTTGCGCCAAGGAGAACTCTTTTTCCTCTTTTTCTTCGAGTGCCTTGATGATGATATTAAGCGCGGAGCACTTCAGGGGCCCGGGCTGTCGTATGCTGTCGTCGCTTGGCGTAAAGCAGGCAAAACCACTTATAAAAATTTTAAAAAATGAAGCGAGTGAGAAATAGAAATAGGGAGAAAGAAAGGGAAGAAATAGGAAGAAAAATATAAATAAAGGGAGAAAAAAAGACAGAAAAAACGGAAAAAGAGAAAAAGAAAGAAAGAGGGGAGGAAAGAAAGAAAAAACCGAAGAGAAACAAAGAATGCTGCCCAGTTCCGCACTTCCTTCAGGCTTGGCACCCCTAGTGTGAAGCTTACTTAATTTTTTTTTTTTTTTTGCTGCGTGCAACTTAGCTGTATGTCCTGCTCTGTTTGTCCATATCTTTTATTTTTAAAGTCACATGTGCAGGACCTTCGTGCAGTCTATGAGTAACCTCCTTTTTAAGAGGAAAATAAAGCCAGAAATGGTCAAATGCTTACTTTCTCAACCAAAGTAGCTGAAAAAAAATTCTGGTAAAATTTCCGGTTCCTTCTACAGAAAACTACTACAATACAGTCAGCTCCATGAGTAATGCAAGCCAGCTGCTATTTGCAGTCTTAGCTAAGGTGTCTGTACAAAGTTCCACGATATACAAGTGTCAAGATGCACACAATGTCATCATCAAATGGATGCTGGTGCTTTCATTGCAAGCATTTCTACGACATAGCTAGAGAAGCATACAGCGACAAAAGTGCGAATAAAACTCACTTAGTGAGGAATGGGCAAGATTTACAATCATAGCTGCAATTCACCGCTAGTAAAACTGTTGCAGTCACCATTTTTTGGAGCTACCAATTTGACATCCCCACCATGAAAGAAAAGCCAGTGAAACTTTGACATCTTTACTAAGAACAGATTGATCAGGCAGCCAGCATCAAACAATAATAAAAGAAAAAAAAACGCCAGGCCTGCGCGGAAAGCGCAGCACAGTCACAGCGAAAGCTGGAAGAGCGGCATGTCTAGGGCCCGTTATAAACTCTCCCGTGGCTGCTAATACAAGTACACTAGCAAGGTACCCACTACGCCACAAATCATAATTTTTGTGAAGTTAGGGAAGCACCCACCACGACATTATTCATCATTCTGCAGAGAAGCAAGGTACCATCTTTGAGGCATTATGTGCACTTTGTTCATGCAACGGCTGATGGCGATGAATAATTATGGCTGAGTCCTCTTAAATGGGTTTCAATCTTTAAATGACCCACTAGTTACGTAATTCGCATTGTATGACTCCCGGTCGTTATTTAACTCTCCCACCACGCTTTATAGCATACGTTAACGTGAGAAAGAGAGAGAGAGAGGAAATTAACTTTATTGAGACCCTGAGGAAATGGATCATGGGAGCGTTATGGACTTCCTAGGCAACCAATAGAAGTGCACTTGAGAGGAACCCACTATGGTATAAATCATCATAATTTTTGTGAAGTAGAGAAGCAGCCACAATGCAATTTTTCTTCATTCTGCGCAGAACCGTGGTACCCGCTAAGCACCTCTAGGGCATTATGTGCACTTTGTAGATGCTGTTGCTGATGACAATGAAGAATTATGGCAGAGCCCTTTGTAATGGGTTGGAAGCACTCAACAACCCACTCGTTGCGCAATTCGCATTGTGTGACGCCTGGTTGATGTTTTACTCTTCTACCACACTACATTACATATGTTAATGTGGTTCCTTCCTGACATGAAGCCTGTATGGGGTCTTTTTGCAAAGCAGTTTCAAGCACTGGCATGGCTCTGCCCCGTGGGAGCCCAGTAGAACACTGGGCTCCCACGCAGAGGGCCCAGGTTCGCACCTCGCTCCATCCTGGAATTTTTTTCTTATTCGTTTTTTTTTTTCTTCTTTCAAGCAATAGTGGTTACAGACACCGGCGGCGGCGGACAACTACGGTGCCAAAAACGGCCCTTGTTGTGATCTCATAACAGCTTTCGCTGTAAAAAAAAGAAATTACTATCAGAGTAGTAACTTATGATGCAGAATAAAGCCACAACTACCGTAATGAATGACACATCTCACTTTAACTAAAAAGTGCTTTTAGAAATGACATGCAATGTGGAAATTTAATACAACTGCAAATGATCTGTGCTAGTGGCACAATGGCACATTCTGCACCATGTGCTAGTAGCCTAGTAAGGTTTTTGTTTTTCACATAGACACATATTAAAATCAAAAGTATGAAAACACATGAAAACACGTATGAAAACACATTTTTTCCTTTTGTCATAGCCCAAAGTGCATATGCCTTGGCAAACTGCAAAGGGTAATGAAAGGAATGTAATACTGATGTCGTAAGGATGGCTTATGCTGCAAATTTTTAGTGTACCACTGTATGAGCCGAAAGCTACGCGCGATGTCTAGTATCGTAAGAAAAAAGGTATAAGAAAGTTACGGTACATTAGCAGAACGGTCAATACCTGAAAGTCTCAAAGAGTGACGTGTACACTCCCATGCGAACAGTGGTGTAGGATGCCTGGCGCAGCAAACCAGCTGACAGCCTGCAAAGCAGATTTTCCCAACTTATTTTCAGTTCTTTTTGTGCATGTGTGTGCCTTTTTTCACTGAACAGACGCAGTGAAGCACACGAGGAAGCAGTTGACTGGACAGGAACTATTCAAGCTCTTCTTAAGAATATCCACAGCATTGCCAGAAGTAAACCAGCACAAATAAAAAAGGGAAAAGCTTGAACGTTTTCAACATCGTGAGGGAGAACAGCAGCTTGTGCAAGCCAGCCTCAACAATGCCGCACTCCAATCTCATGCAGTTTCACATTATCTGTCTAGGAAGTGGGCAGGAAGATGGCTGCCACTGCAGTATGAGGTTGAAGCAGCACTGTATGCGCAATGTAGAAGTAGGTCCATGCCCCACCTGTGGTAAGTTATGTTCACGTTTACTTTCATTTTTAATTTACCTCATTAAATCACATTTTGCTTAGACATAACACTTCATTTCCGTCATGCTTTCTGTGGCTTCACTGTCTGTTACCTGAAATTTAGTCACCTAGGAATGCTAAATTTCACAGCCGAATTTTCAAAAATATGTTTTCGGGTAAAAAAACACACACAGACATCATAACACACTTCAAATATTTTCTCATATGTGGATATCATTAGATCACGGACTCAAAGCTGAGTGCTTGGCAAAATACCAGTCACGAACACCCACGATTTACCGAGAAAGTGGTATGATATTGCTGTTCGACAGATCATATCAACTATCAAACAAGTGAAACACAATATGTGAATGAGTCAAGCATGACTAAGGCCATACAGTGCCAGTGCTCAACTTCTCACAGGAACATCACCCCTATGTTGTCCAGATGGACTTAATTTCGAACAAGGAAGCAGCAATGGACATATCACTACTCTTGCTTCTGAGTCACAGATACATGTGCTTATCGTACATTTCCCAGCAAGCAAGGACGGGTGTTATCATGTAAACTGCACAGACGTGTTTCTATCATCTTCTCTTTCCCAACTATTTTGTCTGTGTTTGCAAGGTTATGCAACGCCGTGTCTGGACAAACAGCCCGGGCCGTGTATCTTTTCAAGTGGATGTATGAGGAGTAGATAAGATGCCTCTGAGAGGAGGCATGCGAAGATAAAATAAATGCGCTGAGTCATTGGCCGTGATGTAGATCGATTACCAGTATGAATGGGAGAAAAAAAACCATGATGGATACGTCAACTGGTCTTAGGAGGGTTTTTATGTTCGGCAATGACAGAATTTTGGTCGGAGACCCCGTGCATGTCGTAAGGGCTTCAAACTGCAGCCTTCGTCGATGTTCTCGACGAGATAACGACACACCTCGCTGCCCGCTCTCGCAAGGAGGGCAAATATGCCAACAAAACAGTCGGCAAGTTGGCAAAAGCCCAAAAGGCCAAGCTTGTATCTTTGACAGCGAATCGTACAAGTTCAATTCTCTATGAACATGTAATCAGACAATGTGTGTTAAAGGTTATTGAAGTGCATAGGGTACAAATCAGCAGGCTCTCTGGAGGGAGCAGTAAACTTCTGTTTCAAGATGGCACAACACGGAAGAGAAATTAATAGCCCCCTAAAATGTGTATATAATTACAACACATTCGACATAACCTTTGCATTGTTGTTTTTTCTTGGGTATTGGCTGACAATCCTCGTTACTTTTGTTACATGCGTGCCAACTTATGGTCCCACGGTGGCACAGACATGGCCTGTAATACATAAAGCAGTTAATGTCCAATGTCACATCAAGTTCTAACAATAGATACGAGTTATTTTTACACCTAGTACTTTTCGTTTCTCTGCTGACTAGAGTGAGTCCATCACTGTTAGCATTGTTCTTGCCTTGACAAAGGATGCGCTCATTTCTGTACCCGTACTTTCGCAAATGCTGTCGTAACAAAGAGATCAAAATGGCCCCATGATAATACACTGATGCGCAAACCCCAAATATCCTTTTAGTGCATAGTATACATTATTGAATAGATGCCAGCACCACAGATTAAACTGAAACGTGCATTTATGTATGACCCACAAATGAAAATGATTGCACCTATGTTTACTGTTATCACTGTCACAAAAATGCTGAGCTATTCTTCATGCAAAATTTTAACCAGTGAACTCCAATTCTCTCCATTCATATGTCTGGCTAGAGCTTATGCCTGAGCACTCGTAATATTGCATAACAGTTAGTACTAATTGCTTCCAGCTAAACTAAGCTTACAGCGTAACTACATACACGTGAAAGAAGAGACAATGATGTGGATAGCGTGTAGCCTTGTGCTGTAAGCACAAGTTAGGGACGACCGATCAACTATCCAAAATACTTACACTGTCTCCAGCCTTCCTCAGTTTTTTACCCTGCCAGAATGTACGAGCAGATTCCTACCACACAGGCCATATTCTGACACTGTCACATTTGGCGACAGTGTCACTTAATTTGCGTGACGTATAATAACGCATGTCCAATGATTGATCGCTTTGCATGACTAATGTGCGTGTAACCACTGAGGTGACTACTTGTTCACCTCTCCTCAACCAGCCAATCAGCGTGCACTGAAAGCGATGTCTCGAAAAGCGATCGCCTCAGAATGCAGCCCCGGCAAACAGTATTGTAAGGCACTGGGAACATGTAAAAGAAGCAAGAGCTGATGGCAGTTTGTCGCTCACCCGGCGTACATTCCTCGGATGCCCTCTTTCTGGATGACGCTGCGGATGGCGTGCAGGCTCGTCTTGTGCTCTTTGGACTTGCCACCCTCGCCTGCAGCGAACATTGCGAAAGCAGGAGTAACAAAACATCATGTGATGATAGATATTCAGCATGTACTGATGGATATTCAGCATGTACTGATGTTGCACGAACATCACATTTCACTTTTGACAAACACACAACAGGGCAAGATGAACTACAGTTGATCAATGTCAATCACGATGGATTTAATTTCTTCAGGTACTACATAAATGAGCTAGCACGTGTAAATGTAGACAAGAAACAAAAGACTAATTGTTTTGTTCTTATATACGTGAGGGTGATTCAATAAAACATTCGGATGTGAATATAAAACCCTGTGATTTTTTTTTTTCATTTCCTAGCCCTTGCATTTCTCAGCTTTCGCACTTCGAAAAAGTCTTCCACAATGAACTCTCAGCAGTGTTACGTCAAAGCAGCAACAGCAAGCTCTACATACAGGCCAGGTGACAGTACAATCGAAACACTATATTTCACTTGAGATAAAATAAGAAGACAAACTCTCCTAAAAGAATCTTGCATCTGAGATGACTACACCCACCGACGAACTAAGGAAGATAGCTGAAGTTATTAAATGACAGCACGATGAAGAAGTTGCACACGTGCCTACAGATAGTCTCTGCAATCCATACTGCACTTTCAAAGCGCAGACAACACGTGTAAGCACTATTACACACATATTGCTCTAAAGCGCTACAGACGGCTGGACGCAGACCAATGGGTTTGCAAGGTGGGGACAAGTCTCAAAGTCACCGCTCTACTTTTCAATGCATGCAAAGCTGCCAGCGTGTACTTGCCACTCAACTGCATGCGGTTCTTGATCAAGTCCAGCGGTTGCACAAACAGTGTGGCTGCCATCCTGCAAGAGCACACGGCGAGTATGTGAGAACAATTTCACATCGTATAAATTGCTCTTGCAAAACTTTGCATTGTATCGTACAATAGTGATTATAGCAAGCTTAGCACATCCAGCCCATTTCACGTTGTCACATTTAGCTGTCGATAATGACATCACATGACAGCTAAATGTGACAGTGTGAAATGGGCCTGGATGTGCTAAGCTTGCTATAATCATTGAGTGTTCTTATAACACATTGTGCAGCCTTTCAAAGTGTTTTGGCTAGTTTATCAGGGCAGCTGCACAGTATTGTATCTCACCCCATATGTGATATCCAGAGTTCCTTAAGAGAAATAAGCTCAAACTGAACTGAGTTGTCAAGGCTTTTGGTGATAGTGAAGGGAGTGATGTAACCACTAAATGTTTGCACAATTGACAAGGAAGAACACGCTTCTTTCTTGGCGCACGATGCCTTTCCACAATGAGAAGCAAGAATTTTGAAAATTATTTCTCAATTTTCTTTCTTATTTAAATTCTTGTAATAAGAGTTAACATTCGGGAATGGGGACCGAAGCTTTGCGTCGACCTTGTGTGCCAATGCTGTGACAAGAATAGACTTGATCAATGCCAATAGAAAAAAATTTTGATATTCAGCAAGTTGAACTTCAAATAAACGCTTTGTGAGTATACTGTATGCATATTTATTTTTATTTATAAGTAATGCATGCCTTGAGAAGGCCAGAGCAGAAGTAAAAAGCTACGTACAAAATTGAGTACAGAACTTGAAGAAAGAATCAGCTGCTATAAACAAAATATCAGAATTAGAAAGCAGCACTGCACCATGTTAAAATGAAATCATTGAGTGAAAACAATGAATCAGAGTTGATAAGAGGCACAAGATGAATGTTGCAGCAGACAGGTCCTATGGCATAACAAAATTACATAGCTGAGAACATATGCCAATAAAAAAAAAAGTTTGCAACCTTAAAAACACACCAATATTAAGTAGAAATCCATTTAGTTGAGTGCTGATTAGTTTATCAGTAGGTATACAGTTCCACTCAAGTATTGTGTGTGGATAAAAAGATTATTTGAAAATGTTAGTCCTGATCCTACAAATTAAGACATTAATGAAGCATCATGGCAATGCCCCATTCGACAGTCAGTAAGTGGGTTTACATATGGGTGAAGGGAAACAGAAAGACAATTTGCTATTACTTAATAGGAAAAGAAATTTAAGACTGTGAATTTTCCTGCTTATTTGTAAAGTTGTAATGTTATGTTGATGTTGAATTGATCATCATATATGTTGCTTGACGAGTCACTTGAGAGATATTTGGAAAATATGAACCTGATGGCTTTGCGATGAATCATTTCTAGGGCATCATGTGTTAGGTTTACTGTAAGTATTCCATTTTATCGCTGCATTATTAGTTTAGGATGGATGAGTGAGTTATAAGGAATTAAATGGGTCTCAGAGTAAGCATATTTTAATTTGGGGCTCAAAAGGCAAGGTATTTGAAAAGCTGAGTCACATTTCTATGAAATTTGTGAGTTGAAGGTTAGGTTATTGCATTGTGCCCAGGCATTCGTATTCACTAACCTGATCATAAGCAACTGAGGCTTGACAGACAATAGCAATGCATTAATTTTTTCGTAACTTCCATAACTACTGTTCTGCCAATGTTAAGTTTAATTCTCCAGCGAGCACACCAAAAGGTATATTGTCTGTTTTGGAGGTTATAATTTAGTTTGTTATGGTCATGATGGAGGTAATTTTCATTTCTTTATTGGGGCCGCTGTCCAGAAAGTTAACGGACTTATGCAAAGTAACTGCGGGTGGCTGTTTGAGCAGATACGCGGAATTTTAATCCGTTGCTGCTTAGACTCCACCGCTTTCTGTTTAATTGTGCGAATTTCTGACGGCCTCTTACAATCTCCATACTGAAAAATCACACATAAACACCCGAAAGTACTTCAGCGCAGTGATAGTCAGTTGATATCAGCGCTGTGTGTGTCGTTTGTTTCTTTGTGGTGCATCTTGGGTTTTGCGCTGTAAATGTACTTCTAGGATATGCCCACAAGAAACATTCCTATCATTTTCGCTAATGAACGAATACGTATGCCCGCTCATAAAAGCGCAGCAAAAATGTTTTTTGCCTGCGATCTGATTTTCGGAGCATTCGTCGAGTGTAGAAAATCCCTCCACACCAGCATATCTAAGTAGTTTGACGCAAATGCGACGAGTAAACGTCATTTTTGACACGGGAGGAATTTACGAAACATCTGCCGGCAGGCTTTGTGGTTATGCAAAACCGTCGCGAGTTGAATGATCTGTCCGCTTCCTGCGTCCACTTTCCTGTTCTACAGAAAGATGGGCAATGTTATCTCGTTTACATTCTCCCTGATTGGCGCTGCAGTGAAGGCGCCGTGTCGGCTTACAAGTTACAAGTGACCGGCCGGCGATGTAGCGCGCTACGTAGTTTTTGAGACACGAATCTCACGAGCGCTGAGGTTTCACTGGGCTTACCCGGCAGAGCCGCCGAACAGAAACCTCACGGGTTTCGGTATCGTCTTCGTAGGAGCTGTCTGTGCTGACATGATGCCGCTGGTGTAGCGCAAGCAAGTGCCAAATAATCGTGCGCCCCTGACCGTTGAAGGTCGCCGATTGCGGACGACGCCCGCAAACCGAAAACAACAACAAGAAAGGAGCGTGGCGATGATGATGATGATAGCGACGACGGCGTGTAAGTACCACAGTTTTTCAATCATATCAGTTGCGAAACTGCGTTCCAAACCCGAACATGTCTATGACCAACTTTGTTAAAAAACTTGCAGGTTGTCCTGTCATCTGGTAGCAATAACATAAAACACAATATTGCAACATTTACTATGTTGCTAGTGTTTGTTAGTTTAATTGTTAGTCGACAAATAACGCAACAATCAGCAAATTTGCAGTTTTGGTCATTTAGTTGTTTGGATTTTGATACATGAGACGTACGGGAAGCTTAGCAACTCATATGATTGAAGAACTCTGCGTAAATACGTAACGCTAAATTGCTAAAAAAAATTAAGCCTGTAGATTTATGCGGCAAAGTTATAAATCTCGCGAATCAACGTGACCGTTACGCGTGAATTTGCCAGTAAATGTAGTAAAGGTTCGTCAGGGGGAGGTTACTCCGTATACCTCCGATAGGACGCCTTAATTCATGACGTCAGCGCTGGCAGCGCCAAACGTCCCTTCAGTTACTATCCTGGCGGCTGGGATTCAGAGACTCGTACGGCAGAATGGCGGCGCACACGGTATGCGTCGTCATGGCAACACTAACACCAGCCGCGCCTCCTCTCCTAGCTCCCTCGCGCGCGCCGGATTTTTTCTTTTTGTTTTGTTTGCGTACGCGGGCTCCCTTTCTTGCATGACCCCCTCGTCCGCGTGCTGCGCCGTGCAGCGCGCCGGGCGCTTTTTTTTTTTTTTTTTTGCATCCGCTGCGCGTACTGCGCCGCGCGTTCGTTGCTCGTTTGAATGTGCGCAATTTGCAATCAGGCATTCTGCAAACACTGCAGTCGTGCAGCATGTGCCAGAACGCAAAATAATGAATTGCACTCACAACACAAAATATCTTTGGTCTCGTTTTATTGTCCATCGTTTCCGAAAATCAACATTTTCATCAAATGTGGTGCGATACAGGCTCAGGAGATTAACAGAAGTTATCAACAGGAGATTAACATACACGTGTTCATGATCGTTAAACAACACGAAAGTTCTCGGCAAAGTTAACTTAAAGAACAGTGGAATAAAAAACAGAACATAACACTAGGGCACATATTCAAAAAGACAATTTTTATACTGACTAAAGTGCAGAACAGCTTCTGATATATGCGCACGATATTGCACAAAATTATCATAACTAACAAAATTGAACATTCCTGGAATGCAAAAACAATGAAAGCAGTTGAAATACCTAAAAATAGAATAATAATGTAAATAGAATTTTAAAGATGTCAAAATGAACTCCACATATAACACAACTAATATTGGCCGCACTTTATTGACTACATTTCCAAAAACGTTGATTTTCGTATAACTATTGATGATAAACGCGGAGAAAATGAACGACTGATCTCGGATGATTCATGGCATCTCTTCTTGAAGTGCGCCGATTCTGCAATTCTTCAGCTTTTCTCTGGGTGCACCGATCAGCTGTGTTGCGTTCCGAAATACACCCTGAAGAAAAGGGCAAGTTTCAATCCGATAAAGAGCGCCGTCGACTCGTGCAATAGTGAACTCGTTTGTTCGTCTCAGAGCAGCACAAGTTTTCATACATCTACCTAATGTCTCACAAACGTGGTTATAGGCGATGGCGAGTAATTAACCGGAGACAAATGCAAAGCACACACTCAAACACGCGGTTCTGTGAGAGTTGTAAACCTGTAAGCATGGGCTTCATGTCCGCTGATTGTTCGAATAACGATTTGAACGCAGCATCGTGCCCTTTTCAAATCATTTTTGAAAACATTAACTGAAGCCCCACTGCAGAGAACAGCTACTCGGTACGGACGTGAATTCAAATTGACACAATGAAGACCGCGACTCAAAGGGCACGCTCACCTGTCGTTCTTTTGGGGGCCGGCACATATATTCCGGGACTTGTTCTGGAAGTATTCGAGCAACAAAGCACTATGCACGAACAGCGCGAGTCGTAAAACATCGCGTCGCACAAGCACACAGCGAGCGAGCACGATGAAACGGACGCGCGACGGCTAACACATGCCTTACCAACGCCAGACACGAAACTTTCTAACGGATTTCAAAGTCGGCGGCGCCAGCAAGGCGGCGGCGCGGCGGAAAGCGCGCCTCCCGCAGGAAAGGGAGTTGATCCCGCCAGAGAGGGGGTTGAAGAGAGTTGGGAGGAAAGAGACGGAACGCAGATTTTAACTCTGATCCCAGTCGATAGATGGCGCCTCAATTTGCCATACCGGTCACGTGGGTTTCTTTCACTAGCCTGGGTTCGTTGCTTGCGCGTGGGTCTGAGTTTGAGATTTAGGCTTAGGTCCACGAACAAAACAGCTCGAGCTCCGCGCGTTCATTCAGTTGACCTTGTGGGCGGCTAAGGTGAGCGTTGGTATGCGATCGGCAATGCTTCCGCGTCGTGGTTTAATTGGCTTAATTGTCACGTACCGTACCCTCCTTCCGCTGCCCGTAAAGAGCAGCATCTGTTTGTGTCGAAACGGATAATTTTCCTTCGCAATCCCTCAAGAATGGCGGGCGTGGCAGTTGCGAACGTAACTGCCGGCTGACGCTCGCTGATGCCGGTATTTCTAATCCTCGATTGTTATCGCACTCGTTACAGCGTGCGTTTGCGGAAATCTTAGTGAAGCGTTGCGTAAGTGCGGCCCTCATTTTTAAGTGTATTGTACGTGCAACGATTTGCAGAGTAGAAGAGAAAGAGGCTCGCGCGTGCTTTTCGGGCTGCAACAATTGATGGCCATTGAAAGCGCGTGGCGCGAGCGTAGCGAGGCACCCGCCGCGCGTGGGCCCGGAGATCTCGTGCATCGCCGAACGCGGCTGGTCGCTGCCCGTGTTCGCTCCCGATTTCATTCTGCGACCCGCCGGCTTCAGGTCAACTGCCTGCCGACCGGCGCTCCCAGCTGGCTACTAGGTGCTTACGTCCACATAGGCGATCGCTAGCTCTTCGCGACTATGGGTTTCCGCGACATTAGCCGTCATTTCGGGGCAGTTTTAGAGCTTCCTGTCCCGCCTGCCCCGTTTCGCTCGCGGTCCTGGCGGAAGATACTAGCGGTTGCCTGGATTAACCCCTTTAGTAACAGTGACGCGCGTTTTAATGTGGCACTTGAGCTTTCCTGTCGAAATAAGGCCTAATAGATCGGACCGCCTCGTCGTGCGATCGTGATTAGCGCTCCAATAACGTTCCCTTTTCGGCCGCTCTCGGTAGCAACCAGACTAATCGTAAGGTTCTGTGATCGGCAATCGCGCGCTCAGTTTCAGGAAGAGCGCTTCTCTGTTCTTTAGAGGCGATGTGTGCTTACTGACTTTTTCTCTTTCAGCGTATTTGTCTCGGAGTTCCGCTTCTCCACCACCAGCATCAACATGAGCGTGAAGATGGGCATCAACGGGTACGTTTCGCCGGCCACTACTGTCGCGATTTTTCCTTCGCGTTTCCTCCGTCTCTTGTCGCGACTTCGGGTTTCGCAATCGCGTGGGCGTTTCCTCGAATTGGTTTCGGTTCGCACTGGTCGTCCGGACGCGCTGCCGTGTCTACCGGCACACTTCGGCACCGGCTTTCTCATTGACGTGACCTCTACGCCAGCTGTCATGGCTGCTCCAGTCCCAAACAGCGGCGGCATCGGAGCTGCCCAGCGCATCGCGATGTCCTTACCGAGCACTCTTGTGCGCTTAGCTGATAACTTGTGGAGCGCAGGTCGCCAATGCGAACCTCAACTTTTCCGATCTCTCATTTCTTTTGTCTGCCAGCGCCAACCCGACGCGTCGGCCCAGTTATCCCCCCCCCCCCTCTCCCGTATCCCGCAGAGATGTGGGGTGGTAGCTTCCCCGCCTCCTCTGTCTGGATCGATGATAGTAGCGCTACGTCATCGTTGCGCCTCTGG
The DNA here is from genome assembly GCF_013339695.2 of Rhipicephalus sanguineus. Taxonomy (NCBI): domain Eukaryota; kingdom Metazoa; phylum Arthropoda; class Arachnida; order Ixodida; family Ixodidae; genus Rhipicephalus; species Rhipicephalus sanguineus. The sequence continues at coordinate 92,371,762 of NC_051179.1, forward strand.
GCGTAGTAAAACGCGCCGACATCGCGTTTGTTTGCCCCCTGACGAGTTTTCCCTCCTCCTACCGCTACTAAGACCGGCATAAACGAAAGAAGGGAATTTCAAGGGCTCGTTTCTTTGTTTGATACAGCCTTGCTGAAAACAGATTTCGATGAAGCCAAGGAACGTATGGGGGGCGTTAATTGTACTTTTTAACTGTATTGTAGCGATCGCGCTATAAATGTGAAGGAAGTAAAGCGGATGAAAAGACAACTTGCCACCAGCAGGGATCGAACCTGCAACCTTCAGATAACATGCCCTATGCGCCAGGTGCAGTCCCTGCCGGCGACAAGGTGGCTTTTCATCCACTTCACTTTCTTTACATTTGTAGCGTAATTACTACGCTGCAGTTAATGCCCCACATATCTTCCTTGGCTTGGTTATCTGTTAATTTTTATTAAGGTTGTATTGCAAAGCCGGTATAATAGTAGTATCCTTGGAGTAGCAGTAAAAGCATCTTCGTTGCATATGCAAGAGATGCAGGAACAAGAAGCTTCTTAATTTTGAGAGCGGCTTTAGTGCCTGTCGGCAATTAAATGGCACATTATTGCAAGGGCGTGTGATGGACCATAGCTCATCAGAGATAGAGGATAATTGCGATGCATTTTGTTAATTGCGACACGCATGACGTACGTTTGTTGCAGTGGCAGTAAGTCTCATTAGGTACTACAGCATTGCGACTTGTACTCAGTCAGCTGTCAATACTGAATGTTTCTTCATTGTTCTAGCTTTACTTTGATTAATCCTTAAAAATTGGCTAACAAGGACGGAGGAACCCGACCAATATGAAGTCTCTTGCAACATTGGGCAAGATTGCACTATGCAACGTGCTCGGTGGAATAAGTGCACCTGGCTACAGGATACGCATTCTTTAAGTGTTTTTCATTCTACACAGTGTCAGATTTGGGTAGTCCCATATAGGCTGGACTAATATAATTTTTTTATTCCAACAGCTTCGGCCGCATTGGCCGCCTTGTGCTGCGTGCCGCCCTCGCCAAGGGCGTTGAGGTCGTGGCCGTCAACGATCCTTTCTGCGATGTCAAGTACATGGTAAGTTTGCCGGACTTCAGTAGCTATATAGATTTTGTGGCATTAACAGTGCCAGCTTTACCAGTTTACTCATCTTGTCACTGCAGTAGTTGATCCTAGGGCAGTTAACCTGTTTTGAAAGTAACCGCTAGTAGTCTTGTTGGTGCTGATGCAGATACCGATGCCATTGTCAAATGCAGGTCTACATGTTCAAGTACGATTCGACCCATGGCCGCTACCACGGAGATGTGCATGAGGAGGGAGGCATGCTTGTGGTGAACGGCCACAAGATTCACGTTTTCCAGGAGTGAGTCCAAAGTCTTTCTTTCACGGGAATCCTTGGAAGTGCTGATGTAATAACTTAGCAAGCCATGCTAGGCGCTCTTTATAGGTACTTTCTAGACCCGCTAGTTTTTCAGAATTGAGCAAGATTAAGAACATATCTTGCTATAAGTGTTGGCTGCCTAAACTTAAGACACTGGGTCTTGTTTTTGTCTTATTAAAAGTAATACTTGCAGTTAATTCGGTGTACAATTAACATTTGTGGCTGCTGCTTCTGCAGATCAGCTGCATCAACCAAACTGAAATGTCACTGTGAGGTTTAATTCGCATTCTGGGGGTTTGGCATAGGTTGTGTGGATGGCTTTTTTTTTTTCTTTACATGCTACAGTCTGATGTTAACTGTAGGGCTATTTCATCATGCATATGTGCTTACCCTTGTTTAGTCTGTTAGTCGTAGAATGCTAGGTGCGATTTAATCGGGCTACCATTCCATAGGTTCACTTACTGTAGTTATCTGTTCAGTTCAGCTAGTGTTAGCTATTTCATCGCAAGTCAGTAGTAGCAGCTACTGCGCGCAGTAGTAAGCATTTCTTTAAAAGCAAGCTGTGCCTGAAGGTCAGACTTGTACAGCCGTAAGAAATATGAAAGGGAACACTGATGTTACCTTCAAAAAGCCATAGAGGCTTAATGCAGGAAGCAAGCACAAGTGTTTGAGACACTGAACGTTCAATAGGAAAGGTACCTCTTGCATGCAGCAAGCACAAGTGTTTGAGACACTGAACGTTCAATAGGAAAGGTACCTCTTGCATGCCAACATGGCAGATTCGTACCTCTCATCACGAGTTGTCATTGCCTAAGCGAAAACTTCGTGTTCCCTTTCGTATTGCTCACGACTGTACATACTTCTCATGCTTCATCTGAAACCACACGATAAAGGCGCATTACGATAGATGGAGCTCATGTCGGCTAGACTATGGTTCCCAAGTTAGTTTTTGCACTGCAGGGAACAGTTCAGTCCCAAGGCTTGGTTCACTGTAGCGTCCAATTTTGGAGTGCGAGGCTTGACAGGATAAAGCTGTTAGTGCTCCCAAGGAGCTGGCCACAGGCCACATTAGGTGTGCGTGACTGCAGGGCCGAATTGTTGGAGTCTGTCCATGCCGGCGGTGTTGTTGTTTCCACAATCGGCAGGCAGCTGCTGCCAGGCTTCCGCCTCCAAGGCCGCTTGATGGAAGATGCGTCCCCTTCCTAGGCCGTGCTATATTTATAAACTCACTGGGGTCGTGAATGGTGCTCAACTCTGCTCTTCTTGTCTATTTCTGCTTTATAGCTTGAGCGATTTACCTGCTTTGCGGTCTGTTATGTTGTGTGTACTATTTTACTACTCTTATTTTGTTAGCTGTCGGCCTTGCCGTCTAGCCAACTGGCATGCAGAAAAGCACTCTGCTGCGAGTGTTTTGTATACGAGGTCAGTGCCCCCAAGGAGCCTATGTCACAACGCAGTCTGCCGGGCTTAAAACCACTTCTGTCTGCCATTTGTACTTTCTTTAATAATCGCTAATTGTAGAGGGTTTGTTTTCTTCTAGAGGCATCATAATTTAAAATGGTTACATCTAACTTGAGATTTCTAGCTGTTGCTTTGTGGCACATTGTTACATTGTGCAGTGGGGGTAACCCCACTGCAGTGGATTCAGTTAACACTAAGATTGGTGACATCAGCTGCCACGGTTCCAAGGTCTACACACATTTAAAAAATATTTCTGGTAGCTTGTGGACTGCCCAAACATAAGTGATTTCTACAAACAGTAATTTGATTTCAGCGCAGCAGTGCTAAGCCTGGAGTCGTATGTAGTCTTGCCAGCCATCCAGAATAATCTGTTGCTTAGCTGGGACTGCCCTTTTAAAACAGACTGAATGTTCTTGTTGTGGCACATCTCTGGTAGCCCAGTATTCCGCTTTAAAGAGCTCTCAATTGCCGCGGGGTCTGGTGAATCGTTAGTTTTTGTCAAAAACTCACTATGGTGCGTATGCAGGATGAAGCCCGCCAACATTCCCTGGGGCAAGGTTGGTTGCGAGTTTGTGGTGGAGTCCACCGGTGTCTTCCTCACCGTGGAGAAGGCTAGTCAGCACCTCGAAGGTGGAGCCCACCATGTGAGTGCATCGGCTGTGGTTGGTGATAAGAGCTGCCCTTTTTGAGGCACTGCATTGGCTGTTGTGCAGCGAGAATTCGGTGCATTGAACTGAGCTAGTTTGTACGTATTCACCTTAGTAACAGATTGATGAGGGCTAGTTGGTTCATAATTGGAGCAGAGGCTGTTAATGCGCAATTAGACAACGAACAGACATATTTGCACAGCACTACGTGAACGCGGATGTATGAAAGGACACAACACAGGTGCAGACAATTTTATTAGCGAAAACGCTAGGAACATATACAACTGATAACACCAGCGCACATCAGCACAAACGCACAAACCTATATCGCATCACAGCCAGATACACGATTTCCGTTTTGGTTAGGGCAACTGATGGCATGCTTACACAGAGGTCACCCAGCTGTTGCATTTGATTAGCTTCTATGATTTCACGTGTAAGCTGCTCCCGGTATGTTTCTAGCGTTTTTGCTAATAAAATTTTAAAGTCGGCACCTGTGTTGTCCTTTCATACGTCCTCGTTCACGTAGCGCTGTGCAAATATGTCGATTCTAAATCAACTAGCCCATGCTGCCGTTCCATCAAGGACAACAAAAAAACGAAGACCACGGGACAAGCGCTGACTGCCAATGGAATCGGTTGGCAGTTGGCGCTTGTCCCGTTGTCTTCGTTCCTTTGTTGTCTTTTAACTAGAGCTGTGCGAATAACAAAATTTAGGGTGGGAAGCGAATTAGAATATTGAAGCGCGAGTGTGAATCAAATATTTTTCAAATATTTCTAGAATATTTCTCAAATACTTCGAAGCGAAATTGCAGAAAAAAAAAGTTGGAGAGGATTCCTAAGCATATTCTTATGAGATAGCAACATGAAAGTGTTTCTTTTCGCTAAATTTATGAAGCATAGTTTCATAGTTGTCTTGTCAAGAATGAGGCAATGTAGAGGTCGAATTGTATTGCCCACTTTACACGTGATAGGCAAAGATGCCATTTCATCAGCCTCTCCTCCTCTTTCAACTTCTGTGGAAGCCCAACTGATGTGGCGGACAAGGGTGTGCTCCCTTCAAGTTCGGAGTTCCAAATCTGCCTCGTAGACGTCGATATATAAAAACATCTGAAATTCTGGATGCTAAAAAGCTTCAACGTCCGGTTTTTCGGACTTCCTGTCCACATTTCAGGTCCAAAACAGCATTAATAAAGCCCCCAACTTTGCCACATCTTTTATCTCCATGTTGGAACTAGCACTTTTATTAATGGATTTGCGACCGTAGTGGAGCTTGAAAGGCAGCTTTGCCGCAATACCGGAGTGTGATGAGGTGAACCATATTGAAAATCTAGGGACCACTTCTCATGGGACTTTGTGTCTTAGCAAAGTTTGACCGTAACGGAGCTTGAAAGGCAGCTTTGCCGCAGTAAGAGAGTGTAATGAGGTGAAGCATACTGAAAATCTGAAGGGGTCACTTTCAATTGGACGTTGACTGTATTTGTCTTTGGCAAGTTCGAATCGTAAAATTCCAGTGCGAATCGAATAGCAAACACTATTAAAAATTTCAAATATTCGCACACTCCTACTTTCACCTCGTTCATTCAGTGCTAGTCCTAATAACTTTCTTCTTCGTTTCCGTGAGCACTGCACGACCGAGGTAAATACGGATTTGGTGTACAATAAAAACTTCACGACGTGAATTGAGTCACCTAATGCATGTGGCGGAAAGCAAAAGTAAACTGGCAGTAGCACAGCATTCAAATGGAAAGTGTACCCAAGGTTACTCTGGTCCAAACACTTGCCACGAGCTTAACTTGCCGGAGCGGGGCCTTAAAAGATGGCTTAGTCACTGGGCCAAGGGGCTGTTTAAAGATGCCACAGCCTTACATTGGAGGACACAAAATGCAAAAAGGCTTGTGCGCTTAGGTAAGGTAAAAGAACTCGGGGGCAATCTCTGTTTGAAGTAGAGCCCCACACCAAGGGCCTCTACCATACGAATCACCAGCAGGCAATGCTCTGTAATGCCCCGTTGTGACCTGAAAAGTCCCATGCGTGCTTATTCCAAAGTGTGCCGTCGTCCATCATTGCAGGTGGTCATCTCTGCACCATCTCCGGATGCCCCCATGTTTGTGATGGGCGTGAACCACAACACCTACAATCCAAGCATGAAGATTGTGAGCAACGCTTCGTGCACCACCAACTGCCTGGCCCCACTGGCCAAGGTGATCCATGACAACTTTGGCATTGTGGAGGGCCTCATGACCACCGTCCATGCCACCACGGCCACCCAGAAGACTGTGGATGGACCGAGCCACAAGGCAAGTTGCTGACCCACGTGTGGCTTTTTTAAATGAGAGGCATTCTTAGAAGAGCCTAGAAAAAATCCTTCAGGGCTTAAAAAGTACCACTAAACTAAAGCTGGATATCGTATAGCACTGTAATTAAGACAAAAGAAAACAGTAAAAGATTAATTCAATCCTTGCTTATTTGGACACGTTGTCTGGTCCCGGTAAGCATATGCATTGTTGAATGCCATCACTCTGGTTAATTCGGTCATATTCGGCCGCAACACGGTTCATTCGGACTGAAGCGCCACATATGTGCAATGCAAAGGAACAAAAACTTGCGTTCGCAGACAGCTGAAATGACAGTGGGCTTTCAGACAGGCGTGGTCACGTTGTTGGTATGTCACAAAATTGGGTCCAGGCCACGTTTTGGATCGACACAGGGGTCTTGCGTTCATCGTTAAGTCAAAAATAACAAATTGTGGCTTTTGCGTTGCTCTTATGCAAAATAATTACTGGACTTAAATTTATTTCCTCAAGAAAATGAAAATGCTTTGATGTAATACTAAACATTTACAGTAAAAGCTCATTAATTCAAGCTTAATGCTAATTCGACCTGACGCTTTGGTCCTGGCCCAGCCCTATGTATTTCTATGGGGGAAAACTAGAGATAATTCGAACGCGTTGGTATCTACAACTGTTAATTCGAACTGGGAGCCCTCTGGCTTTCATCCCTCCTCGCAGAAATCTGCCCAGAATGATCACCCAAATTACTCATTACTTTCATCTGTGTAAAACAAATGTAGTGATTGATTTCCATGTATGATTTTGTCTACTGCCACTACTGTATGGGTGGCACGGCCCAGTCAGGCAATGTTTGCCTTTAGCTGCGTCCCCTTGGGCAATTTCAGTATTGTTCTATAACTAAACTAAGAAAGAAAGACCTTAAATTTTGATTACGTTAACTGTGCCATGTAAAATGAACGTGTTTTGGAGCACAAATAGCTTCGTATATTTTGGCATTAAGGCTCACTGCTCACGTGAATGCAAGTCTCTGCTTGTTTTTGGTGTATCACTGACTGATCAATAAATTCTGTTCGCTGTTTGAGCATGAACTTAATTTACGAAATTACCTGCCACAAATGTGTAGTATCGCCTAATTTGCGGGAACGAGTCCAGAGGTGGCTTCTGTGTTCTCTACACACGGTGTGGCGCGATGTCTGTTGATTCTAGCGCCCGCCCGCTAATTCGAACTCCGCTTAATTCGAACAATTTTATAGTCCCGAGTTTGAATTAACGAGCTTGCATTTTCGATGGGGGCGAAAATGTTTGAGGCCCGTGTACTTAAATTTAGGTGCACGTTAAAGAACCCCAGGTGGTCGAAATTTCCGGAGCCCTCCACTACGGCGTCTCTCATAATCATATTGTGGTTTTGGGACGTTAAACCCCAGATATTATTATTATGAATTAACGAGCTTTTACTGTATTTACTTTTTGTTAATACTTTCGATAATTTGGCATTTGGTTAATTAGGGTAGTTCTTCTGGTCCCATGAAATCCAAATTAACGAGATTTTACTGTATAAAGTGCACAAATTCTTGAAGAAAATGAAGCATGGCAGACATTGCGTACAGGCAAAGGGTGATAACCTAGTGTTGGCAGTGTTCCCTGTGCATGGCACAAGCAGCTGAAGCTTTTCACACACAAGTTTGTCGCACCTCTTTTTTTCCTTTGGTGGCTTCTAGTTCACTGCACTTTGTCTCCGCAACCTCACTTAGGCCTTCGGAGTCACAGGATAGCGCGCACTTGCAACGGGGACAAAGGGAGAAGAACACAACATAAGGCACCTTTTGTCTCCGTTGTCTCCCTTTGTCCCCGTTGCAAGTGCGCGCTATCCTGTGACGATGAATACATACCAACTCGCCCAGTTTTCTGCTTTGTTAGGCCTTCGGAGGATGAAGGGCAGTTTCTAACTGTGCGCTGAACGTACGCAGTCATGGCGTGATGGCCGTGGAGCTGCCCAGAACATCATCCCGGCCACAACTGGAGCTGCCAAGGCCGTGGGCAAGGTGATTCCCGAACTGAACGGCAAGCTGACCGGCATGGCCTTCCGTGTGCCAACTCCCGACGTGTCGGTTGTCGACCTGACCTGCCGCCTTGCCAAGGAGGCTAGCTACGATGAGATCAAGGCTGTGATGAAGGCTGCCTCGCAGAGCGACCACTGGAAGGGAATTCTCGGATACACCGAAGACGATGTAGGCACACTCCGGATCTCTTGGATGTTGTTTGTTTTCCAGAACTAGGCAATATTCACGTCTTATTATTATAAACTAACATAACGTGCAAAATGTGCATTTAGGCCAGTGTTTTAACTTCATTAACATCGATCAAAGATCCTTAAAAAAAAGTCAGTTTCGCCGCAAGGGCGAAGCAATGAATGCGATAGCAAGAAATTAATGCTATACGAAGTGAGGCTCGCCAATGGATACTCTCAGTTTGAACAGCGTTCCTGTTGCAAAGGCGGCCGAAGCAGCGAAGGAAACTAGCGTGCTTCAACTGTCGAGCTGTGACACTTGATAGTTCGCGCTCATCTTCTGTTTGTTCGTTTGGCGGTGTCCCTTCAGCTCGAGTGACTTTCGTACGCTCGGTAATATGAGCGCGGACATCGCGAGAAAACCGCGCGAGCAGACAACGGAAGGGCAATGTTCTCGCTGCGCAAATATAAGAAGCGAGCGAGCTCGACGACGACTTTTAAATGCGCCCGTCGCGCTGCTAGCGCCATCTCGCTGGTAATGAAGAAAGCTTATTATCGCCTGCCGTCTGTGAGTCCGTCCAGCGGTAAAGGGTATGTATATAACGCTCGCTGTTAGCTACGTGGAGGATCTGCGTTTCGTGGCGTAGTGGATAGCGCCACTCGCTGCGGAACAAGAGGTCCCTGGTTCGATTCCGCGCTTCGGAAGCATTTTTCTGAATTATTTTTCTTTGGGGCTTTTATATATATATATATACATACTTATACATATACGGTGCATGACGGCGACGGCAAAATCCAGCCGAGACTGTCCATATAATTGCTATCGCAATAAAAGCATAGCACATAAAGCTGATAGGCACATTGAATCTATCGTGCAAAGCTATGGATCAACTGTGGATGTCTGTAGCTAGTTGCACACCGGTGCACAGTCTGCTTTTATCTCTCTTAGTACATTAATTGGCCCCTGCCTTGTGACAGTAAGTTCGAATAGCACTTGTACGACCGCTGTAGGACAGTCAGACTGGAATGCTATGTTTGATGGACAGAGTGGTGTAAAGTCTTGGCAGGCTGGTTGAAGCTGGTTGTTTATTGTGGCAGCAAGTGCTCCCCTGTGTTTGCAGTACTCAACAGGTTTAGTTTATTATTAGGCTTTTGTGAATATTGATTTTCAAGGAGAAAGCCTTACATGCCTCGTGAGAAGGGTTGTGGGGCAAAATAGTATGTCGTGCGTGGCTCCAGGCGCGAGATCTATGCAGCTTACCTAGTCTTTGCAATGGTCATGTCGGCTAAGAAAATAAACCGAGCAGGTGATGCGTGAACTTTCCCTTGAGGTGTATTCACAGCATTAAGAGCTGCACTGCCATGAAACCACCTTTTCAGGTGGGACTAGGTGTATATTCCTTTGTTTAGAAAAACTTGGACAAGCCTAACTTAACCTTTCCACCATCATAGTACATAGTGTGTGTGGTCGGTCTCTACAATGTGGTGCCTTGTGCTGCAGGTTGTGTCGACTGACTTCCTCGGGGACTCTCACAGCAGCACCTTTGACGCCAAGGCGGGCATCTCCCTTACCAGGAACTTTGTCAAGCTCATCTCATGGTTAGTTTCATTGTGCATCTCTTGGGGGAGCAAGAGAGGGCATGCTAGGAATTGTGGGTGGGGGGGGGGCTTGCACCGCAGCATTGCCAAAATACAAACTTGACACCTACGCCAGCCAGCCTTAACTTGTACGAGCAACAGTTGCTTGATAAAACATGCACAGAAAGTGCACTAAGATACTCATCATTCATAAGTGTTACTTTGAATGCATAATTTCCCACAAAATGCTGTAGCCCCAGTCGTGCGATTGGTCTAGTGAAACATTGCAAAGTAGTGCTCAAAATTAGTGCCGCCTTACTCTTTTTCATGCCTAATGCACTCGCATGACAATTGATGCAGAGTGGCTAACCTTGAGAGCAAACTATTAACAGTCGGTTATTTTGGCGTATCTTTTAGCCACTCCATTTGGTATACATTGTAATAAAACGGCACTTTTTTTTTTCCCTAGGTACGACAACGAGTATGGCTACAGCAACCGCGTGGTTGACCTGATCAAGTACATGAAGTCCAGGGAGTAAGCAGGCTGCCTGCCACCAGTGTAGGATGGCAAGCCAGCAGACTTCTGCCAAGAATCTTCTCTGCTGGCTGCTGCCAGCCGCACTGCCAGCAGCATTGCCACTTTCCCGGAGTTTAGCCATTAGCAGCCAAGCCCTGTGTCCAAAACAGCCGCTTCTCAAAACTTGTTCCTCCCTCTCACCACTACCTACCCGTAGTGTGTCCTCCTCTCCGTGGTGTTGTAAAAGTCTCTGAAATAAAACCCCGAGTTAAAACACCACTGCGCTACTGAAAAGCCTCGATTTCACGAATTCAGTTGCTTGCACAAAGCTGACTGTAGCTCGTTTAGAAATCGAATGCCGTTTTTATCTACAGCAGTCATTCCCTTCGAGACCATATTTATACAGTAAACCCTCGTTAACTCGAACTCGCTTATCTCGAAATCTCGGTTAAGTCGAAACTTTTTTTCGCCGTGCATTAACCTCCCATAGGTGCTATGTATTTGCCCCCTCTTATCTCGAAACGTTTTCCGGAGGGAACAGCGGATATCTCGAAATCTTGACCGGGAGGGCCGAAGGCAAAGTCCACTCCCAACAGGAAACGAGGGCTCCATGCGAACGCTTAGCTCTTACTATACGTGCCGAACGCGGTCGTGAAGGCCGAATTTGAAATTCCCGCGGACGCAGCCGTTTCCTATCAGCCTTGTCAAGCAACCGTGGGAGTGATCACATGTGCGCACCTGCGCGCGACTTATGCGCCGTGGGCGGCGTGTGCAAGCGTGGGCCAGTCAGTACGCAACCTAACCCTTGCATGTGCGAGCTGGTATTCTTTGTTTTCCCCGCGATCTGCGCACGACGCATCTTGAGTTCAGTTTTGCTGAGTAGTGAGTGGTGTGTGCAACGGACGCTTCCGAATATCGACCACGATGTCCCGCCCAAAGCAGTGTAAATCTCTGACGTTGGAGAGAAAAGTCGAGCTAATCAAGGAAGTAGAAAAGGCAGGTCGAAGCAAGTCGTGCATCGCCAAGGAATTCGGCAGGAAGAGCCTGCTGCACCGAATTCTGCTGTCATACGACAATGGGTAAAAGTATGAAATCGATCTGCTGGGTGCAATCAATCTGATGGCCGAAGCCTGGCGCCAACTACGCCCGCTGGCGATTGCTAACTGCTTCGCACATGCAGGGTTTTCTCGCGCCCCCGAATCGATCGAAGAAGACATTGGCGCAGAATTCAGCGGCTGTGATGAGCTGTGCAATGAAGTGCGCAAGGCAACTGGCTGCGTGAACGATACTGAAGACGGCGAGATGGCCTTTGAGGAGTATGCGCTCTACGAGGCGGACGTCCCCGTTACCGGAATGCTGTCGGACGCCGATATCGTTGAGATGGCCGTGAACGACGCAGAAGACCATGCAGACGAGGAAGAGCCCCGAGAAGTGCCTACGACGACAGAAACACGTAACGTGCTGCGCTTGCTCCGCAACAAGGTCGAATGCAGCGGTGGCGACCAACGGCTCATGCGATGTGTTGAGCAACTGGAGAACGCCTTTCTGGGACCGAACGCGAACGCGAAACAGGCGAGCATCACGCAGTTTTTTGGTCCTCGGTAATAAATTTTTTTTTTCGCTCTGAATTCTTGTGCTTTACTACGGTTGCCGTCTCGTGCAGTGGAGCTTTTCCTGGCAGCACTGGCTTTTCTTTTACAGTGACCTGGGCAAACATTTTCGGCGTTTTGCTTAACTCGAAATACCGCTTATCTCGAAATTTTCCCTGGATTTTACGGCTTCGAGTTAACGAGGGATTACTGTAGTTGACTTATTTTGATGTGCTAATTGAAAATTTGCATGTGACTCAACCCGACTGTTAGAATATAGTTATCATTGCTATTTCTGCCCTGTCTCTTGTTCTAAACATTGCCCTCCTTGTGGCAAATCCACTGCAACTATTTGCTAGAAAGTTTGTCAAACGAAGTAGCAATCAAATTGGAAGGGGTGCGAGAAATAACTGGAATAAATAACGTGCTGTATGACTGACGGTGAGGAAATTCTCGTGTATTAGAAAGTGCAGTTCTTAACGGCGTATGCACATTTTATCTTGGGCCTGACAAAAGTTAGTAACATTAAGCATGGGGTAGCAAAGAGCAAAATGTAGCAAAACTAACCAAGCGTGTGACTGGGTTCATTAGTAATGTTGAAGAAAACATAGTTTTCCTCGATAAACATTAGGTGCCATTCGTGAAATCCGAGTCTCCTGCACAGAGAGCTTAAGTGGAACCTTGTAAAAGCGGTAGGGCTTCGAGAAGGCCTATTAGAAAACCCTTCTTAAGTGCGTACAAATTCGATATGCCAAAAGGGGCCCTGCAACACTTTTCCCGAGTTATAATGGAATAGTCTATTAGCGCATGATGCTTCATGAATGACATGCTGCAAAATTTTTTGGAATCTGTCAAGTGCGAGCGGAGTTACATGAATATGTTGCACGCTTCCAGCGCGTTCTCTCTCCTTTCATTCCAGTGAGCGTGTCATCACCTTGAGCGCTTTTTCTTTGAATGCGCGTCTTTCAGTGTGAGCGTGCACATGGGCGGCATGGCGGCATCCCACGGTGGCAACGGTAACCATGCAGCTCGTGATGCTTAAATCGGCCAGTGACCGTAGACTTTTGGTATATGGCACAGTAATTTGGGTATATGGCATCATTTGTAGCGAAAAGAGGGAGTGATGTTTAGCCAACTTTGAGAATTGTAAATCCCAGGCCGCGTGCTGCGCTGCAATGTTTGGCTCGCGTGTTCTTGGGAGCCTCAACTACCGATTGGCAGAGTTTTCTGGCCATGCTCAAAAATTGTTGCAGGGCCTCTTTAATGAAAGTTACGCAAAATGAACTTTGTGTAAGAGAGGGGCCATAATTCTTGGACGATCACTTTCGGACATACTTTCACTTCCTCGAGGGTTCACAAGGCTAGCACCAGAAGTTCTTAACCATCTATGGCCCACGGCAGCTTGGCACTGTGCCAATCGTGCCACTACAGCGTGGCCACACGTTATGACTCTTGGGCACAGACTCAAAAAGCACTAATCTCTTAAGGTATTGCGAAAGGTGATCGCTTGAGAACACCGCCCCGGAAGGCACATGAATTTGGGTCGAAAAGGACTAGACAAAAGGGGCTAGAATGCAGTTTCAGCATAAATGCACTCGCACGGTGTATATCCGAGCACATAGCAATGTCGTATGGTAGAAATTTGGCCAGTCTCCTGGATAGGCATTTCAAGCAGAGTGGCAACCTGCTTATTCTATTTCAGTAAACAAACATTCACTGGTACATATGCACGACGCGACGAGCCAGTCAAACTGGAAGATCCCACATCTGTAATTAATACATTTTTTTGTTTAACTTTAGGCACTGTGCAGTTCAGGTTGTCCGTTGGTAGATGAGTAACTGGCGACAGTTAGTGAACATAAACTTTAGGCACTGTGCAGTTCAGGTTGTCCGTTGGTAGATGAGTAACTGGCGACAGTTAGTGAACATAAAATATCGCTTTATTCAATGCCAAACAAATATATAACATGGACGTATGTGTTGGTCTGAAACTTCCAAAGGTAACGCAGTGCATACGGCGTACAAAAACGGCAGCTCTGCAGTTTCGGCCACGGCTTCCAACACCACGATGAAAGGCAATCCTGCACCCTCCGCATCCATTGGAATGCTGGTAGGTAATTCACTTGTACAGAGTCTGCAAAATAAAAAAATAATAAGTAAAAGAATCGCAGATGCCACTGCGTTGTCATACCCACACAGGTACAGTGCAGACCACTTATAACGTAACCGCATATAGTGCAGGACCGGTTATAATGCGGTCTTTTTCGACTCCCGTTTACCCTCCCATAGAACCGCATGTATACGCATACCGCTTATTGTGCAGTCCCCCAAGATGAAATACCGTTTATAATGCGGTTGCGGGAAAATATTTCTGACAAACGCGGTAACGAGTGCGGTTCTCAAAGGAGGTACGCCGCTGGGGAGGGAGCGACGAGGTCGTTACGAAGGGCGAGGGCACGCACAGTGAACGAACGAGGGGCGGAGGGAGGAAAAAGACCGCGGCAGCGCTGTGCGGGCTCGCCGAGTGGGGAAGGATGGTGGTTGCCTAGGCGACGGAGTAGCCTTTGCACCGGCGGCGGCAAGGCTCCGCGGCCGCTTGCCGGCAGCGCGTTCCGCGTGGAACGTACGATCGCGTCCTCATCAAGTGCGCTTTAAAGTAAGTTTCCTGTCGGGAAAAGCGTCGTCGTTATCACACTTGCTACAGATATCGCGTTTGCTACCTCGTCCGCAAATTGAAAAGTTTTGCGGCCTTATGACGCGAGCTTTCGCCTTTTCTGCCAGTGCGCGGACTTAAAAGAGCTTGGCGGGCTTTTGTCGCCGTTGATCTCCCGGCCGCGAACACAAACTTCGTATTACGCGCGCTGTTCTTGGGTTAGTGCTTGAGTGCGATCTTTTCGACGTCCGATCTTCATGTTGTCTTAGACAAACTTTCCGCGACAACATGCTGAACCGCAGGTTAGGCCTAATCAGCGTTGGTTGCTTTTCGGTAGCGGTCGCGGGCGATACAAGTTGCGGTTTGGTGCGGAATCAACAAAACTTTTTGCACTTGAAGGGAAGGGCTGCACTTAAAGGGAAGGGAATCAAAACGAGGGCACGGTTGGCACATGCAACTCTCGAATGGTGGTTCCGGATTCGATTGCAATGTCTTGGACATCGCGTGCGCGCCCGTGAAATCGAACGATCGGTAGCGCTCGATCAGCACGTGAAATTTCGGTCGCGATTCTACATGGTTTCTGTGCAATGCGCACACCTCGAGGTGGCCTGAAACGTAGTCGCGGCGAATTTCCGCGATGGCACTTTGTTTTGTTTGCTTTTTTCCCCCGTGTTCATTTCGTTGGCAATGCGGGTCTTTGGCGGTTAATTTTTGAACATTTTTTTTTCGGAGATTTAAGTGGTTGTAAGCGCCCCAAATCGCATATGTCGATTATCGGACACGCGAGGCTACATGCTGAACACGTTTTGCGCAAGTGCAGCCTTTGAATAAGGTTGTTTTGGTTATAGTGCGGTACCGCTTATAGTGCGGATATTCGCGACTCCGGCGACTTACGTTATAAGCGGTCTATACTGTATTAATCTGAACACACAAGTGCCAATATCAACTGTGGGTCCTTTAAGAGAAAGATTCTGGTTACCTTGATTTGATGTTCTTCATTTTTACGCAATCTTCATAGCAGTACTAATACAGTAGGCTCTCGTTAAATGGAACCCGAAGGGACCAGGAAAGTATGTTCCGTTTACCGAGAGATGAACAGGGATCTAAAATTCAGGTACGAAACAAATTATGTAAGTGGCAGTTGTTCCTTAGGCAGCAATTCCGTTTAAGAGATTTCCATTTACTGAGAGTCGACTGTATATGAACATTGAGTGAATTTAATTCCCATGGGGGTTCACTGCTTTGAGAGCACCAGCACTGGTAAACAGCACCAGTTCACAATGTCACTGCTCCAGAGCCCTCAATTTTCGAGTACGATATTGCAGCACCGTAACCCTAGATCATGGCACAGGGTGGTTGAGTCGCTACTGTGGCGTAAAGAATGCGCACAACTAAGTGCTGGGAAGGTAGTGACAACGGATTGCACAGCACCATGCTAACAACGCTCGCAGTGGTGACATTTTGTCGACACGACTGGTGCTTTTCAGTAGACATGCAAATGCACCCTAACCTCTTCAGCAATGTTTCAACAAAGATGGAAAAGCATCCCAAACACTGAAAATTTACTGTGGGCACTGCTAAGTGGCTTTGCATCTTGCAGCTTCCACTTGATTTATTTGTTCTCACTCCGCGTACTCTTGAAGCATGGCTCCCTCAAAAGGAACTGCACGCAGACTTCTGTAAATTTTTTACTGTTTTAGCACCACCCGGCCAGATAATACACTCAAACCTCATTATAACAGTCACATCTGCCACGAAAATAGCTTCGTTATATCTGAAAATTCATTATAAACGTTTATTTGTAACACTGTAGCTATGACAAGACTATTCTTCATTTACTTCGTTATAACCGATAATTCGTTATATCCGTGTTCGTTATACTGAGGTTTGAGTGTACTTTGCACATATCACCACCAAGCGATCTACGTGCCACACCTCCTCATTTGCAATGCCCAAAACTGGTGAGGGAAATGGTGTGGCATCCTGAACCAACCTGTTTGACAAATCGAGGCAGGGCCAGGGCTGCCTGGTGCACCTCGGGCGAGTAGTACCGGACCTTCATGTTCCGAAGCTGCTCCTCTGTGAACTTGTGCACCGGATTGTGGAAGTCCGTGTCCTGCGCAGGAACGCGTGAATGTCACGTCTCGTCACAGAGAGACAGTTTTTTTTTAGAATAGTAGCTACCTCACACCAAAACCCAGATGACAAGTCTCGCATGGCACAAACGGAAAACCAGATTACCATCAGTACAAACTCAAATGTAAACAATTTAGAATTCCTCTTTCGCACAAGCACTTCAGCGATTGCAATGTGGCATCAATTGGCCCCTGATTCCAAATCATAGCCTAGCTCTAAAACCTGAAGTTTGAAAATTTAGACGTGAATTCCATCAATGCGACTATTGCAGAAGTGGAAAAGACACCGCAGTTTGCCTGGGCTCATTTTCATTTTAATTTAACAGCAAAACTTGCTAAGCCTACAAATTTGTATTGCTCTCTTTCTAAGGAAGCATTTCAGCTATTTACATGCCCTTAGTTTGTGAGCCTCTTTCCTCCAGTAAAATGTCAGCCCAAGCGCCAGACAAAACAATATTTGTTGGGGTTTAACGTCCCAAAACCATGATATGATTATGAGAGACGCCATAGTGGAGAGTGACTGAAATTTTGACCCCCTGGGGTTCTTTAGTGTGAACCTAAATCTAAGCACACGGGCCTCTAGCATTTCGCCTCCAGCAAAATGCGGCCTCCGCGGCCAGAATTAGATGCGAAGTATCTTAAGGCGGAGCTCAATCCGGTGGTGGTGTTGGTGGTGGTGGTGTGCGGCGTGACCACCCTTACTGCGCATGCGCATACCCTCCCCACACACCTCCCCTCCACTCACCCTCTCCCCTTCCCCTCTCCACTTTCACTTTCCTCTTCCCCTTTCCACTTTCCCTCTCCCCTCCCCTCTCCACTTTCCCTCTCCCATACCCCTTTCCACTCTTCCACTGAAACGCGGGCTAGACATGCCGAAATTCTCTCCTGCGCAACGCCGCGATGACCTCGAGCGCATGCGCGTCCCCTCCCCTTCTCCCTCCTCTCCTACGCTGCCCCCCTCTCGCCCGCCTGTCGACCGCATTCCCCGCTCGCCCTGTGAGAATTAACGGCCGGGCTAGATGGAAGATACGACGCGCGTAGCGTCCCTCTTCGTGTTCCACGACACGAGGTCGGTAGCATGCCCAACGAACGCCAACGAAACGCGATCGTGCAAGTGCTCCGGCTTCGCATCGCCTCATTGTCCCCTTTAGCGGGAGATGGTGTAATTTTTTTTGATCCCATGACCTTCTGGTCAGTAGTCAAGCATCATAACCACTAGACCGCTGCAGCGGGTGCCAGACAAAACAAGCGGGTACACGAAGTCTGCTAAGCAGGCAGTGTTAGCACAGACGGCCCGTCCCACTGCTTTGCAAGAGGGAGCCACTGAACTCACGGGTGATGTGGAGCAGAGCAGGAAACCGATCTGTCCGCTGGGATAGGTGGGCGTGTAGATGGAGGCATAGTTGACCACTGGGAACAGCGTCCGGCACATGTCCATCATCTCTTCAATGAGCTTCAGGTCAAACCACATGGACTCGCCTGTTTCAAGGAGGAGAGGCAGAACAAGCAAATGCTTAAAGGGGTCAAGAACCACCCGTCAGGCTTAGTGAGAAAACACGTCCCGAGGGTAGCAGACACTGCTATGAGCATCTCGGCCAAATCTTGCAATCGTGAGCGGCAAGGAGAGCTTACGAGCGGAGCTCGAAGTTGCCATTTTTTCTGGCGCCCTCTTTTCATATAGAGGCCTGTCCGTCACCAAACAGCAGGTAGCATGCTATGGGCCAACAGCCAACATGATTAAATCAAGCTTTTTGCGTGCAGCCATGTGCCGGCACAGTGCTCCATAGTCTGCTAACATTACACAGTGAGCCACACTTGCACACAGGAATCGCAACGGGAAAGAATTAACACGTTTCATCATGCGTGCTCAAGGTCATGATGTGCGCTGACATAACTTCTTTCTCCCGTGCCAGCCCTCCCTGTGTAGCTTCCAGCACGCTCGTCGTGCGCTTAGTGTGCGTGAAAAACCCCTGTAAGTCCGCTCGTTCCTTCATGAATTCGAGAAATTTTTGCAGCAATCGATTTGTCAGGCAATAAACTCAGATACTGAGGTCATTTGATGATTACTCGGAAAAGTGGTTCATGATCCCTTTAAAGTAGATGGCCAGGAACTTATAAAGTTGCTATGCTGAATCGCACTAATTTAACAGCAAGAAATGGGCAGGGTTCCGCACCGAAACATCTCAAGTGTCTCCCTTCTTTGCAAAGACGATATGACATAGCTCGATCGCACTTGTTTTAAGGGCAACTCGTTATTTTAATGCAGAAAGCACTAACATTACCAGTAGAGTAATGGTAGACGTGTCGGAATGTTCAATGTGTATTCCATTCATGCTCCTCCACCTCTAAGTACAGGTGGTGTTATTGGCAATGATGAAATGTACCAATCAAGCCGAACAGATAAACTCAATTCTCGAGTTTTATTTGCTACAACCAATATATAATTATGAGAACCGCCGTAGTGGGTGCATACGTTTTTACACCACTGGGGATCCTTTACAGCACCTAAATCTAATTATACACCGACACTTATGTAGTTCACCTCCAACAGCTATAGTTGGGAGTCGAACCCCTGCCTACAGCCATGGCTGGTTGTGCCACCTATCAACACTTCTCACAGGAATTTATGAATATCCCATATTGCTCTATCATAACGAGAGTAATGGTGTGCATTCACCTTTGGTATCCCTGTGCAACGTGGGTACTTGCCTAAGCACGCTCACAAATTCAACGGTGGGGTACACCATACCTTTGGAGTTCGTAATTTTAGCTTGCCACCAGTTGCTTGCTTTTCGGATAGTAAAAACTTTGTTCTCAAAACACTCTTGCACACTTGAATGATTGGGAATTAATAGATATATTTTGTGGTGCCAACAACACAATGAACTCAAATTATCGTGACCTGCATGTGAGCTCAAGGAACAAGCTAGCACACGACCACACACCAAAACACAGCAATTCCACTTAGAAACATGAGTAAATGCCACAGCATATTACAATAAGCAGCTGTGACTTTTGCAAGACAACCATTTCCGAGGCTTAAGAGACCAGTGTTCAACATTTTTGATGAACACAAACAACTGTTCGTGCACTACCGTGTTCAGTATGGACTGGAATGTACAAGCTGTGGCTGGAGTGTTCTCCCAGTGGATGAAAAAGAGAGACCATTACCTGCATTAACTGTTTGCAAAGCTAGCAGGAAAATACCAAAAACTTCGGCCTGCCAGAATGCAAGGACCCCAATTTATTCCCAGTTTTCATCAGTAGAAGTAACACTCAATTTTAAAGACTGTAGTCTTTCTTGGGGAACTTAAAACGCAGAAATTTTGGTCTGTCTGTCGGTCACACGATTCAATTTTAGACAAAGGGCCAAAGTTTAAGCACTTGCTGAACACCCAGCCATCTTGAACTGGTAGCTGCATTCATACTTGTGAACATTGTCGATCAAAAAGCAAATATTACGCATATTTGAGGCGCAACACCAATATGCAAGTATTAGGTGGTGTGTTCCTTTACTAAAAAATACATAGACACATAATTCTAAAGACCCTAGTGTTTCTTAGGTTGCGCTGAAAATGCAAGTGTTTCTTAGGCTGCGCTGAAACGGCCGGCAGAAGACGGTCTTTTATTTCCAAAATTTCAAAACCCTAAAATTACAGGACCCTGATAGGCCTTTTTCATAATTCACAAATGCGCATCTCTGCACCGCACACTGTCTCAACTAGTGACAACACTTGTCATGGTTCAAATGAAGACAAATTTCTAGCTTCACATGCTGGGGCTTGTCTGTTATGCAAGCATTATTACTTGGACAAGCTGCAGCACAAAAAAGCTAGCTTTACAATTATGTAAACAGTCTAATATACGGAGCTCTGAACAAGCTGATAAGGTTGTTTAACTGCAGTGGTGGACTAATTTACACCACAGCCACGTTTCAACGGCCACAGCACCACTGGAACAGGTGAAGGCATTTACCTTGAGAGCAGAGGATTCCACCTGGCTTGAGAATCCTCTTGAGTCCCTCGTAATATGGCTTCTGGAACAGAGCTTCTGCTGGACCTGGGGAAGCAAAAAAACAACATGAACACTAAGAATACATAGGAGTAAGACATTTATAATTGTGTCGCTGCAGGCACGGGATGCCATCAAATCAACCATTCTTGCACAACTCTATTGAAAAGGTGTTTTGGTAGGACATGCAGAATTAAACAGTGCAATATATAGTATATATTGGTAGTAAAGAGAAGTAGGCTTGTGCAAATAGTAAATTTTAGGTCCGAAGCGAATTCGAATAATTTATATCACATATTATAAAGAAAAATGAGCATATCTGTCATGACCCAACTAACCAGCGCAATATTTTTAAAGTTGAAACAAGGCATATGCATATGTCAATCTTTTTGGTTAAAAGGGAAGTGGAAGCAACTTTGAGTAATAGCAGTTGACTTTCGGTAGAATGCAAGTGATAACCTGTAAAATATGTTATGCTTTAAAATTTACTATACTTAGAGCATATAAACCGGTATAACAAGCTTTTAAACTTAAAAAATTATGAATCTGTGTGAGGGTAATACAGCAAAACCTCATTAATTCGAACTCTGTTATTTTAAAATCCCGCATAATTAGAAGGATTTCTTTGGATCCTTATTTTGCAATGTAAATTTGAGTGGATAATTTGAAGCGGCGGTCAGTACCAGGCCGGTTAATTCGAAAACTTTGGGTGCCATGTGCCGATTCCCCGATCCCGATTTAGCCGCAAATCCGCAGAAACGATGGCCCTTAGGAGCCACAAGGCAATGCAATATAGCGATACTAATGAGTGACAAGTGAAGCATCCCAGCCTCGCTGCTGCCCAGCGCAAGAAAAAAAAACAAAAGGTGGTCTCGTGGTCAGCTGAAATGTGCGCCTGCGGAAAAGACGTGCTTCACTGCAACACAGCGGTGACACGTGGGCAGCATGATGCATGCTTCTCTTAACGTCAGCGCGTCATGATTTACCCATTCTTTCTGGGAAAATAGAGAAATTAATAAAGGGCGGCCTGACGGAACTCGCGATGTATGCGAACCTCCGAATGGCGGTTGTTCCGGCAATTTGCGCACTTGCACTGCTGGCGGAGTACCTGCAACGCCTACTTCGAAAACTCAGTTCGAAAACTTCAATGATCATCTTTTCCACCTAGAACACATCGCGAATTCCGTCACACTGGTCATTATTAAATTCCTTTTTTTACCAGAAAGAATGGACGAATGGTCGCATCATGACGCGCTGACGCTGCGAAGAGCAGGTGACATGCTGCCCTCATGCCACCACTGTGTTGCAGAGAAGCACGTCTTTTCCGCAGGTGCGCATTTCAGTTGACCACGAGACCGTTTTTTTTTTTTCCTCTTTATTTTTCTTGCACTGGCAGCAGCGAGGCCCGCCGTTTCCCCGGTTTAGCGGCAAAACTGGGAGCACGTATTGCTGGAAGGCACAACCGTTGTAGCCGCAAACTTGCAGGAACAGCAAACGACCACCTCTGATTACTTCCAGTAATTTAATGTTCCTTGCATCCCGCTTTTTGTATGTTTGGTTCATTCGAAAACACGCTTAATTAGGTTTTTCACAGTCCCAGTGACTTTGAATCAACGAGGTTTTACTGTATGTTCATTTAAACTTGAAATGGGGCTTCGCGGCAGTGCAAATTTCTCCTGGAAAGGTGTACTCACGGCATACCACTTCACTGCAGTGAAACCACCCTTACAGGGGGCTACATGCGGTTTATATATGTCTATTCGTTCATTTCGAATACTTCGAAATTTCCTAGAGTTTAAATTCGTTTCGAAGCGAATTCGAATACTGTAATATTCGTTCGAATATTCGAAGTGCTCGAATATTAGCACAAGCCTAAAGAGAAGTGGTATTTTTCAATGATTCAATAGTTGTCTTACATTGCAGAAGAGTTGAAGTTTGAGCTTGCTGGCACAATGAAACCCTTGAAGGAGAACTAAAAAACAAGGACGAGAAAGACGTGTATCCATGTGTTGTCTTTCTGGTTTCGTTGTTTACAGCTCCTTCGAAGGTTTCACCGACAGGTGCACCAACCAGACCAACGTGTTTTAAGGTGCATCTTGCTAACAATTTCTTGCTAGGCATACCCTTTGTCTTCATTCTATGCCGAGTGATATATTAAGTGATCGCTTGATTTACTGAAACATCTAAAAAAGATCAAAGTCGACATAGTGAAGACCTGCATACTGATAACCTGGCATTATTTAACATAAACCCAAAGCTCGATACATAAGCACTTTTGAAGTACAATTCCAACAGATAAAAGCTGCCACAGCAAGCAAATCCATGTTTAGCAACAGACATCGTTAATCAATCAATGATGAGACAGCATTGAAGTGAAATAACTCAATATTCTATACTGCCTAACAGATCAGTTCCACATTGAAGACTTATCTAAACTGCAAGGCAACTAAGAATCTCATATTTCTTCAAGTCTCTGATAGCTCCACTGACACTGAGCACTCTGGCACATGGATCATTAATATGTGGCCCTTTGAAGCACACAGGTTCTTGTGAAGTCCTGTTGCCTTGTATAAGGAATGTTTTATTTGACACAGCACATGGCTTGTAGGACACAGAAATGTGCAGTTTCTAAAATCAAAGTTACTTCAAGGTTAGTATTCTATTTTCATTATCTGTAGACCCCCAGGTTTATAGCATACTATGCTAGAATGTTTATGTCACACTAAAATGACAATAGCTAGCCTTCTTCCTGAATATCTCGAATAACATGACGTCAAAGTGAAGAAACTGCCATGAATGACAGCATTTGAACTCTGTCCTTGAACAGGGCAGAAAGATCTCACCAACGGGGTCAGAGGAGTCCGTGATGACGACGTCGAACTTCCGCGTCGTCTCTTTGATGAACTGGAAGCCGTCCCCTATCTTGAGCTCCAATTTCGGACTGTTGAAGCCCTCGGCCATGAAGGGAAGGTACTTCTTGGAGACCTCCACGACTTTCTGCACACATGTAGCACATCCACAATGTGAAGTTAGGAGATGGGAGAGAGAAAAAAAAAATGACCACATTAAAGAATTACATAAGGCACTTGAAGCAAAACGTCAGTGTCAGGGTTAACAGCGGTTGTTTTCTTGCATTTGGGTTGTGAAATGTCTTGTTCTCACAGCCTGGTGCTATTACTTTTCACCGCAATTACACCGTTGCTATGGTAACCACATGTACAGTTCAGAGCAAGGTATGAAAACTGCGTCTGCCGTTAACAACATTCAGCTTCTGCTTTAGTGACAATCACTTTTTTTTTGTTATCTGGCTATACACAGTCTCAGTACGTAGTACAGTTGTGTGCCTTTCCCTGCAGCGAAGTCATTATTTAATAAATGAATGCGCACATTAGTGCTGGTTTTCTTGCACCTGGATTGTGAAATGTCTTGTTCTCGCAGTTTGTTGCTATTACTTCTCACCATGATTACACCATTTTTACTGTTGAGTACCATCATCCTAGAGTTGCCTATTGTTTTCATTTTGGTAACACTTTCAATATGGTATTACACATACAATGATTACAGTACAACCAAGCTTTGTTGTCATAACTAGTGGTACATTGAAGATTGGGCAAGTTGGTATTGCATTTTCAAACACGTTGCAGCACAATAAAGAATAGAAAAAAAAATGGGTAAGAAAAGGATGGGAAGGGGTGCTCTTTCCAGTCTTTAGAGAAGATTATTAGTGTTTGTACTTCATTGGACTTCACAGAATATTATTAGCATTTACTGTAAGCATGTAAAAAATGAACTTAACACCCCCCAGTATGAAGCACACCTAAAATTATTACTAATACTGCTGTGCATCATGCTAGTGTAAAATCCTCACCTAAAAAATGTTCTGTCTACACTAATGAAATAGGTAGCTGTTCTCTCGTGGCATTAAGAGAATCCAGAGAATAAATAAACAGAATCAGCCTTCTCGGTAAGGAGCTCTTGGGCAGCTGAATAAGGGCTCCACAATAGACGCTATCACTCCTTTTGCAATGTTTACAGGGGTTCACACACATTTCTCCGGAAAAAGCACTGCAGTGGCAGCCATGCAAATCTCACCTCGTCAATCTCGCACTGTGTGACAGAGACTACGCTGGGGTGCTTGACCACTTCCCGTGCCACACCGCCATCGCCTCCGCCAATGATCAGAACCTGCAGAATACATTGCCGTCAGTGCACTGCAACCGACACTAGTCAACATCGTTCACCCATTGGAATGGTATGTTCGGCCGTGGCACTAGCGCTGCCCTCCAATTCAAGGCAGCGACAACCACTATAACTATTTGTTTCGTAAGGTCAACTTTATGCCAGAAGTTAATGGGTCCATCATAAAAACACATCACAAGAGGACGGGCGCTGAGAGACAGCGCCCGTCCTCGTGTGATGTTTCCCTGTTCATGTTTAAATTAGCGCTGCGTTTTTACGATGGATCTGTACCAACAAGCTCGCATCCAAACACTTGTAAGTCACCTTAATGGGTCACTTCGTCACATGGGGGATACTGCATTTAGAGAAGACCAGCAGGTTTTATAGTCTATCATTTTGATGGTACAGACAAACACGGATGTCGAACTGCAACAGAAAGTTTACTGCTGTTCAATACAATACAGTATCACACTGTGGTGAACCTTCTGTTACAATTTAATGCCTGTGTTTATGGTCTGTCTGTCTCAACAGCAGCACTGTTGGAATGAAAAGAACCAACGAGCCCTCGCATACACCTTGAGCAAGGTTTTGTACACATGTGGGGTTCAGGCTCATCAGATATCACTACTAATCACAGCACTGTAGGAGAGACTACTAATCCTGGCAGGCCGTAGTCACACTAGAATATCGCTACAAACACCGCAGGTGACAACTGAGGTGTTTTTTTTTGTGTGCGTGTTCTTGTTTTTCCATTCATGCAGAGGAAAAACAATCGAAGCAGAGCTCCATCACTGGCAGGCATCTCACTGTGCATACAGCAGTTCACATTTGAAAGAGCAAAACACAATCCGGACAGACACGGCAATTCATATAAAAACAATGGTCGTGAACACAATAGCTACCTATAGTTTCTTCCTTTCAGCCATGATAGCCAGAACTTTTTATGCTTGCAAGAAAATAAACTAAGGAATTTTGTAGGAAACTTGAGAAGCAAAAGCTTCTACGTAGAATTTAATTTGCAAATGCTGCACAGGGGTTGTGAAGGAAACGGTAATAGAGGCCATAAGATTAACTTTGACCACTTAGCGTAAAACCCCGAGTAAGCGCCCATACTCAAGCGAGCGCCCCCCTCCCTTTTTCTGGAGATTTGAAATATCCCCCAATGACTGAGCCAGTGCCCCCCTGCCCTGCCGCCATTTTCACTGCTTCATTCAGTGTTTTTATTCTCCTGACGACGGCTAATAATGTCAGTGAATGCATGCCTATTCAATAACGCATTTCACTGGAAGCACGCGTGGCTCTTACACTGCCATCTTGAATTTTGATCAGTGACCGAGCAAGGGCCCCCTCCCCTCCAAATCTTATCGGATTATTTTTCACCAAAGGGGAGACGCTTGCTCGGGATTTTACGGTAGTCGTTTTTTAGCATACTTGGAGCACAGTATGCAAGGAGCAAGGGGGGGCTCTTAAGGGTGCCAGACCCCTCGCAAGAAACTTAAAGCGCCCCTATGCCACCTCCGATAATTTTTTAACATTTCAAGTAAACGTGCACATCAAGTTCAGAATGCCGTCATGATCAACAATGTCAAACGCAGCAGCACTGCGAGCTCCAGGCGCACCACAAATTCCAAGGAACAATCTCTTCTCTCCAGGCCTTTCGGTAATCCCCAGCGATGGCCGTGGCATCAACATTCGCGTCTGGTCACGTCATTCACAAAAAAGAACCTGTTTGTCTGCTCGCAGGTACGCGCACTCGCCGCTCTTCCTCCTCGCACGGGGAGCAGGAGCACTCGGCCAGGAGGAGAGACGAGCTGACGAACAGAGCATAGCGAAGGAAAGAGTGAAGCGAGCTTGGACCTCTTTTGGATCATCAAGCGCGTGTAACTCCCCTATTACGGCACAGTTTCGAAAAATCCTCGTGGCTACGTGTTTGCTGAAGACTCGTGCACAACTGCAACACCACAACTAAATTTCGACCTCTGGATGGCTTAGGGGCCCTTGAAGCGGGGACCCAGTACCCCCCTTGCCTGGTGATCAGCAATACATGATGGAAGAAGTTTCATGAAAAAGAAAAGAAATTGACGTCCATCCCTTGTTAGCACAGAACCATGAATTCTGTACTGGCGGACAACATTTCTTGGCAATGAAGGGAGCTTCTGCACATGTACTCCTACACAAAGTAGTCAGGCTTGGTGCGCATTTTGCACCACCGTGGAAAGTGATGACTGCGCGGCATAAGCGTTGCATACCATTTGCTTTGCCTGTTGAGACTGCCATTTGTGGGTAAAGTTCGTCGCAAGTTTCTGAGGCAGGTAGATGGAAGAGCCAGAAGGAGACGGACACTCACTTGAGGACGCAGATACCACATAGCATTTGAGATACACATAAGAGGCACGACTTCCTTGCACATATAATGACAATGCATAAAGTAAAACAAATATAAATATATCAGTGATGTGTGCCATGCCCTGTCTCACAGAGCTTCCTGTAGGAAATGAAGGAATTTTTTTTTTCTTATTTCTCGCACGAAAACATGGACACATTTGTGGGACTACATTCATTAGTGGTAGCAATTGCGCACTTTGGCTTTGTAGCCTTCGTTTCACTGCCAAGAAAAGTTGTCTAAGGGTCTAGTCCAGATTTCTCACAAAGCTTTGCAATTGTCGAAAAATTTTCTTCGCAGCCTTGTGGTACTAATGGGTGGACATCAATTTTTCCTTTTCGTAAGATACAGTGACAGCAGATTCACTTTACAGAGAAAACACCACTGTGAATACGAAAGCATCGCGATCTTACGTTATAATACCAGACAGATGAACAAATGAAAAAGAAAGAGAGAGAGAAAAGGTGCAGAGCCTCACATCTTTGGGGTCTGGGTGGGAGTTGAGGGGCAGGAATGTGATCATCTCCTGATAGGAGAACTCGTCTCGTTCTGTGCACTGGATGGCATTGTCCAGGGCCAGCACAGTCCCAAATGACTTGCTGAAACGACAGGCATACACAGCTGTCATGGCACTATGCTGCCTTTGAATACTCCTTTAGATATGCATCTTACTTGTGAGAAACATATACACAATTGTACTCTATCCCATTACATGCACACACTTTACAAAAAGTGTAGACTGCTCAAGAACCAAATATGTGTGCAGTGTGTGTCCTGTCTCTTCCCTGTCCACGTCTTCAAAGCACACCCACATCATCGGCAAATAAGTGTTTTATCATCTTGGGCGTTTAATGTGCGCCTAACAAGCAAGATACAGGTGGATTTCTGCAGTTTGCCTCTGTCATTATGTGGCCAAGATGCACAAGGAATCAAACCCCTAACCTCACGCTTAGTGGTAGAGTGCCACTCAGCTAAGCCTGGGTACAGTGGTGCCCTTCATGAGTTGCTGGTATCCCTGTAGTTAGTGAACTTTTGTGCCTCAGCCTGGGCCCTCTGTTAATCAGTTATAAGAATAAGCAACTAATGTCAAATGAGGGTTCCCTAAACTCAGTGGCAGGGTCTGGTGCAAAGGGGTTCAGGTGCTTGCGTGAAATTTTAGCCTTCCCTCATTGCCCCCTGGAAGAACTCTTATTGTAGCTGCCTCCGTGCCCTAGGGGAAATACCTTTCCAATGAGATGCAGTAAGCAGAACAGTTGCTGACAGCTGGCTAACTTAGATGACTAAAAGAAGTTTTTAATTACGTATGTTGGCTGACATGCAAGTTACCGTACGTGTTAAATCTCATTCCTATTTCTAAATAGCTTGTGGAACTAACTCGCTAAAGATCGACAATCAACATGCACTTTAACTATTTATGTGCACAGTGGCAAAACTTTTGGAGCTGTCGTGTCACGTACGTCGTACACTGTCTCAATCCACAGCACAAACAAAATGAAACGGTATGCTCACCTCTTAAAGACAAGGATGTCCTGGAAGTTTGAACGTTCTTGATGAAGGACCTTTTCAACATCCACCGAAAGAACGGGATTGTTGTTGGTGTTCACAATCTCGGTGAACCATCCTTCCTTCAAAACATTCATACCTGTGCCCATGACATGTACAGAGAATTAAACAACTTGGCAATGAATTTCAAAATTCAGGGTTGCTGAGGCACGTTAACACTGTGTTAAACATTATTTTTTTATTCACGTTTGATTAAGATATGTTATTTTCATGGCACCATAAACCAAGCAAGCACAGCTTGTGCATTTGAATGTAGAGTCTATGAAATCCATGCGATAGTAATAAACGCCCGCAGGAGCGGCGTGAGACAATCAGCGTGAGACAATAAACGCGAGATACACTTTAAGAGGCCGTGAACTTGAGCTTGTTGGTACGGCTCCATCACGGAAAATAGCGCTTATCGTGGCCGTCTCTCTTTTCCTGTTTTTTTTGCGCGCTGCTTCCCGTAACAAAACGCGAGATATTTTCGCGCGAAACAATCCCAGTTGCTATATGTGGAAACACAGGTACCGTACCGCGCAGGCCACGCCTACTCCCGCGTCGTTACGTCAGCGAATTTTGCCCTTTCCTCCATCATCGTGTCTTGAGCATATATGCCGCCTTTCTGCATTGTTCGTGCGGCTGGTTATAAAGGGAGTGTCTAGCGTTACGTCTAGACGTAACGGTACGAGCCGTTGCAGTTACGTCTGGACGTAAGAATAACGAGTCTTAAAAGTTACGTCCAGCGTGGAAATACAAATACAGCCCGTTAGACCTACCGAACCGATTGGCCTCAGTGGCGCAGCGGCTAGCGTGTCGTGCTCGGAACTGCGAGGACGTTGGTTCGAACCTCGCTGCTGCTGGTTTTTTTTTTTTTTTTGTTTTTTTTTGTTTTTTTTTTTTGTCTCGTCTCAGGTGTTGCTGAAGTCTGTTGCCAGAGAAGCGCTACGCGGCTCTTGGGTTACGTACGCCTCCGCCTGCCCCGAAGGGGCAGGCTGCGCGGGCTAAACAGCGCGTGGCCGCGACAGCGGCCAGTAGCGCGTGACCGTGACCCTGCCAACCGGCCATTGAGCGTTAGCGAAATGGCCGCACTCGCGAAGCGAGGGCGAAGCCACGATTAGGTTGCCGCGCCCGAAGGGCGCAGAGGGCCTTCACTGAGCAACAGGAAAATAATGTACTCACGTTTGTGGATAGCCACATGACTAGAGTCCCTAGATTTTCCCTGCTCTTCAACAGGGAAAAATCTAGGGACTTTAGTCTGGACGTAACGATAGCGGTGACTACAGTTACGTCTGGACGTAACCCTAGCAACAGCCGGTTATAAAAGCTGTTGCGTAAAGTAATTTCGCACCGGCGCTATCTGTACGGCCTGCTTTGGCACGATCAGTGTGACGCCCAAACAAACAATGTCGACCATAGATAGTAAACCGAGAGCATACGACGTGTATGCACGATATAAAACCGGCCGAAAGGACGTCCTCAAGAAGGTTAATTAGCGCACAGAAAGACAGCAAAATTTGCGACCCCTTAACGAAAGCACCGGCACCCAGCTGCAATGTATCAATGGAATTGGCCTCGTTCCAGCCTCCACTCACCGCCTCGGAGTCGGGGGGTACGCTGTGACCGGTTGCGAAGAAACCGCTTTAAATCGATGTTAATCGACAAACGTTAGCTCGCGACGGTGTCACCGGTGCAACGGTGAAACCAGACGGACCGCGACTCGGCGATGAACGGAAACACGTGCATACGCCCGCGACGCGAACGCCGCGGGCGGAATACGATGCGCGCATCCGTTTTCACCTAGCGCGCGTTTTTCTACACAGGCCACCGCCCCTTCCTACGCTCACAGCATTCATCCAGCCACGTGCAATCGACGCGTGAAACTTGCGTGAAATGCAAGAGTCAGCGGCCACTCTAAACTCGCCGACTTTACGCATAAGCACGTGGGCAACGTGGATTCTATTCCCAGCAACGGCGGCCGCATTTCGATGAGGCGAAATGGCCGTGGCAGATTAATCCCGTGTAGTCCAAAGTTCCAACTACGGCGACTACCGAATTCAGTTGAAATGTTAAGCTATTATACGTGGCAGGGCAGGCACGCTTTGGCGCGGGAACGTAGAATACATGAACTAAAAATACGCGGGCTCGGACGATTTCGGTTTCAAATGCGCGAAAACGGTCGATTATCCCAAAAGGAATCTAGTAAATCTCCGCACAAACTTGCGTCGGGCCGTGCCGTGCTTCTATGCAAGCGGTGATAGCCCGTAATCTCGCGTTCGCCAAGTACAAAAGACGCTTATGGCTGCAAACGGCCGCTTTAAATAGCCAAGAAAAGAAAACGGTAACAAAGGAGACTGCACGCGTTACTTACGGGCCATGGCTGCGCTGGATGATGAGCGATCGCGACTCTGCCCGACTCTGGCGTGCGCGCCCTGCTCCACTGACACAGAACAACTGTTCACTTGAGCGAGCGCGGAACAAGTGAGAGTGTCCGGAGTGTTGCGTGGCCGATTAGATACCGAATGCTTAGTGAGCACCGAGCTCGATATGGGTTACCGGATGCCTCTCAGCCATATTCACTCCGCTGATACGAACTTTCTCTCTGCGTGCAGATCGAGGGGATTCTTATCAGATAAGGACACCGCGGCCCTCGCGCCGTCTCTATCTATACAAGGAGGAAAGCGTGGCTAAGAACACACATTGCTACGGAGTAGCCAGGAAGAGCTCTCAAAGGACAAACTCCAAATCGCTTTGTCGCATATTATTAATCTAATCATGCAGTTGACTTCGCAGCGTGAACGTCATATTTATATATATGATCTATTGATGAGTTTTAGTTAGGGGGCTACAGATCTCGCACTCTTATCACTTAAGTGCCCCAGTTATCAAGTCAACCCAAATCTCTGAATGTATAACGCAGTGATTTTTCTCCACACGTATATTCAGTGTGCTGAGAAAGAAAACGTCGTTCACGGGAGAAATGCTAGCAAATACTTTCTAGAACTACTGATATCGCTTATATAGTGATATTAAATTTTTGCTTTTTTATATTGTACGAAAGCCATTTTATTCTGATAGCTGATGTAACACAAGTGAATGTTTCATTTACAAGGCAGCACTGGGGTGAGTGAAATGAGTTCATTAGTGAGTTCAGTGCATGGCATTTCATTTTGCTCTTGCAACTACATGGTCTGATTCAGTAGCTGTAAAGTAGAGGCTAGCATATACAACATATCAGGCATTATATCCTTGTTTAGCCCTTCAACAGTTGGAGGTACTTCCATGTTTGACATTGTGTCCTATATAGTGAAAGGGCTCACTGCACCGGTTTGGCCGATCAGCAACAATCTGCAGACAGCAATATGTATCCTTGAGAGTGATCGATCCTAACAACAGTCCCATGTGTATTCCATTACCAATATTGAGCGGCCAGTCTTCCTAGTGCACAAGAGTGACAGTGTCGTATAGATTCGGATAAATAAAGATATTCTTTGCATGATCACATGCAAATCTGAGCAACTTACACATTTGACAGAGGACAGTAAGGCTGCGTGTGGCAGCCACCCCTTGGAAGTCCTGGGGACCTCCTTTGTCATCGCAAAAAATATTCCCAACACTTTGTAAGTGCTTCACAGCATTTGACCTCAGCAGTACAGCTTGTGCTATAGACGGTTCCGCTGTTTACAAACACAGACCCTAGACCGCTTCCGGTTTCATGCACTGACGTAGCATTGGTGGGGAACAAAAGCCTTGGCGGATAGCCCGCAGATTTTCAACACTTCTCACCCTGTGCCTAGCCAAATAGTTCAAATAAAGACGCTTCTAATCTATACCCAGCATTATAGGAGTTAGTCCTTAATTTATGTGCCTTCCTTTTATCTGAAGGTGGAAAAAGGCCTCTTTCCTTACTCTGAAATAACTTAAAAACACGCTTTCCACTTCGGTGTTGAAATGAAGAACCGGAAGTTTCTTGGGGTACAACACGTGCTGCTACTATCGCAGCCTTGAAACCTTCTATAGTTGACACACATGCTCCCGTTTTCTGCAACAGCTTTGCCAATCTCAGCCATGCATTTTACTGGCCCGATTATAAGGCCACATTGTGTCAATATTCCAAACTGTGTTGTTGGCTGTTCCTCTAGTGTTAATTCAGCACATCTGAAGTTTCATTGCACATTGATATGACCGCAACCCTGGTCATAACTTTGCTTTGTTGCTCCAATATAGGCTGCATTGCTCACTTTTATTTGATTTACATTTGATATGAACTGCTTACACTACAGGCTTTCACCAGTGGCAAAGCCAGGATTTTACTTGAGAAGAGGCGGCATTCTACAGCACCATGTGTGTACAGCCGCGTCCACGTCTGTGTAGAGCGTGTGAGCAGCTCGTTTTTTGCTCTGCGGGGCGACACCTTGCGGCAGTTGCGGGCTCCGGCGTGGCCAGCATGACTATTAGGTCACGCATACTCCCGATACACCACATCAGAGCCCAAAAATGCCGCAAGGTGTCGCCCTGCAGAGCAAAAACCGGCTGCTCACACGCTCTACACAGACGTGGACGCGGCTGTACATGTGTATGTAATGCTTATGCATAGAATGGGGCGTCAAAAATTGTGTTGCAATGTGTATGCACACCTCACAGACACGAGTGGCATTGGCAATGGTGCCAGCTCCCATACTGTAAAGTGTAATGCGTGTTCATTACTCATCAACCGTTAATAAATGAAGTGGATTTGTACTTCATCACCTTTCAACATGACGGAATGACGAATTTTGGCCAATTCGGATGCATCTGTCTTTACAAACCAATCTGTTGACTAGGGGCACCATAACCCCCATCTGTACTGGCCTCACTCAGACGAGCCTTGTTAGAACTTCTCTTCCACACTAGGAAGATGAAACTGAACTTTATAGCATTCTATTTGACGTCTTTTGGTGTTGCCACATGCCCATTTCGACAATGCACCCTTGTTTTCGGGCTTTGGATAACTATAAAAACATTTCTGTGGCACGATCTGCAGGTAAAGTTCAAGGTTCAAAATGGGCTTGGGCCTCTATCACATGAATCACATGGGAGACTATGTGCAAAATATCTTTCTAATTGACAAAATGCACGCTGTGAATATGTTGTTCACAAATACTTTCTTTGAAACTGATATGTGTGATATTCCCCTGCTGCTATCACTGCTTCATGCTTGAAGGAAAACTAAAATTTATTAGGTAGTGCTTAGTCGAGGAAAAGACAAAGTGCTCAACAGCTTATGCATGTACGAATGCACGTGTACTTATACACTTGACAGTTTCCCAGACGTCTCCAAGTTTCACTCCCAGATAAGCTGTAGAATATGCAGGCAGTGTTCAATTTTCGAAATATTATTCACTTAGTTTCCAGTAAGATAAGATTTGGGGAATGTTTTTCCAGACACTGTTCCACCTTCGTAGCTCTGAAGACGTATTCACTAGGCATGTGCGAAAAGTAAATGTTAGGGTCGAAGCGAATAGTGATTTGGTCAAATAATTTCAAAACGAATTCATATAGTATATATCACGTATTATAAAGAAAAATGAGCATGTATGTCATGACCCAACTAACCTGCACAATATTTTTTAAAACCGATTCAAGGTATGTGCAAACTTCATTCTTTTTGGTTCAAAGGGAAGTGGAAGCAACTTTGAATGATCACAGGATTTGACTTTCTATAGAATGCAAGTGATAACCGTAAAATACGTTACGTTTTAAAATTTACTATACTTAAAGCACATAAGCTGTTATAACAAGCTTTTAAACTTGAAGAATTATTAATCAATGTGAGTGTAATTTGTTCACTTAATCTTGAAGTGGGGCTTCGTGGCAGTACGGATTTCCCCTGGATAGGTGTATTCACGATATAGCACCCGGCCACTGCAGTGAAACCACCTTTAGAGGGAGTTACATGTGGTTTATAGATGCCTATACGTTCGTTTCGAATACTTCAAAATTTTTGATAACTTATATTAGTGTCGAAGCGAATTCGAATACTGTAATATTCGTTCGAATATTTGCACAAGCCTAGTATTCGCTATAAAAATCTGCGATGCCTAGGGCACAGCACACAAGGGACGGCGGAGCGCAGTGCCAGTTCACGCAAACGTCCCAGCAGCGAGAGCTGCAGTGCAACAAAGCACCCGAGACGACCGGAAGTGCACGAAACAATACGCTCTTTTATTATACATAATGCGAAAACAAGATAGACCAAGGCATTAAAATTAAGAACAACCAATGTTTCTGTGACAGTGGTGAGGGATGAGGTGGTGGTTGTGGTGGTGGCGGCGGCGATGAGAGGACAAACCCGAGGAAGAGAATAAGGACAGGGGAGGAAGGAAAGGTGCACAGTCTTCTCAGGTGAGGTACAACCGGTGATAGTCATTTGTGCCGAAGGGAGCGTTGCACTTGGGACACTTGCGCTGGCGGGTCTCGTAGCGTGTCTTGAGGCAGTCGTAGCAGAAGACGTGGAAGCATTTGATGAGCACTGCGTCCTTGCGTTTCACCTTACAGGAGGGACAGGTCAGTTGCTCCTGCGGGCAAAGAAACAAGGCAGTGTTACGGTGAGCCTCTCCTGCTGAGCTGACTTAACGAGTAGCCATCTGAAGGCTTCAGTGAGAACGGACAGTCGTAACCCAATACACTCAAACCTCGCTATAACGAACACGGATATAACGTATTATTGGTTATAACGAAGTAAATGAAGAATAGTGTTGTCAGAGACACAGTGTTACAAATAAACGTCTATAACGAATTTTCGGATATAACGAAGTTTTTTCGTGGCAGATGTGACTTTGTTATAATGAGGTTTGAGTGCACCACTCTGAAGCAACCTGCTAATGACTGTACGACTGTATCAAGTAAGAAAAAACAAGAAGAAGGTGTTTATCTCGCTGATGTTTATCTCTCGTGCCTGCTTCCCCTTTGTTCAATGTTAAGAAGATTGTAGTCTTCATTGCACATGTTAAGCAGTTATCTGTGGTATTGGATGTACGTAACATGCAACTGCACAAAGGCAGCACCAGGATGTAAGAACCTAGCTCTTGCAAAGAGTATAGGTCTTTCAAGTACGAATTTTTGCCTTAACCCTTTAACCATTTTGGACGAGCACAGCTCGTCCTTGCCAAACTGTGCCCAAATCGTTTTAGACGAGTGTGGCTCGTCCGCTTGAGATACACTCAAACCTCGATATAACGAACTCTAATATAACGAATTATCGGTTATAACGAAGTAAATGAAGAATAGTCTTGTCATGGATACAGTGTTACAAATAAACGTTTATAACAAATTTTCGGGTATAACAAAGTTATTTTCGTGGCAGATGTGACTTTGTTATAATGAGGTTTGAGTGTACTATCTCCCTCTGAGTGTTTTGCATGAGACTCGCTCGTTTCCAAGATAGTTTGTGCGTCGCTTTACATATGGCAATACCTCTTGGAAATTTCTTTTATTTTAACTGCCCTTTCACATTTTTTTGCAACTTGTGCCTAGAAAATGGCATCCAGTGAAGGCGACGCACGCGTAACTCGTGCATCTTCGTGGAAAAGAAACCTTTCATCATCGTCCAGCTCTTCAGGCAGTAATTATTCAGATACCGAAGTTTACTTCGATTCTGGAAGTGAAAGCGATAGTGATGATGTCACTGGGATTAGCAGTGCATCAGACAAGGAAGACGGCTCAGATGACACCTCATGAGCGTACGTCAATGGAGGGAGGTTGACACGAACGACATGCCCATCAAGCCTCTTCGGTTCTCATTTCTGGGTGTCCCCTAAGGCATTCCATACAGCATCGCCTGATGACTTGACGTGTTATGCTCACCAGTTTCTCGACGTAGACATTATTTCGCTAATCGTGAAAGAGACTTACAGGCCATGGAACAATGAAGTTCATTATGCTAATTTGACTTAATATACACTTCAATTTTTTTTGTCAAACAAACAAAAAAAAAAACAAAAAAGGAAAAGCTTTTTAGACAGAAAAACTCTCAAAAAACAAAGTGGCTAAGGCCTTAATGCACACGTCTAAGGCAGCTCAGAGGTAAATACACTTTGTACAAAATTAAAAAGCCCACGTTTTTGCCCAATATCGGTAACGAGAGCACAGCACACAAAACAACCGGTGAGACACCTTGTACGCACCTTGTACTCCTTGATCTCCTCCATGAGGACCTCGTCAGTGTTGGTGGCCAGCTCAAACTTTTTTGCCCGCTCGACCTTACGGCGTAGTGATAAGATCTCCTCTTGTAGCCTCTTGGTCTTGAAAGTCTCTTGTGACAGCACCGCTGTGCGATCGGTCACTATGCTCTGCAATGGACACAGGTGTGTGAGCAATGCCTCATCCACTATACAAGCGTGTTAAGGGGGGAAGAGGCACTTTGACATGAAGCATCTTTTTATTTAAGTTAGGATGATGAAAACTTCGGTGATCATGTATTTACATGTGTAAATATCAAATATGAACTCAGTTTTTATGTAGCCGTTACGACAATTTTTTAAATTAATCATTCATTAAAATTTCGTTTAATCACCTTTTTAATAAATTGGCTACTCGGATCCTGCTGAATTAAATGTCATTGCATTCTACAGTTATCAAAGAGTGCAAAAAGCAAATTTTATGGTTCTAGCTTTCCTACAACAAAAGTTATGAAGCTTCAAAGTCCGCCATTCGATTACAGAGAAAATGTATTTTGTTATTTACTCTCTTGTAAAAACTTACGCTTTATATAGTAACATATGACACTTTGTTGCACTCACTAAATATCCAGCTTTTCAGTAATACAAAAATGATCAAAATCGAGTGTACCAAAGCTGAGAAACGCTCGCTAAAAGAATGACAGGTGGCCAAAAAATTGAAACTGAGAAAAAAGCAAAAAACCAAACTCTGTATCTTCAAGGAGCGCTACACAAGTAAAAATGCTTTACTTTGCAAATAAATGCCTTAGAAGACACCAGGAGAGTAGCTTATCACATTTTCCAATCGAAACTGCCCCAGTGCATGTCATTTCAAGCAGTTTGTTGATTGCGGAGAAGTCGATGATGCCGTAGTTAGCCGCCGACGGGTCAGAGCCCTCGCACGCTGTTGCGAGCGTGCGCAGCTTGCGCTCGCTAGCGGAAGTTGCCGATAAGCCGGAGATATTATCTTCAGTCTTTTCCTGCTGTTGCGCACGATCGGCGCTAGTCAAGAACGTCGTGTCGATCCTTCTACCACGCTTCCTATCACTGACGTCGTCGAGGCGGCCGCCGACACAGGTGAAGTCGGCATTTCGACCGATGAATCGCGTTCCGCCACCACGCCGTCCTCCGCTGGATGCGCTTCTGATGCACCCGAGCCGTGATCTCGCTTTTTTTTTTCGAATTTATGAGCGCTGCGCAACTTTCGATATGGCTTCGCCACGATCAAAGTTCCAAAACGCGGCCGAGAGCGTAGGCCTAATTCACTCCCGGCGGCTGCGGCGCACTTCGTGCCAGCAAGCCGCCGCAACGTGCAGTCTTTGTTGAGGATGATAAAAACGCCTGCTCCAGTTTCTTGCCAGCTTGCGCGGGTTGGAACTTTACGGACGTAAATCGACGAGGACAACACAGTTATACCACGGCGACATCAACTTGCCGCTTTGCGTGCACTGTAGCAGACAGCGCGGGAGGCCCGACGAATCGGAAGGCGTTATTTAGTCACGTGGGCTCACTGTGCCAATAGGCTCACGCGGAGGGACCTTTTTTTGGCGCGGATTTTCTACGTGAATTCTGAGTGGACGGAAACAAGGGCGGCGGGATATTCAAGAAAAAGCGCAGCTCTTTCGAATGCGACCAAGATGGCTGCCGTAGGTAACGTAGAACGGCAACAGCGCGGCGCTGAATAAGCCTGTTTTTTACGCGTTCATCGCTAAAAATTTAGCTCGCTGATGGCACATAAAATGCTGTCACGGCTAAAATACTGATCTAAGACGCATGAAAATTGGCGAGGTTATGCATCAGTAGCGGCAGAATCCAAATAAAACATTTTCAAAAATTCGATTTTTTTTCTGATTTTCGGTCTCAAAGACCCGCTTCCCCCCTTAAGGGCTGTTAAAGACAGGTAAAGTGCACATAATGTAGCAACCCCGGCCTTCCAAAGATCAAGCGTTATGTGTGTGCACAAAAATTACTATGCAGAACAGTATGTGGAAGAGCAATGTGTACAACAATACTCAAATGAGATGGAATCCCTACTTGACCTCATCAGAACTCAATCCTTGATTGCTGAACAATACAAAGCTCCACCATAACACTTAACAAGTGTTCCGTCAACCTTCACAAAATGCATAACACTGACTGTTAGTCCTGGCTGCAAACACTTACTCTCAAGTACAATGCCACCAGTCAAAGATTATGTAATGTGCCGACCTCTCTGTCATTAACTGTTTGTGCTGTCTGGCACGAAATCAGAGCAAGGTAAAAACGCAGACCCCTGCACGAGCCGATACAGGCGAGTTGCTCACCTGGGCGTCCCTGAGCTGTGCCAGGTATTTCTCCAAATGCAGCTTGAGGTCGGCTGCCGACTGGGCTGACTCGACAGCTTTGCGACGGTGCACCTCTGCGGCTTGTTGCCTCAGGCTGAGCTCCTTCTCGACGGTTGACAGGCTGTTTTGCAGCAGACGCTCCTTCTCTTCAAGTTTGCGCACCACCTGGTTCTGGGCTCCCACCTGTTTGTTGCATGTAAAACAAGCGCTCAGTTTTTGTCACGTTTCACTACCACGGCTGCAGCAAATAGAGCTTCTGCACTTCCAAGTAGTGCACGTCACGAAAAATATTTAGGCTCTCTTCGAGTAAATACGGTACAATGCCTGGTTAATATCTCATGGAAACCTTTGCAGTCTTTCTACTGCACGACACAATGCCTGCCCTACTTTGCAAGAGCCTCCTGGAAACAGCAGTGAGCACCTAGCGTGGATGCGTGAGGAACCACCCACTCACTGACCTGTTCTTGGAGGCGCGCAGCCTGCTCCATGAGCGCCACCTTCTCGTCCTGCAGCAGCTTGTGCACCTGGGTGGACTTGATGCGCTCCGACATAAGCTTGAAGTTGGCATCGTCCTTCTCGCGTAGCTGCTGCAACAGCCGCAGGTTCTGCTCCTGCATGTCCTCGAATGCTTGGCCCGTCACCTCCATCTCGCTCAGCAGGGCTTCCTCTTCCTGCTTTTGGGCAGCCAGGCTCTTGTGCAGGTTGTTCACCGTCTCCTCCAGGGCGCGAATCTTCTTCATGGCGTCCTCGTCGGCCAGCTTGCGCCGCTCCTTGCGCTCGTGCTCCACCAGCTTCTTCAGCTGCTGCCGGTGCTCCTCGGCCTCGGCGCGCGCTTTCTTCTCGGCCGCCATGAGCTGCAGTCACAAAGGCACAGAAGTAGGGCGACGATTGGCGCACGAAGACAAAGGATGCAGATTTGTTTCAGCTAGGGGTGTGCGAATAT
Organism: Rhipicephalus sanguineus; assembly: GCF_013339695.2. Taxonomy (NCBI): domain Eukaryota; kingdom Metazoa; phylum Arthropoda; class Arachnida; order Ixodida; family Ixodidae; genus Rhipicephalus; species Rhipicephalus sanguineus. The sequence goes on from NC_051179.1 coordinate 92,411,832, forward strand.
TCGAAATTTCGAATATTTTTCTAATAGTGTTTGCTATTCGATTCAATTCGCACTAGAATTTTACTATTCGAACTATTCGAACTTCCCCAAAACAAATACAGTCAACGTTCGATTAAAAGTGACCCCTTCAGATTTTCAATATGCTTCACCTCATTACACTCTCGTATTGCGGCAAAGCTGCCTTTCAAGCTCCATTACGGTCGCAAATGAATTAACCCAAGAAAACGCTGGTTCCAACATGGAAATGAAAGATGTGGCAGAGTTAGGCGCTCAATTAATGCTGTTTTGGGCCTGAAATTCGGGCAGGAAGTCCGAAAAATCGGACGCCGAAGTTTTTTAGCACCCAAAATATCAGATGTTCTTATATATCGACGTCTACGACGCAGATTTGGAACTCCGGACTTGAAGGGAGCACACCCTTGTCCGCCCACATCAGTTGGGCCTCCACAGAAGTTGAAAGAGGAGGAGAGGCTGAGGAAATGGCATCTTTGCCTATCACGTGCAAAGTGTTGTCGGAAACACTTTGGTTGCACTAAATCATGTACATAAATAGAATTCGGCCTCTACATTCCCTCATTTTTGATAAGACAACTATGAAACACCACCCCGCCAGTCCTTCAACAACCTAGCGAAAAGAAACACTTTCATGTTGCTATCTCATAAGAATATGCTTAGGAATCCTAACTTGTTTTTCTGCAATTTGACTTCGAAGTATTCGAAAAATATTCTAGAAATATTCGAGAAATATTCGAAAAATATTCGATTCGATTCGCACTCACACTTTAATATTCGAATTCGCTTCGCACCCAAAATATTGCTATTCGCACAGCTCTAGTTTCAGCACGACAAGACGTAGAGGAGGAGGAGAAACACAACGCTCATCTCGCGTGTTTTTTTTTAGCCTAAACAATTACACCACCACACCAATCGGCCCAACTTTCAACCCTGAACGATGTGCTATGTGTACCTGTCTCTCCCAGAGTTACACGACAACCTAATAATAATAATATCTGGGGTTTAACGTCCCAAAACCACGACATGATTATGAGAGACCGTAGTGGAGGGCTCCGGAAATTTCCACGACCTGGAGTTCTTTAACGCGCACCTAAATCTAAGTACGAGGGCCTCAAACATTTTCGGCTCCATCGAAAATACAGCCACCGCGGCTGGGATTTGATCCCACAACCTTCGGGTCAGCAGTCGAGTGACATAACTACTAGACCACTGTGGCAGGGCGAGTTACACGTCAACCAATATTTCAGCATTGGTAAAGGTGCACTGCTTATATACACTATCGAGCCATCGTGACATGTCTGCACTAAAGGGTTTGTCAATGCCGAGAGTGCACTCAGCATTTAGGAAAAGTAACTGGTAGGAAAAGCTGGGAAAACCAGCTTGGGTTAGACGATTTCAAGGCTGCCATCGCTCAACATGATTGTACCAGAGAGAAAGACTGAATGTGCATTTCTGAGGGAAGGCACACAGGCTATCCTTCTTGAGGACTTTCAGAAAAAGCAAGAAAAAAAAAAATGTTACAGTGGGTGACAATGAGGATAGAGTCAAAGAGTGCCACTAGAGCATGTGCCCACACCAGTACTGCTTGTACAAGAGGAGCAAGGCCAGCATGGCCTGGAAACAATGCACTGCACTGCACCCAATGTTGCTGAGCAATCCGGTACACATAACCACATTTGAATACTGAGACAGCACACACAACACCTGAACTACGAAAAAGGACAGGGAACGAGTATTGTCTCTTCTCACAGCCCGTACAGGGCAGTGTCGTTTCGATATCAATTAACACGAGATTAGCTTTATTCTGCTCACCTGAACCTTGTCCCTCTGCTCCTTTGGCGCCCCCTTGTACATGTCCAGTAGAAGTTTCAGTTCCCTTTGGGCCTCTTGCGACTTCCTGCAAAAGCAGACACCTCCACATCTCAGGCACGTGCTCGACTACGAGCGTGGCACGGACCTTACATGAACGCAATGTTCGCAGCAGTTCTTGTGCAGAAAAGAAAAAAAAAAGACTTGAACAGTTGCTTTAGAACTTCACAGGACCCTGGCAAGGCATCTGAGAAAGGCAATGTTACAGTAAACCCTCAATACATTTATATACCACCGGGACAGGAGCGAATGGCCTCTCTTGCGAACGTCTTGCCGTCAAAAGGCCAGACAGGCAGCCACTTCTAACCTGTTTGCCCCCCAATTCAGGGGAAGTGAATGGTGCTGTGGGCTTTCACTGTGTTTTATCTAACTCCCGCGGCAGAGGTATCTCAATGGACTGCACAATGTTGATTCTTCATCTTGAGAGATGAAGAGACATGGGCAGCTTGCGATGGCTCTGCACTGAAAAGGTGGCTCCGTCCGTCACAACTAGGGCAAAACAGACTGCATAGAGGCAGGTGGTGCCATCGTTCCATTGCAGAGAAATCGCCCTTCTTTTGAGCTACATCACAGACAGGAGCAATTGTCAATGCCGTCTGACAAGCACTGCAGCAATGGCTGCCCATTGTTCAAGAGGAGCTGTTGGCTGCGATGGCAGCAGCAGCGTATGCGCTCTTGCACTGCCAATGTGCTTTCTTTTTCTAGCACCCATTATGGGGACCAGAATATTGCATGAAGCAAACTTGAAACTTCTTTCATTGTTCCTACAGCAATTGGGGGCTGCAGTTTCTGTGGTGGTAACCTAGATTGGTGCAAAATTGAAACGGTCCAAACATTGCTTCTTTACATTATCTGATGAGTATGTGTGGATAATGTCACTCTCAACTGGACAACCGGCAGTTGAAATTGTTCAAATGGTTAATTATGAGACCATGCTTACATCAGTCTTTCTACTCCAAGACTCCGGTAACTGTTGTTACACCCCTAATGATGGGAACAGAGACTACTGACGCAAATTATTTGGTTTGTGGTCAACCTATAAAATACTTCCCCATGTCTCGTTCTTATGTAATAAACCCTGCGTTCAATCTTTTGGTTCAGTACCAAAAACATTCATTCGACAGATTGGTACAGACAGGTGTTCTGTGATTGCTCAATCTTCAAAGAACTTGCACTGCACTGCACATCGCAATCAGCTTAGTCATGCTGCCAATATTCCATTCAGCAAAAGCTGCTTACACGTGGGCTTTCTCCATAGCACTTAATAAGTGCAGAGGCTTTACTCTTTAAGAGCAGCATGTGGACATAGCTTCTGAAGACTATGCATGCCTCCTCTGTTATTTGATTACAACATTACAGCAAAAAAGTTCCACTGTCTAGCCAAGCTTGCAGATACTTTACGGGAAAATGCAAGCAGATCCAGCTATCGATGACTGTCAATGATCACTGATGAGAGGTTAATGTCACATCGATGGTCAACTACTAAAGGTTCATGCCGAAAAACTGTACAACGTAGGGCAATCTTGTAGAAGTTCAGGGAAAGATGGAATCTTGAAGTGATGAGAAATCCTTGGAACACAGCGGCTGCAGCCTTGAAGAAGACAAGACAGCTTGTCGAAACATCGGCTCCAGCGACACCCCGTGTTCAAGGATTTCTCATGGGGCTATACTGCCTCACCAACACGTCTACATTGCCTGTATACAGCATTTGCAGAGCACGCACGATACAGTAGAACCTCAGTGATGCAATCATGGCTCGTACAAACACCCAAGTGGTAAGAAAATAATAAAAATAAAGGACAGCGGCTCTAAAATTTTCTGGCCTTCATATATCGCGTGCAAAGCGCTCCTTAAGTCACTTTTGCCGCAATACTCTGTTGTCATGCGGAAAAGCGTACTAAGATTCGGAAGGGGCTACTAGGTGTCATAGGTCACAACACACCTGGTTCTATAATTACACACGCGCGCAAGCGCCGTATATATACGAGTACAAGTTTGTATCACCAAGGTTTTACTGTATGTAGTAGCAGCCCATTCAACTGTCGCGAGATTAGTGCTGCAGAAGCACGGGCACACAGAAACGGACTGACGCATACGCACTGCTTGCTCAGATGAAAGTACCCCTCCTCTTTACTGGGCCCAAACATATATAGGCACACACGCACACAACTTACAGGGGGTGCCACACTATGGTGGCAGCCTAACAAAAGGGCTGAACTTTGGTGAACTCGACAACAATAACAATGCTTTCAATGCTCAATGAACGTTTTCTTCCCAGGATGACAGGTGCCTTGCACAAGGCCATCCATGCACGTATTCTTTGCCCCCGTCAATAAAAGAAAAAAAGGCCGACTGGCTTCTCTTATAAATGAACAAGTCCCCCAAAGGAAGCACGAGGCAAGAAAGAAAAAAAAGAGAGAGAGAGGGCACGTGGGGGGAACGCACTTGAGCTGCGCCTTGAGGTCGCGTATGATGTCTGCGTCGCTCTTGCCTTTCTCCCGCTCGGGAATCGGCTCTTCCTCGGCCCTGCAGTCTTCCTCGTGGCGCGACATGGGCGTGTCCTCCCCGCTGCGTCCACCACCAGCTCCCGAGCCGCCGGCGCTGCCTCCCGACCCCACCGTGCTCGTGCTGGCACCCAACGACATTGGCGTCGCAGGCGCGTCATCGCTACGTGTGGAGCCGCCCTCGCCCGATGACGACGGTGCTGATGGGGGAGCGGAGGCGGAGGTCACAGCCACATTAGACATCTCCAGCATCTGCCTCAGCTGTAGGGGAAGAGGGGAAGAAACGAGAAGAAATGCAGATTCATTTCACGTCAGCTAGCATGAGTGCTTTGTGGTGTAGGACACCCCATTTGTGAACACAAAGTCCATCAAGCGAGAAGAAACCAACACACTACATCGCACATCTTTGCTTCACACATACCCCTACGTATTTACATATTCATACGTGCCAACTCTCTCGATTTGCCCGGGAAACTCCCAATTTCTGACCCGTCTTCCTGGTTGTACCATCACGGCCATAAATTTCCCGATAAACTGCCTCAACCCAATTTCGAAAAAATGAACAAGTGCAGCATAATAAGAACTGGTCATGTAAACAACACGAACTTATTTACATGGCACACCAAAGAAAAGAGAATGTCCACGTAGATTGAACGGTTCGCTGGCCACTGCTGTTTCCCGTCGTCCGCCAGGCTCTCTTCCTTTCACCAGAAACACACAAACACACACACACCCCAACCACTGACACTGGTAGGCACGTCCCCCGTTAGGAGAAGGCACAGTAACAGCAGAGAGGCTGGAACGCTTCTGTAGTAACAGTGTTTCAGTTAGGCGGCAGGCCCGCTCCGAATGTTCCAAGGCCACGAGTGCGGGGGCCGCATGCTGGACAATTTTGTTGACCGATCACAGGCGTCATCAGAAACAATCTTTTTATGGCCCCCTACCCTCGCCCCAGGACGAGTCTCCCGATTTCAGAAATCCCTAGGTTGGCAGGTACGCATATTCACGACAAGTCATGAAGGAGGAAAGAAAAAAAAAGGACGAAACACATATACACGTATACGTGATCAACAAAGGCGCAACTGCAAAAGTTGGCCTAATTCTTTTAAACATGCTCCTGCTTTCAACTACCTTGACTCTATATAATTCTTTCTTGATACTATATTGTTTTTATTTTGACGTTCGTTGTCAGGTACACTAACACGCTTGTCACCCAAATGCAGATTATGCCTGCTCAACGATCGCTACGCTACACACCACAGGTACTGCAACAGAAGAAACATTCCACGTCGCAAGTCGGCATTACATGAAGACATCACGCACTGATAGTGAAAGTAGAACAAGACCACAAAAGTTTGTAACAGCGTTCAACGGTGCTTACCATGCAGCAAAGCTTTTGTAGTGAGACATGCACACATGAAGGACAAGCAATGAAGAAAAAAAAGCAGGGGAACAGAGCACAACTAGAAGCAACATGCTAGTCCATGTCAGACGTTTACGCATATGCACACACCAAGACAATATGCACGAATAAAACAGGAAAACACAAAGAAATAAGTCAACACAGTATACGGAAACCCTGAAATACACAGAAAAAGCGTGACCAATTAAAGTACTACTTATTGAGCTATGCGAGTTCTACAGCGAAAATAACATTGAGCCCATCTATACTTACACCACTACACATTGCTATACTTACATTGCTGGTAACTGTCATGTGACAAAAGAGAAACGCAAATGGCAATAAGACATCAGAGCAGGGACAACACGAATTGCTGGCAAGTGCCCATTACACACATAGATGGTCATGCCACACCATAGTGCCCCTAAAAGTGGTTATTCTGCAGCGTAAGACAACTGCACCTTTTTATTTTTAGTCTGTCGATTCCGCTAAAGGCTCCTAGAAGAAAAAGCCCAGCAGGCTTATCAGCCTGCCAGTTATCACCTCTGAATTTGCATACCACACATGCGCACGGAGTTGCCAGACATAAGGTATTACTCATATAGGGCTTGGTATTACTCATATAGAGAATGAAAATGTGTTTCGCCAAGCAACACACTCGTGCTCAGGCGCCAGTTAATTTCCACAGGCTGCTACTAGGTGGCACTAGTTACCTGGTCCCTGTCTTGTCAACCATGTCATCATGACTGCATCATGCCAGATCACATGGCACAGACTGCTTGATTTAAAATTCAGGACTGTACTGAGGTGCACTCAATTGCCCCAAGAAGTGTGCTCATGTATTTTGAACGCGACATCTGGTTTCACTTGAGGCCGCCAACAAGAGCTTCAAGGTGACTGGACTATCAGACAGTGCTTGGTGACACTGAGGACAAGCAGCACTGGGAGAGCGTAGATGAGGTGAGCTCATCAAATGACAAAGGCAACAGAAGTTACCGTGCTGACTGAGTGAGAGCGTTCACAGTCAACTGGCAGCGGCAGCATTATTCTGCACGGCACTCTGACCCAACCTCGTGTAAAACCCACACTGTGTGAGAAATCCAAGAAAGAAAAGTACAGGCTTTTTACCTGAGTAAACGAGGTAGTATATTAACAAGCCAACCACAAAACCTTCACTCGCTAGTTTTGAGCCGCACGCTGACGTGATAAGCTGCATACAGTGGTGGTCCAGCCAGTTTATGATTTGGAGCAATTTTTGGAGCAGGAAAAAGTCTGTTTTGGAGCAAATTTGTAGCAGGAGGAACTGTTGTTTGGAGCAGGTTTGGAGCAGCCAAAGCGGAATTTAGGATCACTTGGAGCAGAACATGTCTATATTTTCGGTGAATATTCTTATTAGAGTGCGTACAGGAAATGCTGCTGCAATGTAAACAAGGAGACAAGGCCAACAGGCAGAGAGCAGCCATTAATCAGGTTCTTAGCACGAAAGAGTGTCACATTCTGGCTTCACTGCACTGCACAAGATGTGCATTGAAGTGAAGCGTCAGTGACAAAGCAAGCATGGCACATACGGTTTCTGCAAATGACAGGTGTCATAAGGTCATTCCAAAAAGAAAAAAAAAATCCTAACCAGAAAACCAGCAGTCTAACAATTAAAGAAATAAGACTAACTTATTGCAAACGAAAACATACTGTTTGAAGTTGCCTGCATAGATGGTGCATTCAATAATCGCCACAACCCACAAGGGATGATGCTCCATCGTACTCAATAACTATTAGAAGCAGGAAAACTGAGCGACATTCTCCTTTCACTTTTAAGGACTTTGGGTTGAGCTCTTACTTCCGGTTCTCCAAATATTCAGAAAAAGTCTTCTAAAAAATAAAACTGATACAAAGTAAGCTTGTACGAAGGGGCGGGGTCAGTGATCATTTCAAGCATGAAAGGGAAGGGGGGATGCTCTTCTTCAAGGCAACCGTGAGACAGGTCCACATGTTGAACCCTTGGCTTTAGCAACACCTCGTGTTCGCGAATTTTTAAAATTAATATGCTGTCAAGCTACTATTGGTAGGTGTGAGTCCCCATGCTACTCACATGGTTGAGGAAGAACTGTGGCATCCCACTGACAGGCAAGATGATAAAGGACAACCGCTTGTTTAGGTGGAAGAAATGCCACAGCTTTTTTTTTTTTGCTTTTTTCAGCAAGTGCGTAGGACTAATGTGACTACATTCGGTCTGTTTCTTTAATTTACAGTTTTGCATTGCACTTTGGACTTAACGAAATCACTGCACGGCGCAGTTTGGTAGTCCGTGAACAGAGAGAAAAAGTCGCGCGGCAGCGCCGCTCAATGCTTGTCAATGTGAGATTTGCGAACAAACGCTGCGCACACTCCCAAGCGTAGTTTTCAGCAAGCAGGAGGAAATCAGTTGGAAAGCTTTGCAAGCTGGGGAAACTTTTTTTGTCGATTGACGACAACACTGGTTGTCCTAATGGCGTTTAGGACGCGTGAGGCCACTGGTTCTCTATTTGTGGCTGACTGCGCGGCTCAATTTCTAGATGCCCTGGCTTGCCACCGCGTTACGCCAGTTTTGCAATCAAGCCGCGCGACGAGCGTTAGGCCACGTGCGAGCAGCAGCAGCAGCGCAACATCATGCCAGACGCGCTCTATGTGGGCATTTAGGCTTAGCTTTACGAGAGGCATACTGAAAAACGTTGCGCAGCGCAATTAGGAGGCATCTATTTAAAAAAAAAATTTTTTTTTTGAGAATTATCAAACTTTTTCACGGCCGAATCTTCATTTGCGTGAAGACGGCGTTTACAGCGCCGATAGCTGCTGCCGCCTGGCCGGGGTGGGTACATTGCAGTACGCGGAGCGACTCGCGAACGAAGAAAAAACACTTTTCGAAGTGTTAAACATCGCCAGTTCCCTATCAAATAAGAGAGACTATCAACGGCACGCTAAACTTTCAACAACGGAGACACACACGGCGACGCCGACTTTGGTTAAGCTGAATATAATGACGAAAAGCACATCGCTGGAATGGAGCGAGTGGAGGGCAGCAGTGGCATTATGGAAAAGCTCTAGTGGTGTTTGTTGCGACCAAGAATATTTTGGGTCATAAACAATACTATGCCATGTAAACAGGTGGACTAGTGAACTTTGGCGCAGTTGGCGCAAGCTGTACTCGAATGTACGCAGCAAGGCGCAGGGATTGTAGCAAAATGCGCAATTGGTGCAGTTGGACCGCCACTGTGCACATTGTGCGGTTCCCTTGGGAATTGCCAAGCTTCCAGTCAACATACGTGAACTTGTCTTTACGCACCGCGGTAGCCCCAGCTAAGAAGGCACCGGGTTTTAATTACCTTCACGTCCCACATGATTTCAGTAATACATGTAGCGGGCACTACAACAGAAAACAATCTGAAAATTCCCACGGTAAGTAGCTAGACCACCACTACGAACTGTGTGCTATGCGACTGTTCCAAGACATAATGTGCCCTCTCCTTCAGAGAGGTGTCCATAAAGATGAAGAAGGAGGTAGCCACATCACTTGATGGTTTCAATCACCACTCTAAAACCTTCTATAAAGTTCAATTCGTCCACTTTTCTGTGCTACACAACATGCAGTCAACAAAAAAAGCTGTCCTGTCATTAAGTATGATGCCGGTCGAAACAGGCACCAATGTTCCAAAGTAAATTGGTCACAATCTGAAACACTCTTAATGACGTCAATATTGACCCCCCCATCTCCCCCATCGACGGGCAGGGCAAGTCATTAAAGGGACACTAAAGAGCAAAACAATTTTTCTCACATTAGTAAAGTAGTCTTTCACGATACCAAAAACACCATGCTTGCTGCGAGAAGACGCTTAATAAGCGAGAAAACGCGCAAAAATAAAATGCAGGTGGCGGCGCCACCTTTGAATTCCCGCACCATTTGCCGTAACGCCACATATTTTTGACGGCGCCTCCTTGGGGCCTACGTAGTTCCTAATCGGTTAAATCCAAGTACATTGTCCTCTGAGGGGGCCAGAGACTTGACATAACGAGTTTGTGAAAATTTCGTCGAACCAGTGGCGCCAAAATACGTTAAATGCTCTTTGAAATCTTTTACGTCACCAATTACAAAGTTCGGCGCGAAATTTAAAAATGAAACTTTGAACTTGGTTTTCTCCTCTAATAATAAACCTATGGTGGTGAAATAAGCTACACAAGAGTTCTCCGAGCACACTTTATCAATCTAAACCAATTCACTGTTTCTCTTTAGTGTCCCTTTAAAGGGATACTGAAGAGGTAAATGATTTTTCTATTATTAGTAAATTACTCTTCCAAAATCACCATGCTTGCCACAAGAAGGCGCTTGGTGAGCGAGAAAAGGCACAGAAAAAAAAGAAAGAAGGATACCCAACGCTGACCAAACCCACCAAACGCCGAGACATCATAGATTTTTGACGGTGTCTACACGGGCCTACTTAGCTCCTAATCGGTAAAAATGAGGTAGATTGACCTCCGAGGGGGCCATAGACTCAACAGACAAAGTTTCAGGAAATTTCGTTGAGCCAATGTCGCCAAAGTATGACAACTACACTTTGAAATCCGTGTCATAACGCATGGAGATTTCGGCGCAAAATTGTAAAATGGTACTTTGATCTTGATTTTCTTCCCTATTAATAAACCTATGATGGTGAAATTAACGACATTAGAGTTCTCAGAGAGCACTTTATCAATCTAGACCGATTCATTGTTTCACTTTAGTGTCCCTTTAAGTGCTGCAGCACAGGTCGTGCGATAGGAGACCGTGAACGAGCAGTCCATATACAACTGCACATGCACAAACCCAGAGCTGACGACACAAGAGAGTGCCGTAAAAACCCGCGTATAGCTCAGACCCGCATATAGTCCAAGGTGTGTTTTGGGGATAGCAAACGTGAGAAAAAAAGTTTTCACGTGAATATAGTCCGAGGAAAACAGAAACTGAATACACTGATTTACACACTTATTCATCGTCGTCTGACACGCTTCTCTTCCGAAGCTCCCTCGTCGGAGATGTCCTCCCACAGCACCTCATCTACAGTGCCATCAAGGACGTTTTAAGATCGAGCACTTTTTGAAGGCACGACAAACGAGCGCCTCGGGAAGGCAGGCCCAAGCCTCGGCGATCCACGAGCACAGCATTGCTGGCAAGGCCCGTTTCAGCCGTCTGGCTGGAGTCACTTCCGGCTTTCCAGACCTCATCCACTCACATATACGGGCGCTTGATGTGGTCCTTAAATGGTTTTTTGAGGCACACATCAAGAGGCTGCAGCTGGGATGGATGACAACGACCTCAATGCGGGAGTCGCGCAGCAGTCGCTTCACGGAGTCCGCTAGATGACATCGTGATAATGTCATCTAGCAGCCGTCATGATGTGCGCAAAGTGGTTGCAATGGACACTGTTGCACGCCTGTAGGTCTGTAGGACTAACGCTACCTAACGCAGAAGTGTACAGACACCTGATGATGATGATGATGATGATAGCACCACGCAATGCCAAAACCAAAACTGTGAATTCAGGCAGAAAATTCTTGGGATCAGCATATAGTACGGGGCAGAAATTTTCATCATAAGATCTAGAAAAAAAAAAAAAAAACCGGACTATACACGGGTTTTTACGGTATATGGCGTACGCAGGCTCGTGTTGCGGACACAGCTTTTGCATATGCAACAAGAAAAATACTGCACATACAGGTGATAACACACGCACGTGGAAAAAAGAAAGATAAAAAAATTATACGCAAGTGCTGGGAGAGTTGCTCACCCTCTGCGTCTCCGATTGGGCCTCGCGAAGCTTGCGCTTGCTGCGGGAGATTTCACTCTTGAGCTGCCTGTTGTGGCTCTGCAGGCTCGTTATAATGTGCCGCATCTCCCGGTTGAGTGGCTGAGCCTGCTCGCTGGACACCGACGACGATTCAAACTCGATGCGCAGATTCTCGTACTCCCGACGAATCTGCATGCGCACGTGGCGGGTCTCACTCTGCAGCTCTGCTTTGTGCTACCTTACTTCTAAGACTATAGCTGGGTTATGACAGACAGGCCAGTACCGCATCATGATGAGCACATTAAATTGCAACTGTCACCACCTGACGAATACAGCTTGTTATTGTTAGTTAAGCCTCGCTTCAGAAACATTCTTTTTTTTAGCAGATTTTTATGAAAGTTTCACAGCTTATGTATCTTTATGTGCCGATTTCAAACATGCAATCATTGTTCTAATACAGTATGTAATTTTTAACATACTAAACAGATTTTGTAGCGTTACGAGCAAGATTTATTTCAAAACTGCGAGAATAGACCCTTTCCATAATTGTAAAGTTAGCTTTCATGCTATGCAGTTAGCCCAACTAATGGCATTAAGTCACTTTCTGCAAACAGCATATTCAAGTGCAGTTTGCTTGTGCTATGACATGAGAAATGTAAAATGTAGACTTGGCTCTATTGACGTAAACGCGCGTAATAGACAAGCCACAGCACGTGCAACTAGGACATCGTCTCCGCTTGAAGCATGACAGGTGCCGCCATTAGTTGGGCGAATATGCAGTGCAGGAAAGCGCACTTGCAGATTAGAAAAGGGTTTGTTGTAAAGCAAATCAGCACAGCACAATAACCTAGAATGAATGCTGCCTAGTTTCCCCAATGATGACATTACATGCACTGCATCCCAAAACAAAATAGCGCACAAACGGCAAAAACCACGGCCACATGGAGAAGCACATCGTAAGCAGTTACCCACATAAGGCAGCACCCATACCACATCTGCTTCGTCATACATAGCGCACGAGTCGACAGCACAGGCAACTGCCACCACGTTGCATGACTCAGCATTTATGGTCCAGCACAACATTGATAACGTCCACGTTGGCTAAGTACTATTTCATACCTGTGCAATCTGGTCCTCGAGGCGGATGACCTCCGAGCGAAGCTTCTTCTGGGCATTCAGCTCCTCGCTCTCCATGTGCTCAATGTTGCGCAGGTGCGTGGTCTTGGCTGTATTCAGCATGGAGCGACACTCGTCCAGCTGCGTCTTCAGCTGCATGCTCTCGTTGTACAGCACCGAAAACTGGCTCTGCAGGCACTTGTACTCGGCCGTGCTCACCACCAGGCTCTCGGGCAGCGAACGCAGCTCTAGCCGCAGGCGCTCCACCGTCTTCAGGGCCTCCTACGTAATATAGTTTCGAATTGCTGGTTACCCTAGAATCCCAAGAGAACTGCTCTGTCGAGGCCACTGGTTGGGAAGTTGGCCACTGGTCGGGAATGGCTAGTATTGTTGCATGTCGGGAACGACGTGCGACAATACTAGCCACTGGCAACGTGCTCCCACGTGTTTGCCCGTCACTGATCAGCTGCAGCACACAGCTGACACTATGTGTGCAAGAAACCTTCTCAGAAAGAGCGGCTGTGCAGACACACCTTGTGGTCGTGCTGCAGCTGCTCTAGTTCGAGCAGCCGTGCCGATGCCAGCTCCCGCTGCTCCTCCAGCTGGCTCTGCAGGTCCTCCAGGCGCAGGGCAGCAGCTCCACCACCACCACCACCACCACCAGAGCCACCGCCGGAGCCAGCCGTGGGCACGGTGTCACAGCCGTCCACCTGTCCAAAGCACACAAGCACAGTGACGTCTCCCATCCAGCTTTGAGGACCATCAGAGGCATAATCCTGTACCCATTCTGTGATAAAACGTCTTATCACGCCACACGGAATTGGTCGAGGCTTGTCAGACGTGAGAATAGCAACCGGAAAGGCAGTGCTGTCAATCATTTTGTAATCTGCTAGGCAAAGAACGGGCACAGAACGAACGGAGACACCATTCCATCAGATAGAACGGCTATAGAACGGTCTCCAGACGACTTGAATTGGAGCAAAACACAAACACTCGGGCTGTATAATCGAATTAGGCTGATTTGTGCCTGGCTTAACCCAATCCCGCGCTGACGGTTTGCAACAGTGGCAACCAGCCCCCCGCCACCACCACCGAACATCTCGTGAAATTATGACACCACCTAGTGTGCCCAATCACGACATGAACACAAATAAATTGTTAAAGTAATCACACTTTAAATTTTAAGCTTTGAAAACATTGCCTGCTAATATTGATGTTCAGTAATAATAATGCTATATTTCTTCATGCACTGAAAACATTCCTGAATTCCCTCAGCTCGCCCATTGGCTGTTAGCTCCCTCTTGTTCTCTCCTGACGTTGCGTTCCGTTCTGTCACAGAATGTGTACCAGACTACACCCCGGAGCCTCCCCCCGAGTATCCTTCCCATAGAAACACTAACCACCAAGACCAACTGCGCATACTAATTGCACGAAAAACTGAACTTAAAGGCCATTCAAGAAGCCAGTACAGTCAAACCCCGCTACAATGAAATTGACGGTGCTCGGAAAAATGTTCGTTGAAGCGAACATTTCGTTGTAGTGAAATCGAAAAAAATATGGCTGACCTGAGCTAGTAGAACCATAGAGTTTCCTAAAATGACCTAGAGGGAACTCTGGCGCTGCGATCGTTCAGCCACCATGGGAATGATGGGTAGTACACGGATTTGCCTAGTCTTCGTGCTTGGGGGCTTCGAACGCACTTGTGGCTTTGTTTATTGCTACGTTTTGGTTTTCTTTCGGATAAAAGAAAGGATCGTCGTGAACTTCGTGACCAGATTTGAATCGGTGAGCCTAAAGAAGTTAAAGTGGTGAAGTGAAACTGCTGATTTTTGCTGAACTTCGTTTTGCGACAAAGCGGATGCAGGCGACGCGGAGCCAAACGGAGCCGAAAGAACGAAGTTTAGACAAATCCGTGTACTACCCATGATTCCCATGCTGGCTGAAGCGCGATGCATTGCAGCTCCCATAGACACTAGCGCCAGAGTTCCCTCTAGTAAGTATTGTAGGAAACTCTATGAGTAGAACAGTGAAACTTTTGTTTCCAAAATTCAAAAAGTGTCTGCTGCTTCCTTTGCGTCTCCAGCAGCATCACGACGCGATTCTCATATATGCATAGTGACGCCACGTTGAAAAGCACGCAGAAACAACGGCTTCCGCGAACGAACCAAACAGAGGCATGGGCGCGCAACACGAACTGCACAGTTGCACTAATATGCTAACACCAGCTGTTCGCTGACAACGGCGACATGCAGGCGTGCTATCACTGAGCGATGACTTACGCATTATTCTATGCTATTCTTATCCACCACTTGCGGCTGGCTGATCCCGTTGATAACGCGGACGAATTGTTGCTCCGACCATCGGTCGCACTGGCCAAGCGCGAAAAGCATGAGAAGCATTGGCATTGGAAAAGGCATCGTTCCGCGACTGCACCCCAGGGCCCAGGGCTGCTCGCACTGATAACACGGATGTACCGTCGCTCTGACCACTAGCGAAGCACGAAAAGCATTGGAAAGGCATCGGAAAAGGAATCGTTCCGCAACTGCACCCCAGTGTGGACAACTGAGCTTTGGCTTTGGATTGTCTGCGACTAAGAAGCAACTCAAGCCAGTTGCGAAAGCAGGGCAGTCTGATCACCGTCGCTATCAAGCAATGGCGGCCCCCATGCTCAGTCAACAGCGGCGGTTTCTGGTGGTGCCAACACCCGACTTAGACTTTGAATTCGTATTTTTACGTTCTAAAATGCGTCAAAATGTCCGAGATTGCGTTTATTGCACGATAAATTAAATTTTTTTTGCCCGGAATGGCAGTATCCGGGCTTGGCTACATGCCGACCCCATCCCCAAAAACATGCACCCTGAATACAACAAGGAACGGCGGAAGGCACAGGCCGCCTCCCTCATCAAAGCTTACGGCGACACCACAGGCGTCACCTTTGTCGATGCAGCTGAATATCAAGACGGGCACCGCTTCGTAGCGGCTACCACCCAAGGCGGCTCGCTCAGACACGCTGCCAGCATCGTAACCCAGAACGCTGAGACGGCCGAAGAGGTGGCCATCGCCCTGGCCGCCCTTGACCCAGACTGCGACACCATCGTGAGCGACTCCCGCACGGCAATCAACAACTATATAAAAGGCCGCATCTCACAGCAAGCATTACGCATCCTACTCCACGCCCCTCACTCGGCAGATAACCAAATCACACTCGTCTGGATTCCAGCACATGCCGGCGACGTTCATCCGCACCTCACTAACCTTAATGAGGTCGCACACTCCGTAGCACGAGGCCTGGACAACCGTGCCGGAGACAGCGCAGGTGTACCCGTGGAACGCGATCGCCTCACCAGCTACAACGACATCACCAAAGCATTTTACCTTGAAAGAAGAGCCTTCCCCACCCCTCATCACAAGCTAAGCAGAGCGCAGGCAACCATCCTCCGCCTGTTACAGACAAACACGTACCCGTCACTACATCGATACCACAAGATATACCCAGACATTTATCCTAACCACACCTGTAAGGTATGCAAGACCCAGGTCGCCTCGCTCCCGCATATGCTGTGGGAGTGTAAACACTAGTACCCGTCCGTTAACACCGAGACCCTCTCGTCGAGATGGCATGCCGCCCTGCGCAGCTCCCACTTCGACGACCAACCTTGGGCGACCCAGCAAGCCCGCGAGGCGGCGGAGAGGCAAGACCTCGACGTCCCCACGTGGGAGGCCTAGGCCCAGCCAAACAAATTGCTCGTCTCAATAAAAGTTTATTCCTCCTCCTCCTCCTCCTCCGGAATGGCATCGTCAAATTTCGTTGAAGCGGAACGGCAGCAGAAAAAGTGTTCGTTGTGGCAAGCATATTTATGCATTGACTCCTATGGATTGTTGACGGGGAACAGAGAATTTTTCGTTGTACCGGAAATTTCGTTGAAGCGGAGTTCATTATGGCGGAGTTTGACTGTATTGCTTATTTTACCCCATTAATGCGAGTAAAGCAGGAGTATGGCTATTAAAGGTGAAAATAGACAACTTGATGACACAGAACAGCATCAGATGAAGGTGGCCTCAGCATGGCTTCAGCCCAAACGACAAAAAGAAAAAGAAAAGATAATGCAAACTTCCCGATGATAAAAGACTGGCATTATGAATATATCTTGTAAGTAGTTTTGTACCTCAGTTTTAAATGAAGACATTTACATGAAGCTTTTTTCTACATCCCCCGATCATTTGGCTATTCACACAGCTTCTTCCATGTCCAAAAAGAAATCTGTCAGCAGCTCCACATATCATCATTTTCAAAAGTGCGCTCATTATTGAGCGCGTGTTCACCATTGTTGGTGGCAAGCATGCCTATTCAGATGACAAGCAAGAAAACTGTGGAGTAGGAGTGTGCGAATATTCGAAATTTCGAATATTTTTCGAATGGTGTTTGCTATTCGATTCGATTCGCACTGGAATTTTACTATTCGAACTATTCGAACTTCCCAAAAACAAATACAGTCAACGTCCAATTGAAAGTGACCCCTTCAGATTTTCAATATGCGTCACCTCATCGCACCCCGTATTACGGCAAAGCTACCTTTCAAGCTCCACTACGGTCGATCTTGGCCAAAAGACAAAAAACAGTCAACGTCCGATTGAAAGTGGTCCCTATATTTTCAATATGCTTCACCTCATCACACCCCGGTATTGCGGCAAAGCTGCCTTTCAAGCTCTGCTACGGTCGCAAATGTATTAACTCAAGAAAACGCGGCTTCCAACATGGAGACGAAAGATGTGGCAGAGGTGGGGGCTCAATTATTGCTGTTTTGGACCTGAAATTTGGGCAGGAAGTCCAAAAAATCGGAAGCCGAAGCTTTTTAGCATCCAAATTTTCAGATGTTCTTATATATCGGCGTCTACGAGGCAGATTTGGAATCCCAAACTTGAAGGGAGCACACCCTTGTCCGCCACATCAGTTGGGCTTCCATAGGAGTTGAAAGAGGAGGAGAGGCTGAGAAAATGGCATCATTGCCTATCACATGTAAAGTGTTGCCGGCAACACTTTGGTTGCACCAAATCATGTACATAAATACAATTCGGCCTCTACATTGCCTCATTCTTGATAAGACAACTATGAAACACCACCCCGCCAGCGTTCATCAACCTAGCAAAAAGAAACACTTTCATGTTGCTATCTCATGAGAACATACTTAGGGATTCTCTGCAACTTTTTTCTGTAATTTCACTTCGAAGTATTCGAAAAATGTTTGAGAAATATTCGAAAATTATTCGAAAATTATTCGATTCGATTCGCACTCAATCTTTATTATTCGAATTCGCTTCGCACCCAAAATTTTGCTATTCGCACAGCTCTACTGTGGAGACTTCCACAGCGAAGAACATGCCTCAATGACCTTCATTATTTGCCACTTTTTCCTAAAGTCATCAGCTTTCCTCCACGTAGAGAGAAATAAGGAGCCTTTATTTCACTACATTTCCTTTTCATGCCTAAAAGCTCAAGTTTACGGACACACAAAGGATCTATGCCTCCAGCTAGAATAGCTTAGCTGAATGCACTAGAACGTGTTAAAAATAGGACCACATTTAATTTCACAAATTCCCAAAGGTCTCAGAAATCAAGTCCAGGTACCGCAAAGCAATCTCTCAGACGACTACTATCAACAGAGACAAAAGTTCTAAAACTTTTAGGGGAGAATGTTTCGTGAATCTCCTGGCGAAAAACAAACAGCATCGTTGACTAGGTGATCATTGTGAGGAGCCCACTGACCTGGAAGTTCTTGATGCGCTGCAGGCAGTCGGCCAGGTGACAGTCGAGTTTCTCCTCGCGAGCGCGCACTTTGCTCAGCTCGTATTCGAGCTCTTCGACGCGGTTGCGCAGTTCGTCATTCTTGGTCTGCATCGAGTCCACCTGATCCTGGTGCTCCGAGAACTGCAAGACATTATCATATACTTTCACATGCAAAGCAACAGCATCATGAGTAGGCAACGCGAGGATAGTGCTGGGCCGGCATAATGTAAGGATTCCGTTCACTCTATTCCATTCCCTTCTCGTCGGCTGCCTCTCGCGACGCACCAATCCTGGCGGCAGCATGTAAGCATCGTTCGGCCAATTGACAAACAATGAAAAGAAATGGAAGAATAAGTGCATCACTTTGGTACTATACGACTGCCCTAGACCTGGCAAGAAGCACCATAATGCGATTGCAAATGTTATGGAACACAGCTGAACACATCTCATCAAGGTTGGCCTCATACATGTGCATGCGAAAGCTGTTCCGCAGCGGCTGGCAGCAACTGAGAGAAGCCATCCGAGGTATAATGCACGCTCTATGGTGCCACGTACAGTAGCTCACCTCTATAAACTAAGAAACTGCACTGCAATAATAATAATATCTGGGGTGTAAACGTCCCAAAACCACGACATGATTTATGAGAGACGCTGTAGTGGAGGGCTCCGGAAATTTCGACCCCCTGGGGTTCTTGAACGTGCACCTAAATCTAAGTACACGGGCCTCAAATATTTTCGCCTCCATCAAAAATGCAGCCGCCGCGACCAGGATTCGATACCGCAACCTTTGGGTAAATTGCACTGCAATTCCCAAATGAAGATTCAGTGGCAGCCTCAAGTCCACTCCTACTGTGGGTTCCACTGTGGATGCACTTGGAAGGCGGGCAGCATAACTCAGTCTCTGTGGAGAATGATAGCTTTCTGGAATTTAGCATACAAGTGTACAAACAACTCTTGCACCCATAGAAAGCGTCATTTCCTTCAGTCCTATGAACAGCGAGTACAAGAGTGTTCTGTGCTACGTTGTGCCGACTTTCCAGTGCACGGAATAAGTTCAATCGTTTGCTCAAAAACTTACCCGAATCATCATCTGCTCAAGATAGGCAGCTTTTGTATTAGTCACCTGTTATCGATTACCTGTGTTTCCTATTACAATGCAGTGTCTTACGTAACCAGGTGATTTCTCTGCTCTTGCTTGTGTGCACTTACACCTGCTAGGCCGCGTATCTGAGACAGCGGCAAGTGTAAATGAAATAAACATTCATCACATCCCTGCTGTTCAAGGTGCAGCAGTTTACTAGTCACGCTGCGCCGTATTTCCAATCACTAACGATTAAGAGACAATAGGGGAAAAAAAAAAGTGCGGCCAACCTTGAGGCTGAGCTTGTGGTTCTTCTCGTGCAGTGAGGTGACGAGCGCATGGAGGTTCTTGTTCTCCGTCTGCAGCTCAATGTTGGCCTGTCGAACTGCCTCGTTGAGGTCGGGCACCGGACCAGTGTCCATTGCTGGCTCTCCATCTGCATACATTCAAGGATGAAAGAATTCCCAAGCGCTTCATTTAAATGCACACACGGGAACTATCTGCTTCTGAATTCACAAGCCCACTGGCACACACCTCCTCAGTAATACCATGAATAGCACCGCAAGAAATTTCATTTGGCCACTCTGCCAATGCCATCTACGTGAGTGTGGCAGTGCCTGAAAAAACATGAACTCTGATATCACCCCTGAATCTAAGCAACTGTTTCAGTATCAGTAGTGAACTAGGTGCCAAAAAACATGACCACTCAGGAACGCAAGGGAACAGATCGACGAGACGGGCACTCCTTTGTGTTTCAGCGTGGTCGTGTTTTTTGGCGCCAAGTTTACTACTGTTGGTAAACATGCACCAAATAGCCCAACAGTGAGTACAACTGTTTCAGTTCGTAACTGATTGGAATTGTGGGATGAACTGTGCAGGCCCCTGGCTTGCGATCTTCCCTGCCATGGAACCAGCTAAACCTAAGTCATAAAACACACGTTCTGGTGCTCCTGGGACAGTAATCCAACAGTTCAGATTAGTCCTTGCCTTTTGGCTTCCCTATATGCTAAGGTTGGGGCAAGTCGGTTAAAGTGAAACATGCTACAGTTATATAAGAATTCACAGCAAAGGCACACGTCACATGCCGACAAGTGCAAACTGACAACTGCTTATTTCACGCAGTCAGTACACACAAATTGTACTGACACTAGCGGAATGCAATGACAGGCTAGTTGGTGCATGTGGAATTAAACTGAATAGTTTACTCCAGAGTATGTAATGACACATCTCTCCACCCTTACGTTCTTTCTTTATGTGGTGAAAGAAAGTCATCATCAACACCGACTCGGTCTCTTCAAGACAAGCGACCTGGGAAAGCACTGACTACAATATGTGGTGTCCAAACCGGCATCTCAGCGTTGGCACCCTCTGGATAAATTTAGACAGACCTTGAGGCCATACATTCACTAGTTGTTAACCACGGAAGCGATAGCAGGAGCCAGAAATACGTGTAAGACATCAAGCTTTAAACACCGCCTACAGCCGACATCAAATTACCAGTGTATAGAAAGAATACACCTTGAATACGCATTCCCTAGATTCAAGGAAGTCCCTTGCCGTCTTTAGCCCTGACAACATTAAGCCATCGACGAGCAAAGCCCTCTCCCCAATGCCTCGCGTCCAGCAAGTACCTGGGCCAGGTGGTTCTTCCCCTTGGAGTGCCAGCATGACCTTGTGGTTCCTCTGTACCAGACGGTCGAAGGCTTGCAGCAGCTTGGCGACGGCACGGGTGGACACCTGCACTCGCTGGGCGAGTTTTTCGTCCAGTTCCTCGCGGTCCCAGTGCAGCAGCATGCCCAAGAAGGACGTGGTGGCCTCCGCCTCATTGCGCTGCTCAGACTCGTCCCACGCCTCCGAGTCAAAGCGCTGCAGCAGGACGCGCAGGTCCTCGTTCAGCTGGTTCCAGTACCTGCAACACCATGGCACTGTCACTACACCTCGCAACAGACTAGCTATGCACGTACTAAGTATAGCGAACAACACGGTACACCGCAACACCATTATTACACAGTTACAGTGGAAAGATGAGCACGGCAATCATCGCAGAAATTACAATCCCCCTCTTGTTGTACTACACATGTGCTGAATTAGACACAGCAGAGAACTACTTCCCACTATTCGCTGTCTATTTTTTAAACTTCTCTATAATTACCTCTCGTGCCTACTTTCTGAAGTTATCGAGCTAATGTTTTGTTTTTTCCTTTAGTACCTCTGTTTCTGTAGCCCCCCTTCCCCTTACACAGTACTACCTTCTAAAAGGCCTGTGAAATACTGTAAGTAAACAAACAAGAGACTAAAAGGTTAATGCACCAGGCACAGGAAGCGAAAGTCAGGTTAGCTTTTTAGTAAAGCTGTGCGAATAGCAAAATTCTGGGTGCGAAGCGAATTCGAATAATAAAGATAGAGTGCGAATCGAACCGAATAATTTCGAATAATTTTCGAATATTTCTGGAATATTTTTCGAATACTTCGAAGTGAAATTGCAGAAAAAAAAGTTAGGATTCCTAAGCATATTCTTATGAGATAGCAACATGAAAGTGTTTCTTTTCACCAGGTTGATGAAGCACTGGCGGGGTGGTGTTTCATAGTTGTCTTATCAAGAATGAGGCAATGTAGAGGCCGAATTGTATTTATGTACATGATTTGGTGCAACCAAAGTGTTGCCGACAACACTTTACACGTGATAGGCAGAGATGCCATTTCCTCAGCCTCTCCTTCTCTTTCAACTTCTGTGGAAGGCCAACTGATGTGGCAGACAAGGGTGTGCTCCCTTCAAGTCCGGAGTTCCAAATCTGCCTCGTAGACGTCGATATATAAGAACATCTGAAATTTTGGATGCTAAAAAGCTTCGGCGTCCGATTTTTCGGACTTCCTGCCCAAATGTGAGGTCCAAAACAGCATTAATTGAGCCCCCAACTCTGCCACATCTTTCATCTCCATATTAGAACCAGCACTTTTTCTTGAGTTGATACATTTGCGACCGCAACGGACTTTGAAAGGCAGCTTTGCCGCAATACGGGGGTGTGAGGAGGTGAAGCATATTGAAAATCTAGGGACCACTTCCAATCGGACGTTGACTGTCTCTTGCCTAAGTTCGACTGTAACGGAGCTTGAAAGGCAGCTTTGCCGCAATACGGGGGTGTGATGAGGTGAAGCATATTGAAAATCTAGGGACCACTTCCAACCGGACTTTGTCTCTTGGCTAAGTTCGACCGTAACGGAGCTTGAAAGGCAGCTTTGCCGCAATACGAAGTGTAATGAGGTGAAGCATATTGAAAATCTGAAGGGGTCACTTTCAACCGGACGTTGACTGCATTTGTCCTTGGGAAATTCGAATAGTTCAAATAGTAAAATTTCAGTGCAAATCGAATCGAATAGCAAACACTATTCGAAAAATATTCGAAATTTCGAATATTCGCACACCCCTACTTTTTAGTGCTCCTTAACATCATTAAGTGAACCCCTCTCAGCCGTGAGATGCCAAGAGAATTTCTTTTCCCTGTAAAACACATTGAAGAAGGCTGAGAGATTTTCATACAAAACTAAAGTGCTTTACCTTGCCTTTTCAAGGCCAATCTACATTTGCCATTGTAATAGGCTCCTTTCTTTTTGCGATCACTCTAGGTATTGCGTTTTTCATGATAATTTCCTGCATTCTCTTGCTTCTCTTCAAAAAAATCTGCAGGATTTTATAGCTTTAACATCCTTAATTGCTTGCTGGTCATGCCCATAATCCTTGTCATAATGCACATGAAGTCCCAATTCTGTTTCCAACTACAGGACCTCCTTTTGTTTATACACCTCTTGTAACTGTTATGTTATTGGTGTAAATTACGCTGATCATGAAAGAGATGAGAGAGTCACCTGTTAACAACTGTGAGGACCCCTTCGTCGGAGGTTTGCCGTTTCTCCAGCTGCTCCACACGCGCCCGCAGCTCGCTCTCTTGCCGTATGCGCTGGTCGAGGCGCTGTGCTAACTTGCGATTTTGGAACTGCAGCGTCTTCATGTCCATCTCCTCCTGCAATGCGACGGCCACAGGTGCTAATGCTGATGGCACAAAAGGACTACGCTATTTGCAATACTTTAACGTCCAGTTGCAGGCAGTGGACGTTAAAAGGGAAATAAAAAGAAGAGTACAACTTAAACTGGATCGGCAGCCTGCGCTTCTGAAATGCCAACAGTCGGCCCATTATTGTAAGTGGGGCTGAACAACAGAAGACCATAAAACATTGTGAAGGTCATAGGCCGGTAAACTCACTGATGAGTCAACTCACTCAGACTCAGATCGAGCCACGAGTCTGAGTCTGAGTGAGTCCGGGTGAGTAATATTTTGGTGAGTTTGAGACCGAGAGAGTCCGGTTGAGGAAAATTTTGGCGAGTCTGAGTCCGAGTGAGCCCTAAGGGCAAAATATATTCCATGAGTGAGTCTGAGTGAGCTCCAAATCTTTTTGCCGACCTATGGTGAAGGTAGACACAGAAGCTTACTGGCTTATAGAGCACCACAATGCATAATCTTACATGTACTGATCTATGATACTCTGTGAAACTTTAGTTTCTCCCCGTCTTTTAGTGCTCACTGGGCGCAGCAGCATGTACATGTTAGCATAAATTAGCAGATGTTACTAATGATGAGCACCCCCTTCTTGAAGCCCTCAAATAGGGAACAAGAAAGCATGCAGCATGCAAACTACATTACTAAATGTCATACGACGTGTTTCTTTTATATACTAGCTGGTCAGTACATTCACGTCCACTCGACTCCTGAAGATATCAGCAGACCCCGACAATTCCTTGCCTCCATAAGTTCACGCACTGAGACAATGTGACAAGTGCGGTGGACATCACCATGTTCACAAGAACAAACTTTTGGTTCAAGGTTCACTTCGTCTGCTACTGGGCTACCTGCTATATCCATTTTAACTACGAACGCAAATTCCACCATTCAAAGAGAGGGCCTGGGGGTCGCACAACCCCGAGAAAACTGCCAAGCAGGAACAACTGCCGGAACACCCGTGGTTAAGCGTGTCGAGCTACCACCCACACATCGTCGCAGGTGCAAGGGCCCATGTACCTGGTATGAAGCTAAGGTTGCGTCCCGATGGCGGTGACATGGTTATGACAAGACACGACTACGATGACAGCTGTGGCACATTAGAATATATGAACAGCAAACACAGTTTGAGGTTTTTTAACCTGGTGTCGAAGCAAGAATGTTATAGAAAGCTCCCACAAGGCAAGTGCAACTATCTGCATTAAATTAGGTAGCGCCACCCACAGGATTGGAGCAAGCAGCTCTGCTTACACAAAAAGTGACCACCTGGGAACCTGCCTATATGCAACACAATGTGTCAGCAGGCTAGTTGGTGTGAATCCATGGCGCTTTTTTCAGCACACAACGACAATACAAGACAGACGAGAGGACAAAGCGTTTTGTCCTATCGTCCGTCTTGTGTTGTTGTTTTGCGCTAAGAAAGCACTATGGATCTACCAATATGCTCTTCTTTGTGTTGCTCTCATAGGCAGTATGCTACAACGGGCTGTGACTGTACCTAAAGACATACAACGGTCCTCGTGGTTGCCTCATATCATCCAGTTACTACACTTCTAACAACAGCTGCACACTATGGGGCGTCTTTCTGTCACACAAGAGTAATAGCGATACGGCTTCCTTGTATTTCCTTTCTTGGAAAACTCTGCACCCACTACTCTCCCATCAGGAATGCTCGTCACACTGACGATGCACATGCTGTTCATTACCTGGAAGTATTGTGCGCGCGACATTAAATAGACACTAAAGTGAAACAACGGATCTGTTTAGATTAATAAATTGTGCTCAGAGAACTCAAATATTGTTAATTTCACCATCATAGCTTTATTAATAAAGGAGAAAATCAAGGTCAAAGTCTCACTTAATTTTTGCGCCGAAAGTCTCCACGCGTGACATCATGGATTTCAAAGAGTATTTTTCGTATTTTGGGGACATTTTCTCCACGAAACTTGCTGAAACTTGGTATGTTAAGTCTATGGTCCCCTCAGAGGACAATGTACATCATTTTTACCGATTCAGGAACTATGTAGGTCATAAAAGAAGCCGCAAACATCTATGATGTCACGGTGTTTAGTGCCGGAATTGCAAGGTGGCGTCACCACCTGAATTTTATTTTTGCCCGTTTTCTCGCTTAGCAAGCCTCTCCTAACGGCAAGCATGGTGTTTTGGAATGGTAAACGAATAATCTACTAAGATGAGAAAAATCGTTTTTCTTTTTAGTGTCCCTTTAAAGCAAGGAGAGGCACGCAGTCCAGATGGCAGTCAGAGCTGTGCAACAGAAACAGCTCTCAAGGACTACGACTGTTGTTAGAGTGCAGAAGCAGGCAGTGGCGGTACATGGCGAGTGTCCTTACCAGCGTGGAGACCTGTCCGATCCGGAAGGGTTCGAAGTGAACCTTCTTCGTCGAAGGGACCGAGGAGGAAACCCCGGGGGAGTCCTGCGGGGCTGGCCGCTTGGAAGCCATCTTGGGTGGCTTCCGGCAGCCGCCGCCTCCCGGGCTCACCTCTGATATGTTGGAAACCTGCAACACAAGACAGGGAGGACGGCATCAATCAATACTCTCAATTACTGCAGGTGTTGAAAAATGGATTGGCAGAAGATAAAGAATGCGTCATAAGTGGTTATTATATACAATATTCAACTACAGATTTCAATGCAGAAGAGTCGAGAATGATGATGGACGTGGCAAAGTTTTATCTATTGGCTGCCTTCACAATGAATTAGGAGAAAACAGGTTTTTCAAACATGGTAAGAAAGCATTCCACATCTCTCTGTAGTACATGCTTCCTCAAAATGCAAGTCAAACATTGTTCAACTCGGAGAATCTGAAATGTAGCAATACAGGTTGGTTACTCTTTCCCGCAACTTTCGAGGTCCCCGACTTCCTTTTCCATTTTATGGGACCTCAGCACTGCCACGATAGCCCTCAGATGGTCAACTTTTCGGGAAAAGAAGATTAGGTCGCCATTTAAGGGTCTCAAAATCACGTATGGTTTTGACAGTTCTTGATGTTCTGAACTGGCAGTTACCGAGGTGCTACGTGGGATAAACTATTCTGCGAGAACTGTGAATGACTGCCATAAAAGGCGAGCAACAGGCACTTGAGAAAATGAAATTTTACTCCGCATCAGCCCGCTCTGTGTTACCTTCAGTGCCCTTACCTCAAGCTTGCAGGCCCCTGGGATTTGCAGGCTTTTGAAAGATGCATTCCCAGCTTCATATAGGAGCAGGTGCTCTTAGAGATGAATGCACTTTTCATCTTTTATCCAGTCTATGATTAATGCTATATATATATTTTTTTTTTGTTTGTGAAACCACAACGCAAATACTTTTTTGAACACATGCAGGAACACTTAGCATGTGTCTTTTTGTTTGTTTCAACTTCCGGTTTTTGTAACAGTGTACAGAGCTAACCTGCCTCTTTTTCGTTTTCTTTGCAATTGTGACCTTGTATGTATATTTCGCTAGTTCCCCCCCCTTATGTAATGCCCCATCAGGGGCCCTTAAGGGATAATAAATGATGATGATGATGCTGGTTCCCTTATCCACCAATTGGTCACACGCATCGTTGAGCTAGAAAGCACTTCAACCTTGGAGCTCCGATTTTTTACACATGCAGCAGACCACTTCGCCAATGATGACCTCTGCTAAGACTGGCACACTTTGGTGCACCTCAACTCAGACCAGTGCAGCTGCAACAATCAAAGTTAATATCTTCATGGGTTTAAAAAATGACACTGTTGAGAATCAGTGTCCTGAAAGCCCTAAAAATTGAAGAAGGAGTTATCAAAGCCTTATCATGAGAATAAGCTGGCTTTAGTATACACAACAAGGGCTATCGCTCTATACAGCCAGAATGTAAGTCGAAATACAGTTTGCACACTGTCTTTTGTGACTTTGTAGCCCTGCCAGGGTGCTCTGAAAACGACCAGTTGAAGGTACCATAGATACAGAGATATGACTAACAACAAGAGACCCTCATTAACATTCAAGCGCGAAGCCTTCAACATCCGTGGAGCATCTCAATGAACATCTTCACATCATCGAAGAGATCTAATCGTACATGGTCAGCAAGAAGTTTTGAAAACACTGTTAATGTTGTTAAGTTTTCATAAACGCTAAACAGAAGTAGAGCAACCAGGGCAACAGAATGGTTACCAAGGTATGGGAAATGCAATAGAGGAAGGCAGCGAGTTAGATGGAGTGACAAAATTATGAAGTTGGCAGGGATCAAATGGAATCAGCTCACACAAGATAGGGTGAACTGGAGGTTGTCTTCTACTTGTTAGGGCAGTATTGCGCTTCAGCCATCTTTCTTGTTCTACTCTGTACCTTGAAGCAACACTGCAGAGGTTACGAAAGTGACGAAAGCAGCGTGGTTATCGAGGCCTCACTCCACACGTTTAGCAGCGCAGTATTTTTAAATGCTTTCTACAGAACAACTACAACTCATTGTACAAGGCTACGTCAAGTCGCACGCTACTAGTGCACATTTGCATTTTCTCAATGCAATCTATCACGTTTTGAGTGCCTGTGCAATCAGTGAATCATGGCTGCTCATCACAGGAATTTGCCATCCCGCTCATTGGTGGAAAATGGGTCATTTGGGTCATTTTTCACGCTGGGGTTTTACGTGCCAAAGCCACGAGATGATTATGAAGCACACCGTAGTTGACAACTCCGAAATAATTTTGCCCGCCTGGGGGTTCTTTAGAGTGCAGCTAAATCTGAGTATAGACCTTATGCAAAATCTGCTGCCATCTAGCGGCCGCCGTGCGTATTTCCGCCATGTTCAAGGCTAAACGCGCTCCGCACGTGCACACATGGAGCGTACGTATCGACTTGAGGCGGCTGATAGGAACGGCAATGCCGACATATTTTCGTGTGCCGTGTTGCTCAGATTGAGCATTTTTGGGTGCTGAAAAAAAGGTTTACAGGAAACTAACCTCCATGTTATAAGATTTCCTCGCGGCCAACGTGAAGCGGCAGATCATTCCGTTGCTCCGGCTACTCCTTACGACTAGCTCCGCGTTTATGTTCGCCATTCTTAATAGATGCGTTAAGTGACAGCATCGGCACTCATCAGGTAGCAGTTTTTCCCGTCATGCCGGAACCAGACAGTTTTCGCAGCCGTGTGCTTGCAGGCACAGACAAACCGGCTTCGTGTATGAGTTTCAAAGCTGCATTGCAGCTACTTGCGCATGCCTGCGCTGCTGCTGACACCATTACATTGTTTATTACATTGCGATAATAATTACATGTTAGACAAGTAGGTCGAGCGTGTCATCGATTCTCAGCGAACGGACCGATTGTGATGGAGCGTGTTGTTTACAGTTTGTTTTTGATTGGTCGAGGTAGCATTTGGTGGGATGCTTTGCATGCGTGTTGCTTCATTATTCGTATTTTTCAAGCATTTCATGTGCTATCACTGCCAAATTCTGAGGGGCAGCCCGAATGACCTGATCGCACACCCCCTCCCTTACTTATTTTTAAATTTTATACCCCAAGAAGAGCACATATAAGGCTCTCCCGGAAGCTGATCCCCCTTCGGAAAAATCCTGTATCCACACCTGTGTGCTATGAAATGTTAACAGATGCTTGTGTGTGGCACTTTTCGTATAAAATTGAAAAAAAATGCTGTTCTGGCACACGTGTTACACTCGACCATGGGTGCGCTACCGTTAGTTACGCGCTGACGTGGTTTCGCAAGTGTTCAGTCGGCCATGCAAAACTGCCTTGCGGAAATGGGTTGAAATTGTAACTCGCCAGTAGGCCCCGAAAACGAAGATGTGAACGCGAATATTCTTGGCGTATCGTGCTATTTACGAGCACATGTCGGAAAGATATTAAATGAAATACCAGCTAACCAGCACCTACTTCTTGCAGCAACTAACGCTCTTCATGTTCACTTTCCACGTGCGTCAGAAGCGGACCTTTCTTACATTTTAACCGTGCGGTAATTCTATGCAAAACATACATCCGTTACTACAGCAGCGAAATTTTTCTTGTTTCAAAATAACAAACAGGACAACATTTTATTTAAAATAAGATGCACAATACATTAGATCGACGTATGCTTTCCCTTATGAACTACTCTTTGAAATGCGCCAACAGCACTTTCTTACCGTCATCGCAGTGCTCAGCCGCGTCGCGCGCTATTGCCTCATCCAAACCATCCTACAGTATACACGCATGATATTCCGCTAGCTAACAATGCTTCATTCGCTACACTTAAAACAGACAAAATTTATAACCAAGCGTAAACCTTCATGCTCAACGACGACAGGCTTACATGTGACTTGTACCTTCTTCTCATTGCGAGGCAGTTCTTCACACGTAATAATTGTCAACGTAAAAACTGCGAAATGCCAGTAACGTGTACAGGCTCGCCTGCCGTTCTTATGCCCCGATTGCCGACTATCAAAGCAGATACAAGCAACAAGTTATAGCAGCGACAGCAATACGATTCGGACACAAACCTTCAACATGGCGCCGAATCAGTAGCTTCGTCAAACCTCCGACAGATGGCAGCAATTTTGCATAAGGTCTATATTGAGTGTAAGTATATTGCTGCTACTGCATTTCGGTCCCATGACTGGAAATGAATGACCACCATGACCGTGAATGAAATCCATGAGCCTAGCAGCACAACACGGCTCTAAGCCTCTAAGCTACAACAGCAGGTTGGCAAAATAAGTTCACAACTGCAAGGTTCTTCACGTAACAAGTACATTAAAACCACCGCAAGTTTCTAAGGCATGATGAAATAACTGTACAGTGTTGAAGAATGAAAACAGATGAAGAGGTTAGTGCTTGTTTATTTTAAGGAATCTGCAGCGCAAGCACGCAAGGGCTGAAAGAAAGGTAACACCCTCTTTGCCTTCCTTCTTTCAGTGAGTTACCTTTCTTGCAGCACTTATGTGCTTGCGCTGCAGGTTCTGTAAAATGTACGTAAACTAACTCAGCCGCACTGCCGTTCTTCTTTAGTGCTTGTCCTGTCAGTCCTCACTCTTCAGGGCTGCACAGCTATTCCATCATGTACTAAATATGTCAAATTAGGTGATGCACACTTATATCTTTCATTCATACGTGAAGCACTGTTTATGTTTGTTTCTTGTTGCCAATGCATGGAGCAGGAGGTCTCCTTAGCCTCCACTTAACTGTCCACTATGTACAATATGCAGTACACGATTTCATTGTTCCTCATTTCATAGCGTTTGTTTTCTCTAAGCTTAAGTATGAATGAATGCGAGCAAATGAGAATGCACCTTGCCAATCCCATCACGGCCTAATTCTAAACCTTTCACTGAAAATCGGCATTTTACGTACGCTTAAGCAAAAGCCCCACCTTTTCTTCAATACTGCATCAGCAGCCAGCCAGGGACACCCTGGGAGAGACATTAAAACATGCAGCAAAAAACTAGTTAGTTATAGTTAGTGATGCACAGCGGCATACTGCTTACAGTAAACGTCTCCTGCAGCGGCTGCAAGCTTATGCTGCGATTAGCACACCTGAGCAATACCACCGACAGATCACTTCACCCTGCCCAACTCTTTGAATCCAAAGACGATTATGCGAATTGTGTCAATCAGAATTATAGTTTTTTTTTTTTTTTCGATCCACATCGCGCGGGGCTTCTCAGTTTCACTCTCGTTTCAATGCATGGTGCAGAGGGAAGTAATCTGTGCTAATGAGAAAGCCAATTAGCATTTCTTCAAGGCCGCGCTAACCCGCGGTGTGCTAGCAGCTTAACTTACGCACAATACTCGCGATTACTGCCGATTTTCGCCGCTGTGTGTTATAATAACGTTCACTTGCGTTGGTTCATTATAGAGTAGCGCTGCGACCTCTTACCTGTTCTCGCGGAGAGCCATTTAGGATTTCCAGCGATCCTTACTAGTGACCTCGTTTTCGGCCTTTTTGCCGCGTATTTCCTCTACCTATCTCAGGGCGATACGCCCTTAGTATCCTAAAACGCACGCTGAAATCCGGAGCACTAGTCTAGGTTTCCACTACGTCCGCAGAAATCGCGCTCTCGGCCGCCTGTCTAAACTACAAAGCGAAACCTCGCATATGCTTGGCGCACGGTCGCCAACGGCGTATCTGACTTCTACCCTAAGTTGGCGCACGGGCCGCTCGCAGAAGCTGCCTGAAGCGTGGTGACAGCTTTTCATCGTCTTAAAGAGTGATAATTTCGCAATAAATTAGGAGTAAACGGCGAAGCGTAGACGGCTGTAAGTCGGCTGGCCTCCATCGCAAGCCCTGACAATGCCAGCGCCTGTCAAGGATGATCGCTGGCGATCGGACCACGGAGAATTCCTTTCCTGTTTGGGTCTCGTCCAGTTTGCCCGTTGCGCAGTTGCCGATCGACCTGTCTGACAGCTTTTCTTGCCACCGCCTTGTCCCTAGCCCCGTCTGTTGTCAGGCGATATCCATTAGGGCTAAAACCTTACGCTGTTACCTAGACTTCCTCGGAGGCCGCAAGCTTCTCGAAATCGCCAATGCAGTATGTTTGGGTCAGACGACGTTGGCACGGAGGCGGGATCATTTGCCGCGGATATCGGGCCGTTCGCGTGATACGCGCTTGCCTACGCGACACCTGTAGAGGTAGCCCGTCGGTTCTTTTTACCTTAAACGCTAGTTACCTTTTGTGGTGTTTCTGAAGCGACTGCGGCAAGCCGATGAACTCTACATTACACGCAGTCGCAGCGCGTTTACAGCACAAACCAAAATAAAATGGCCGCGACTGGGTCTCCTCTGGCGGCTTGAAACGAAGCACGCGGCGCGAACGAATATTTGGTCCGGCAACATTGGTTTCGAAACCGTGCCAGAGCGTGCATCGCGCTTGTACTCCCGCGAGGCCGGATCTACGCAAAGGATTAAACATTCTCCCCATCAAAATTCTTTCGGCCAACTTCAGCTTTAGTCCTAAGGAGAGTGAGCCAGTGCTCCTGTTGGATCTGCCTGCATCGACTGCCGGAGTGTAACGCGTCTGTAGAAATTATGAAAATAATAGTTATTGGCCCCTGTCAGGTGAGCAGCCGTATTTGTTGATACGTGTTGCCCGTGGCAACATCTTTCGCGCGGCCGTTTTGCCCCCTAGAAACTCTTCGAAGTTTTGACGACTCTTGAAACCTTTCACGCAGTTTTCTTTCTTTTTTGTCAGTCTGGAAAGACGGCTATTTCCAACTACCTGGCCGAGGCGACGGAAAACTCTTCCGGGCAATATCAGCCTACAAAGGGAGTGCGGTGAGTATTAATTCCTTGTTGCCCAAGATCATTTATAAACATAAACGTTGAACATCGAAATAGCTGTACAGCTAGTTCTTAAATTAACGCGTTATATTGTTTCAGAATCCTGGAATTTGAGAGCCCGCAAATCTTGGTCAAAGGACGACAAATCACAACGCCAGTGGAACTTTGGGATTGCAGCGGCGACCAGAAGTAATTAGCAATTTTATCATCGCATGACCGAACTTTTTAAATGAACCAACGTAACGTTGAAGGCAACTAACATTTCAGCAATGGGAAATTTGTGTGTCGATGTCGGGAAAATTGTCATAAATTGAATTAAATCCTGCCTGGGTATCTGCAGTAGCGCTTGTCCTTTTCGTACAGGTACGAAAACTGCTGGCCTGCGTTTGCTAAAGATGCACAAGGCATTATATTTGTCTATTCTTCGGACCAAAAGAATGTGTCAACGGCGCTTGACGTGTGGTGAGCATTTTATATTTTTCTTTTGGCGGGTCGACGCTGCCGTTCCTGTAAGGAACAGCGGCTTCATCCCTTTTTGTTTGTTTGTTTGTTTGCCGTGCAGGTACAACAACTTCGTTCAATCGCAAGGCGTGAAGGACTCCCAGTGCGTCGTGTTCTGCCACAGAAAGTCCAGCGAGCGCCCTGCAGGGAACCCTTCTCAACTGTCACACTTGTTCGCCCGGGTCACTTGGGTGTCGACTAGCATAGATGACGCCGAGGACGGCGGTAAAGGCGGAGAGCAGACACGACACGAGTTCAACAGGTTCCTAGAACGGCTGTCCAATGAGTTGAACGAAAGGCACGACCAGGAAGAGCTCAGCATTATCGGGCAGGCCTGAACATGTTTTGGGGCAATTTCAGCTTCGGTTGCCGTTAATATATGAAAAACAGTCGTGTATCTTTGACACAAAAAAGCTTCACAAATAAAGGATTTAAAACATAGTCGTTGTCGCGTGCAAAAATACAACAATCCAACTCATAGATCTAGCCGCCATGTTATAGCAACCATCATCATCATCAAATATGTATTGTTTGACAAAAGAGTCAATCCAAGGCAAGCCGTTCTCGGAGTTTACAAAAGTTCCGAAACTAGCCGAAACTTGTCGGTGCGGCAACTTTCCGTCGGTAGCGCTTTCCTCGTTACAACGGCACGGGCGACTTGGCGACTGCCCCTGATTGCGGACTCAAAGCTGCGCCACAATGCATGCTTTGCAAGCTTTGAAGTTATCGCGTCACTTTCTTATACGGCTTCCTGAAACTCGGCTCCCTTGGGCGAAGCGACTAGGAGGAGTGCGGTGTTGTTCGTCGCTCTTCACCGAACAACACGATGAACTTCGACGGAGCGTTCGAAAGGTAAAAACCCCTGTCTTTTCCCCTTTCCTTGTCGCCGTAATTTTCTTTTGGGTGTAGCCTACACTGCTTAGTGTTTACCAAGGCGCCAGGCAATTAGGTACCAGCGTCGCATCTGCGATAAGGGAGCGATCATATTGGGTGCAATGGTTAATCTAACGCGTACTCGATTCGCACGGAGCTGATATATAACTTGCATGTGGGCCAAATCTGTTCGTTGGCGTCGTGGAACCACGCTGGCATCTCGAGAAAATGGTTGACTGCTCTTGAGTTTGTTTTGGCGGTCGTAATAATAAATGTCGCATCGCGAAACCACGATATGTTTCGCGATCATATCACGATAGTTTTCGCGAATGTTCCCGGAAAAAGAAAAAAAAGAAAAACTTGTGACAGGCAAGCATTGACGTGCAGATACGGCGTGCGCTGACTTCTGTCAGGATTGTGTAACGCGCTTGTTCACAAACGGCGCTATGTATCGATAAAACTCCAGCTTTCTTTCTTTATTTTTTAAAGTTGAGAAATCGTGTCCATTGCGTAGCGCTTATTGCACAATTGCGCACACTGTTCGCTATTTCATTTCCGTCGTTCTTTAGCGCAACTCCCATTTTTATGCCCACATTTTTTTTTTTTGTTCAGTGCCTCAATTACGCACTGACCAGAGAAAACCTTAACAAGCTTTTATCTAAAACGACAATTCCTCTCAAAACATCACGAAACTCTTAAGCTGGGTTAGATTCCATGATCAAGTGCTTAACGACATAGCACTGGCGCCATCACATACAGTGCCGTGCAACTAAAGGAAGCCACTGCTGCTGTTACTGCAAACCAGCTGAAATTTCCATTTACATTAATTAGCATGAGCGCCTATTTATGCTAAATCTTATTTCGTTATTTTGTTGTGCGATTGGAAACAAGTAGTGATTGCATAAGCCATGCAAGTTAGCTATAGCATCAGATGTTCAATAAGTACTTCTTTTTGCCAAATGTTTTAAGATCTTTTTCTGCTTTTCATAGCTCGGTCTGTAGTAAACGTTACTTCAATATTTGGCCATGTTTCGATAATATTTAGTGCACTTGCGCACTGATGTACTGGTTTCATGGTTGTAGCCACAGAAAATTAAAAGAAGCTCAGCCTTGGTCACCCCCAACAGTAGTCGGTATATTGCGTCACAATCAACGAAAAGAGAATTTTGAAAGGATGGTTTATTAGTATCGGTACGTTAAAGGCCAACTCCGGCGATTTTTTGGCCATGTCAAAGTAATGGTGCTTTTATGTTCCTGAGACGCTCCTGTTACGGGCCCGATAGCAGAAATACTCGGCAAATTGGAGAATAATTTTAAATAAGCAAAGAAGCGCAACACCGAAACCCAGCCGAATGTGCTGTCTACGTATGACGTAGATGTTGTTAAGAATGAACCGGAAGTCGTGCAAGGCATGCCGGTCACGCTGGCGCCGAGTATGAAAACTGTGACAGCCGGGACGACCAGCGAAGCGCCGGCCAAACCAACGCTATCTGTCGCCTTGTGCACACAGACGCTCGCTGTAGCGGCCGAAGCGCCGAAGTTATCGGTGCCCTCGGCTGCGTCACTTTCGCCGCCTTCCCAATACTGACGTCACAGACGCAATGTTGCCAATAATTGTGGGAAGCCAGGAGGGCGTTTGCAGACAATCTTTAAAATTCATTTGCAAACAATCTGCGCATGTCTCAAGCCTGTCATTTGGCATAAACGACGGAAACGTGCAAATGAACGTACCCAGCGAATTTCATTGAGATCCATCGACCTCGAAAAATCGCCGGAGTTGGCCTTTAAACCTCTCTCTTCAACTCCTCCCAGAAACAATATAAAATGGGCATTCTACTGTTTTCTACAAATCTTCTTAATGCCACAGTGAGCTTTCACAGGTGGGACTTTTGTACGACCTCCATGACAAAAATATGCCATAATTGTAACTGTGAATGACACCACAGGTGTTGGAGGCATCTGTTTTGACGCGTTAGGAATGGAATATTATTCCAGCTGTGTGGTTTTTAATCACAGCACTCTGGCAGGTACGACAGTAAAACTTCACCACACTCGCATTTTCGTGCGCGCGAGGCTTGTGTCGGGAGATGAGAGCACAGACGAAAATTTTTCATCTGCGTCAATCGATGAGAACGTTTTCTCTTTTCACTTTTTAAGTGCAGCTGATATCATCTTCTAGTTCAACACCACGTGAACCAACTTTTTCTATTTCTATATATTTAAGCAGGAACTGCCTACTTGAAGTTTAGAATAATGGAGAGCTGTGCTAGTTGGTAAGTATTCATTCTAAAAGACAAGGCGTGCAAACACGGACACAAGAAAGAAGTCAAGTGTGTGTCCGTGTTTGCAGGCCCTGTCTTTTAGAATGACTACTTGAATTGTCTCCTTAGAATGTCTTGTTGAAACTTGAAAATCAGTCAGTGAACTTTGTGGAAGCCAAGTTCCTGCCAATGTTTCGAAATCGACAAACAGCCCACGAATGCTGCAGTGTTCTGTGATAATGCGGGACTGCATCCTGTTTTCATGTCGGCTGTGCTGGCCAAAATTCATTAGAGAGGTGAATACAAGTGAAGACCTTGGGGGTTTTTACAGGAAGTATGGACAAATAGGGGTTGTAAGTGGAGAGAAGGGAAGTGAGGGGTTGTCGTTGCCTGCACAATGTTTAATCTGTTGCAACATTTCCCGTGCTGCCAACATGTGTGGCCTGTATAGTACACAGCTGGCCGGATAATACTAGCTCAGGCTGACGTGTCTGTCACATTCAATAAGGTAACGTAGAGCACATTCTGCACATGCAGTAATTCAAGTCACACAGCTGCTCACTGTCAGCTGTTTATGCACTGCACGTATTGCATTCATGCTGCGTGTGACAAATGTGCAGTTGGCACCGTCAAGGCTGCTGCCATAAAAAAAATCACGAAAATTCATTTTGTTGGAGCCTAGAAGTCATAAATTTCACAAGTTGCCTTATTTTTCAGCACCAAACAACGATTTATTTTTACCTTAATATCACATAGCGCCTGGCAGCCATAAAAATGCTCTCTATTCTCCGTGCGCCAGCACCTCGATGTATGAAAAAAAAAAAAAGCAATGCCTGTAGCATAAATGACCTTCATGACTGCATAACCTTGATAACTGATTAAAAAATGTCATTATACAATTAACATGCCCAATATTTTTTTATCTTTTTCTTCTGGCTACTCTTCTACGCAGAAGCATGTGTCTACCATAACCTCTTTTTGTGCACACAATATTGACTTTAAAGGGACCCTGAAACGGTTTTTTGAAGTTTTGTCAGCGTTTAGGCAGGAGCATCCCCAAATCATTCGCACCAGAAATTAAGCGCCGCACTGTGTACCAAGGCCGCTACGGAATTTATATCTATACCCTCCTCCTCACCACTGCCTTGCACCCTCAACTCACACACATGCTGGCATCGCCGGCGATCGCAGCGCTCTCATGAGCGCACTCGACGGTTTGAGCTTCGCGACGGGTTGCGCGTAATCTCGGAGGCCCAACAAAGACGAAGCTCGCGGAGTGGTTGATATCTGCTCCGACAGGTGCCGCCACACTACCAGCAACAGTGGGGGTCCCAGAGAGCAGCTGCGCGAAAGCGACCGTGGTGTCTGATATGCGGCGGGCTTCGGCTTCGTCAAGCGTGTCCCACGTATTGCTCGAACGGGTACTCACGGCGCTCGTCTGCAGCCTCATCCGCTTGATGCGTTAGGGGCTGGTTGTCGGAATTTTGTGGGATATATTGAAAGAAGTGGGCATAGGGGACGACTGTATACAGCTTTTGAGGGAAATGTACCGAGAAAATACAGTTTGTATAGAATGGGAAGGAATAAGTAGTAAGGACAGCGTTGAAATTAGCAAGGGGCTGAGACAGGGATGTCCTTTGTCCCCGCTGTTATTCATGCTGTACATGGTGAGGATGGAAAAAGCGCTAGAAGGTAGCAACATTGGATTTAATTTGTCACACAAACAGGTCGGCACGATGGTTGAGCAGAAGCTTCCAGGTCTATTTTATGCTGATGATATTGTCTTATTTGCGGACAGTCAAGATGATATACAGCGACTGGCAGATATATGCGGAAGGGAATGTGAGGCTCTAGGACTAGGATTTAGTGCAACCAAATGTGGATTGATGGTATTCAATGATCACGAAGACCATGCGGTCTTCATACAGGGCCAAAAAATACCGAGGGTAAGCGAGTACAAGTACCTCGGAGTATGGGTAAATGAGGGGGATAGATATATGGAGGTACAAGAGAAAGCAGTGGTAGCAAAGGGAAAGAGGAATGCTGCAATTATGAAGCACAGAGCTTTATGGGGATACAATAGGTACGAGGTGCTTCGAGGGCTGTGGAAGGGTGTGATGGTCCCGGGGCTTACATTTGGGAACTCAGTGGTTTGCATGAAGTCAGAGGTACAATCAGGATTGGATGTAAATCAAAGGACGGTGGGCCGCCTCGCGTTGGGCGCTCACGGGAAGACGACAATTGAGGCTGTAAAGGGTGATATGGGATGGACAGGCTTTGAAGTGAGGGAAGCTCAGAGCAAAATGAGATTCGAAGAGAGGCTGAGGAAAATGAAGAAGAGTAGATGGGCAGACAAGGTTTTCAGGTATTTGTATAGAAAAAGCGTTGACACGCAGTGGAGAAAGAGAACTAGGAGGCTCACCAGTAAATATACGGCTAGCAGTGCGGGCGATATGGCAACAGGGAGCATTAAGCGGAAGGTCAGGGAGGCGGAGAGGACTTATTGGATGACAGCGATGGGAAAGAAGCCGGCTCTGAGTAACTACCGAAAGGGAAAAAACGAAATAAGGAGGGAAAGGTTTTATGATAATTCAAGGGGAAGCGCTTTACTGTTTGAAGCAAGGTCGGGCTGCCTTAGAACGCGAAGCTATAAAGCGAGATTCAGTAACGAAGACGAACACTGTACATGCTGCGGGGGAACTAGGGAAACGATGGAACATGTACTGATTGAATGTGGCGATATTCACCCAGGTATACGTGTGGGCACGAGTCTACAGGAAGCCTTGGGTTTTAGGGACAACAATGGAAAGCTGAACACGTCCGCGATAGAAATAAGTAAGAGACGGTTAGAGTATTGGTGGCAGAAGAGTAGAGATAAAGTACAAAAATAAATAATGGGGGGGGGTGGGGGGGGAATAAGGTCATTCTGCCTTAAGAGGCAGAGAGATAGACCGTGAATTTATAAATATTTTTGGTATAATAAGATAGATTTAATCAATGTAGACAAGGTATTAGGCCAGCATGAAACAAGGAAGTTTTTCCTTTTTCTTCGAGCATGGTGGCAGACATGTCACCGCCCCGTTATAAAGGGGACGCTCATAGCATCCATCCATCCATCCATCCATCCAGCATGCGGACAAACAAAAATAATTCGAGAACGGTCATCGATAAGTGTAAACTCGGGCAATGTGGTTGTGTCTTCAGGGGTGAAGTTACAGCCACAAAAGCGTGGATCGTGGCGTTGAACGGATAGCGAGAGCGCGACGCTCATTGCAGCGACGTGCTGAAGGGATTCCGCTCGCCAGATGCCTCACGAACATTGCACGATGTCGCAGCTTTACAAGTCACCAATTGCTAGAAATTGCTAGATATGTGGTACACGACACGGCTAGGGAAATTAATTATGTCCAAGAAAAGAAACCTCGAGATAAACACTGTCGCTCAGCTCACGTCAACACGGAGTACGTTGTAACACAGGCAGACGACGCTCGCTGCCCACAGAAGGTTCAGTGACGTGTACTGGACATATCCAATCAGATCAGCCGCCTGCGTGACGTCGCGCTTCCAATACGACCCGCACTGGAAGTGGGCGGTTTGAAAACGCGTTTGGCTGAGCCGCTGTGATCGGTGGCGATTCGCAGCTTTAAAGCCTTGTAATAAATTACACAGTTTTCGCACAGAGCTTAAATCGGTCTGTAAATGATCCTTAGGACTTGTTCTACCGGCTCAATGTGTTCGTACATAATCGTCAAAACCGTTTCAGGGTCCCTTTAAGTATTTATTCTTTCCATGCACCAATGTTGTCTGGGATGAGCTAACTAATGCAGCCGTTGCATTGCCCCCATTTTCAGTTTTCCTTCCAATTAGAATGCGTACTTACGAGCTGAAATGTGTCGCATTAAACGGTAGCTGCTTGTACACCATTGTCATTGGTTTCCCCTTAACGTGACACCATCTTGTGCTCAACTGACCCTGCATAACATAAATGTTGCAGCTTTCGTTGTATTCATCTCATTGTGTCTGTTGTATAAGCTGCATGTCTATGTATCTGTCATTTTTCAAAAACATCTTGTCCAACATACCCTGCTATAATCATGGAAAGTTGATTACGGTATGTTTAAGTAAAATATTACAAAAACAAATAAATTATGGACCACTTTCAGTTCAAGTCTGCTGTATAAATTCTGTGCTCTGACAAAATGAATTCTCGTGATTTTTTGACGACAGTGGCCTTTATGGTGCCGAATGCATATGTTTTGCTTGTGGCATGAATGCAAACTTTTCGTGCTCACTCCTCGTGTCCTGCCTCAAATCATGTCTTTTGAGGTTCTGAAACTAAATAACCATATTGTGCTTTAATTACCTTACCAAGATGAGTTGCCAACTAGCCCACCAGCACAGTAGCATAGCCAGAAATTCTTTTCGGAAAGGGGGGGGGGGGTGTTCAGTCATACTTTATGTATGTTCGTACGTGCGTTTGTATGTGTGCCTGTACACACTATTACACATGCGAAATGAACCCCAAAAATATTCCCCCCCCCCCCCCAATTAAATATTTTTTTGGGGGGGGGGGGGGTGGTTGAACTCATCTACGCCAGTGCAACGGCATGTGTTCTTCTAGGGTATAGCTGCCAGTTTCTGTGTATTATGTGGTTCGCATGTGAATCCTGCCATTGGTGACAAAGTTTAGTGTTGAGAACTGATATTTATTCTCCAACCAAAGTTACGAAGACACGTAAAAACCCGACGTTTCGGAACCAGCTCGGTTCCTTCCTCAGGGGGGACTGCGGCGGCTTGGCAGCGGCCTCTTTAAGGCACTCTCGCGGCGGTTAACGACCCCACGCATTATCGAGGAGCGTAGCCCATGCGCATACACCGGGGGGAGAGTTCCGAGTGAACGGTTGATATTTTGAGTGGTCCTCTGTATATGCCACGACTCCAGTAGTAACCTCCTCCTCCACTTGGTTTCACTTTCGAGGATGGCGGTTCCGTTGAAGTCTATTCTGTGGTCAAACGTCTCTGCGTGCTCGGCGACGGCG
Source organism: Rhipicephalus sanguineus (assembly GCF_013339695.2). NCBI lineage: Eukaryota > Metazoa > Arthropoda > Arachnida > Ixodida > Ixodidae > Rhipicephalus > Rhipicephalus sanguineus. Next base: position 92,453,379 of record NC_051179.1, read on the forward strand.
CTGCGTTCTTTGTTGAGTTTACGGACGTCGTTGACGTGTTGCCTAATCCGTTCGGGGAAGTTTTTGGTCTCGCCGATGTATGACGAGGGGCAGTCGGCACACGGTATTTTGTAAACGACGCCGGGCGCCCTGTCTTTTGTTGGTCGGTCTTTCGGGCGGGGAAGAAAGCGGCCCAGCGTGCATGAAGGCACGTGCGCGATGTGCACGCCTTCTTTCCTAAAAATCCGAGCCAACGCCTCGCTGGCTCCCTGGACGTATGGGACCGACACGCGTTTTGGAGAGCTGTTCGTCAACTTTGGCTGGGAGTCGCGTAACCTCTTTTTCTCTGCGCGGCGGGCGACGGATCGAATGAAATTTCTGGGATAACCGTTTTTTCTGAGGTCCGCAATTACGCGGGCCTCTTCTTTCCGGCGTTCCGTGTCAGTGGAACATATCTTTTTGGCTCTCTGAAGTAATGTGGACACAACGGAGGCCTTGTGGGTGGAGGGATGGGACGAATCGTATTGAAGGTACCGGCCGGTGTGCGTCGGCTTCCTGTAAACGGAGAACTCCAAGTCACTGCCCCTTCTTGCCACCTGGACGTCGAGAAAGGGGAGGATGCGGTCGCGTTCACACTCGACCGTGAACTGTATGGCTGGGTGAACGGAATTTAGGTGCAGTCTGAAGTTTTCAATTTCAGATGTCTTCACGACACAAAAGCAATCGTCCACGTAGCGAAGAAAGAGCTTGGGTCGCGGCGAGAAGGAGCCAAGTGCTTCCCTTTCTATATGTTCCATGGTCAGGTTTGCCATTGTGACGGAGATGGAGGCTCCCATTGCGGTTCCACTGTTTTGCCTGAAGATTGTTCCTTTGTAGGAAAAATACGTGCTGGACAGGCAGAATTCCAGTAGGCGGCAGAGTTCGTCAACAGTGAGTGGGGTCCTTTGACTCAAGCCATCGTCACCCTCAAGAGCAGCACGGGCACAGGATACAGATAAGGGTACCGGCACATTGGTGAACAAAGATACGACGTCGAACGAGACCAGGCTCTCGTCTTCGTCGATGCTCACCTCTGATGCTAGCTGCACGAAATGGCTGGAGTCGCGGACATGAGTTGGGGTATTCCGGGTGAGAGGGGCGATGATTCGGTGCAGGAAGCTTGAAAGGGCTCGGCATGGAGAGGAAGTGAAGTCGACGATCGGTCGGAGGGGGGCGCCAGGCTTGTGAATTTTGGGTAGTCCGTAGAAACCCGGTGCGGAGCCGTTGCGGCAGATTAGACTTAGGTAGAGTGCTTTTAATTGTGGGTGGTGCTTGAAAATTTCGGAGAGTAGCTTATTTAGCTGAGTCTGAGTTTGCTTCGTCGGATCCTTTTTTAGCTGCGTATATGCGTCACCCTCTAAAAGGGCCGAAATCTTCCGGTCATAGTCCCGGCTGTCCAACACCACCGTTGAGTTGCCCTTGTCAGCGGGGAGGATGACAATGCTCTGATCTTGTCGGAGTTCCCGAAGGGCTTTGCTCTCTTCTGCGGTCAAGTTCTTTTTCCCTTGTGACGGCAATTTCGAAAGGATTCCAATTGATTTTAGTCTAATTTCTTCTCTGGCGCTTGGCCTCACACTCTGGACGGCTTCCTCTACAGCCGCGACGACTTTCGATAAACGGGGCGTCGTTGACACGTTATACCCGTGTCCCTTTGCCAGAACAGAAGTTTCCCGATTAGTGAGTGGGCGGGATGACAAATTGGTGACAAACCTGGGATTTGGGTTGCCTTGGGGCGAACCCCGGTCCAACAGGTGAGAAAGTTTCCTATCCTGCGCGGTCCGATGCCTGTCTGCAGACGACGCCGCCACGGAGTCCGCGAATGCGTCGATCGGAGGCATCAATCCAGGGATGCGGTGCTGAAGTTTACGCTTGGCGAAGAACAGGTCTAATTCCTTTTTCCGTAGAGAGGCGTTGATTTCGTGCAGGCGGGCGTTGACCAGCCGTTGTTCTGCTCTCATGACGATTTCCATACCTTCGGGGGTCGAGACAGGGCGTTTCAGGCGTAGGCTTTGAGGGACGACTTTCCTATCTTTGCAGGTGCGATTGAAGTCCAGATGAGTTTTGAAGACTGATATTCCCTCCTTGATGCGTATGTAGCGCTTGACTAGCTGCATGGTATCGCGGCCGAAGTCCTGGCTGATTGAATTGAAGGTAAACATTAGACAGAAGTCTGTCTGGTTGGGTAAGTAAACTGAGAACTGATATTTATTCTCCAACCAAAGTTACGAAGACACGTAAAAACCCGACGTTTCGGAACCAGCTCGGTTCCTTCCTCAGGGGGGACTGCGGCGGCTTGGCAGCGGCCTCTTTAAGGCACTCTCGCGGCGGTTAACGACCCCACGCATTATCGAGGAGCGTAGCCCATGCGCATACACCGGGGGGAGAGTTCCGAGTGAACGGTTGATATTTTGAGTGGTCCTCTGTATATGCCACGACTCCAGTAGTAACCTCCTCCTCCACTTGGTTTCACTTTCGAGGATGGCGGTTCCGTTGAAGTCTATTCTGTGGTCAAACGTCTCTGCGTGCTCGGCGACGGCGCTGCGTTCTTTGTTGAGTTTACGGACGTCGTTGACGTGTTGCCTAATCCGTTCGGGGAAGTTTTTGGTCTCGCCGATGTATGACGAGGGGCAGTCGGCACACGGTATTTTGTAAACGACGCCGGGCGCCCTGTCTTTTGTTGGTCGGTCTTTCGGGCGGGGAAGAAAGCGGCCCAGCGTGCATGAAGGCACGTGCGCGATGTGCACGCCTTCTTTCCTAAAAATCCGAGCCAACGCCTCGCTGGCTCCCTGGACGTATGGGACCGACACGCGTTTTGGAGAGCTGTTCGTCAACTTTGGCTGGGAGTCGCGTAACCTCTTTTTCTCTGCGCGGCGGGCGACGGATCGAATGAAATTTCTGGGATAACCGTTTTTTCTGAGGTCCGCAATTACGCGGGCCTCTTCTTTCCGGCGTTCCGTGTCAGTGGAACATATCTTTTTGGCTCTCTGAAGTAATGTGGACACAACGGAGGCCTTGTGGGTGGAGGGATGGGACGAATCGTATTGAAGGTACCGGCCGGTGTGCGTCGGCTTCCTGTAAACGGAGAACTCCAAGTCACTGCCCCTTCTTGCCACCTGGACGTCGAGAAAGGGGAGGATGCGGTCGCGTTCACACTCGACCGTGAACTGTATGGCTGGGTGAACGGAATTTAGGTGCAGTCTGAAGTTTTCAATTTCAGATGTCTTCACGACACAAAAGCAATCGTCCACGTAGCGAAGAAAGAGCTTGGGTCGCGGCGAGAAGGAGCCAAGTGCTTCCCTTTCTATATGTTCCATGGTCAGGTTTGCCATTGTGACGGAGATGGAGGCTCCCATTGCGGTTCCACTGTTTTGCCTGAAGATTGTTCCTTTGCACCTAAATTCCGTTCACCCAGCCATACAGTTCACGGTCGAGTGTGAACGCGACCGCATCCTCCCCTTTCTCGACGTCCAGGTGGCAAGAAGGGGCAGTGACTTGGAGTTCTCCGTTTACAGGAAGCCGACGCACACCGGCCGGTACCTTCAATACGATTCGTCCCATCCCTCCACCCACAAGGCCTCCGTTGTGTCCACATTACTTCAGAGAGCCAAAAAGATATGTTCCACTGACACGGAACGCCGGAAAGAAGAGGCCCGCGTAATTGCGGACCTCAGAAAAAACGGTTATCCCAGAAATTTCATTCGATCCGTCGCCCGCCGCGCAGAGAAAAAGAGGTTACGCGACTCCCAGCCAAAGTTGACGAACAGCTCTCCAAAACGCGTGTCGGTCCCATACGTCCAGGGAGCCAGCGAGGCGTTGGCTCGGATTTTTAGGAAAGAAGGCGTGCACATCGCGCACGTGCCTTCATGCACGCTGGGCCGCTTTCTTCCCCGCCCGAAAGACCGACCAACAAAAGACAGGGCGCCCGGCGTCGTTTACAAAATACCGTGTGCCGACTGCCCCTCGTCATACATCGGCGAGACCAAAAACTTCCCCGAACGGATTAGGCAACACGTCAACGACGTCCGTAAACTCAACAAAGAACGCAGCGCCGTCGCCGAGCACGCAGAGACGTTTGACCACAGAATAGACTTCAACGGAACCGCCATCCTCGAAAGTGAAACCAAGTGGAGGAGGAGGTTACTACTGGAGTCGTGGCATATACAGAGGACCACTCAAAATATCAACCGTTCACTCGGAACTCTCCCCCCGGTGTATGCGCATGGGCTACGCTCCTCGATAATGCGTGGGGTCGTTAACCGCCGCGAGAGTGCCTTAAAGAGGCCGCTGCCAAGCCGCCGCAGTCCCCCCTGAGGAAGGAACCGAGCTGGTTCCGAAACGTCGGGTTTTTACGTGTCTTCGTAACCTTGGTTGGAGAATAAATATCAGTTCTCAGTTTACTTACCCAACCAGACAGACTTCTGTCTAATGTTTACCTTCAAAGTTTAGTGTTGCTTGAAGCCCTTCAGTAGAAGACTGCAATGTACTACAGGTTGTCTGAACAGGAACAAGTGCATCAGACTGGCAGGCCAAGGTTCCGATGGGTGTACCTATCTCTGTCAAAGGTGTTTCATAATCCTCAACGTGTCGGATGACAAGTGACACCGTGTTGTGACATCAGTTACAAGCCAGGAATGACGAGGCACCTTTGACGAAGATAGGCTCACCTGTCGGAATGCCGGCCAGCCTGTCTGAGGCACTTGTTCTCGTTCAGACAACCTGTATGTCACGTGTTTCTACGAGTCAGTTCCCACCTGTACTTTGGATGTGAATGCAGGTCTGCTGCTTCTGAGGCCTTGAAAGCTCGGGAGTTTCACAGAGGGCCTAAAAACATTTGAATATCGCTTCCAGCTAAGCTGTGTGCATTATGCAATGTAATTGTCAAGCAAGTGAAATATAATTAGCAACTGCACAACACAGGCACAGGCCATCCTCTTTAAAGCGACCGACCACTGACCGGAACGTGTGATTAGACCCTGGTAGGAATGAAAACAGCGTGAAATATAGTGACAGGTTCCAGCATCCTTTTCACGTTGTGAGTGGGATTTATATTTTTAAATTGGTGTTTAAAACTAGCAAAAAACTGGTATGTCGCGTTGCCTGGCAGAAGAGCCCTGAAGCTGGATTATGGAGTCGGATCACTTTGCTGTATGAAGTCGCGTAGTCTGATGCTGTCATGCGCACCATCATTAGTCTTCAAAATTGGAGTATGTATATTATTATCCGTCCCCACTCTATCCTATGCTGCTTACGAAGTAAAAGGAGTTGCACGGTGAGAAGTGTTGCTGCCTTCGCGGCAACCAGAGGAACATGTCGAGCCGCGGCACATGCGCGCGGAGTGCACGCATGCGCAGTAAACCGCCACGCTCGAACACGAACTGCTCTCGCGCTCACTGTTTGCAGCATGTGTTGTCACGTTTGTATACGACTTCATATTTGCCACTGATACAAAAACTCGGATAACAAATGTTTCACGGCGTTTTCCACATTACTATTCCCTGATCAGACACTCTGACCGATAAGCTTTCCATTTCGCTAAAGAAAATAGGTACCATAAAAATTGATTGTCAGTCCATCGGCCCATTAGGTTGCTGGTGAAGGTAGAAAAAAAATCGGGGGGGGGGGGGGGGGCTGAGTGAAACCAATTTTCTTGCCCTTTTGCATGTGTTAAAACTCTTTGCAGGTTGTTTAAAAAAATGTTTTGTTTTCAGGTTGTCAGCCATTGTGGTGCTATGATCCACAAAAGTACCTTGTGTCACCGAAAGTCCTTGAAAGGCCATTGAAAACTTTCTGCGATACTTGCTGTGAACCCTGTGATAGCATTAGCCATCATTTAAAATATATTGTGATTGTAATAATGCACATGCCTTAACCAGCATGAAAAGTAATGGGATACCTGTTGTTCTAACATTAGAATGCAGTCAAGTGAAAAGCTGAACGTAAGTGTGGCCAAACTATTGCAGTATGTATAATTTAGGCACATAGGGTTGTATTAATGTGTCAAAAGTAGTCTCCCATTGCTTGCAGCTTTATAAATGCATAAATCTCAATTCTTTCATGGCTAGCTATAACTAACCTCTTCGGGTGCATTACGTGGGTGAAAGCTACATCACTTGTTTGTAATTTTTTAAAACTTTGATAGTGCTGAGCTTTTCTCGGTAGCTTTACAGCAAAGCCATCCTCAACGAAAATTGTGGGCCATGTGTTGCTGAGTTAGCTGTCTGTGAATTAATCTGTGCTTGCACTGAGATCTGCTGGCCTCCTGGTTAGCTCAGATGATAAAGCAACTGCCCTGGAAAGACCTTGGCCCTAGGTTGGAATCCTAGACGAGGATTAATTTTTTCATCAACTAGATAGCTTCTTTTCAAAGATATCCATGCGGATTTTCCGGTAGCTTTGCACTAAAGAGGATTGGATCATGAATGTTCCCCTTCATGAACTTTCTTCTACCTTGCGCACTTCTGCAGAACTTACTTATGAAATGTTTGCCTTCTCTGTAGTTTGAAACTCGTGAAAATTGTATACTGGTTTAAACAGCCCATTAGTGACCACCTTTATGGAACATATCTATCGATAGCTGAACAAATGACTTTTAGTTTCATTTGGATGCAAATTCAGTGCGTGTTCAACTGTCTGCCCCAGCTTGCCCATGTGTTAATGATTGCCAGATTGCCCAAGTGTTCATGAAGGAACAAAAGCCGTCAGGGAAATTGTTAAATGCCTAATTCATGCAGCTTTTAGGCTATTTGATTAAAAACATGATAATTAAAACAAGAATAGTTCTGTGAAGGCTTCGAAAATCAATACCTGCAGTTATATGGCGTAGTTATTGCATACTAAGTCTGTGTGCTATTCTTTTGCTCACGTTTTTTAGTTCATTTTCATGTCTACAGTAATGAATGTTTCCACCTGACCACATGACATCTGTGCCTTCAACGTGCTGCAGGTTATTGACAAGGACATCAACCCGTATGTGGACCAGTGGGAGGCAGAGGGCATGTATGATGCGCACAAGGTGCTCAAGAAATTGGCCGAGGTGGGAGTGCTGGGAATCACACGCCCAGTGGGTGAGATTGTAGGCTGCAGTGCTCCCTGGCTTTGGCCTGTGTTTTCTTTGCATCGCACTGCCAAGCAGTGTCGCGGTGTCATTCTTTTTAACAGTGGCACTACCAAGAAGTGTCGGGGTGTCTCATTTTTTTTTTTAGCAGTGGCACAGTTGTTTGGCAGTATCACTTTTTTGTGACACGATTTCGATTTATTTTATGTACTTGCCCGGAGTAAATTATGCACAGCACAATTTAGCAAAGGCCTTTGTACAAAATTGGCCTTTGTGCTTTGTACTACCAGATCACAAAAAAAATCTCCCACGTCCTTGAAAGCTTTTAGATTGTTCAGTTGCGTTCACTACTGGTACTATGCCATTCTTTTTGGTGCAATTGACTGCGTGAAATGGGGGTGGCACATTTCTGGGGATGGGTTATGGCTTATACAGACCCCTGCTGTCTGTAGCCATCACTCATCATGGTCAGCCCTTGGTAGGGGAGACATTAAGCAGCAAACAATGACGCATATGCAAACGTACCATAATATAATTAGCACTTCACTGCCCCTTAGCATTTCTGCTGCCATTCGACCCCACTACACGTATCCATTACTCATCATGGGGGCTCGGCCCTTGATAGTGGATAGATTAAGTGTAGCAAGTAATGACACATGTAGATGCGTTTAATACAACTAGCATTGCACATGTTACATTGTGAGTTGCACTGTACACCTGTTGTCCTGCAGTTCCTGCATACATTCTCAATGCTCTGAATTAATAAGTTCACTGCTAATGCATGTAAGACTAAACTCATGTTGGAGGAACTAGTGTCCCACCAGATGCCGCGTCACGCAAGAATTGACGTGTCTGTGAAGGTGTACATTCACGAACATGGCCTGAGCTTTGCTCATTGGGAAATTTTTGGATGAATGCTTTATTTCGGTTGTGTTCGTTATTTCGTTCCACCAGTAATAAGTGCTTTCTCACTTCTTGAGGGCATTTACTGTCAATAAATATTCGGATATCATGTGAAACATTTTACAGAACTAGACTTCTTGCACAACTCAGCGCAATGAAGGCAGCATTGCAAGCGTTCTGGCATGTGTTAACAACACTGCAGACTATTAAATGTTGCAAATGAATGCGTTATGACGTAATCTAGGCTCCCATGTTTTCTTGTGCTGTATATTGCAATTACTACTGCACTCATTGCTTCCTTATCACTGGTCAGGTGAACTGCTTCTTTATATTGATTGATAGAATGAACCCTGTTTGGGCTTCTTACAAGACTTCTTCATAGCTGTTCAGCTTTAGGCTACGACTTTGAACAAAACTCTCAAAGCGAGGAGTGAGCCGTAAGTGAACGTGTTCATGAATGGATGTGCAAGTTAATCTGTTTTTCAGAGTACGGAGGCCTCGGACTGGACTACAGCTTCACGGTGGCCTTTGCGGAGGAGCTGTCGTCGATCAACTGTGGCGGCATTGTTTCGGGAATTCTGGTTCACACGGACATGTGCACGCCTGCGCTCACCAAGTACGTAATTCAGTGTAGTTTTTTGTTCTGCTGTTATGATGTGTTCCTCTGTGTTTTTTCGGTAACGTTAATGTAAATGTTAAACATCAGTGACATTTACGAACGCTTAGGCTTGCCTGTAGTGCAGGTCCTTATTGCTGTTGTAATGTACGGAGAGCAGAGTACCTGTTGACAATGTTCCTACATAAGAAGTGTTTGGGAATTTCAATAATAGTCGACATCTTGATTAACTGTATGATTTTTGGTATTTTACAATTTTTCACTAAATTTTATTAGCTTTTGTTAAAACTGTAATGTGTTCCAGATTCCTAGGTAGGCAGGCCTGACATAATGATGCCCCACATGAATGGAGGTTTTTTTCTTTTTGATGGTTTGTAGTGTGAGCTGCCCAAAATGAAAGGTCCACATGAGCAAATGTAATTGCCTTATTCGAACTTTATATTTGGAGGGCATGTAAATGAGTTCTTCTGTAGTATTCTGCTACGTGGATAACAAGGTTGGAGAACATTGTGCAGAGAATTTTGCGCCTGTGAAACTATGCAGGAAAAAAATAATAAAATAAAATGGCTTTATCCTGTGCCCAGTGTAGTGTGTCACCTGAAATGGTCGCTTGGCAGGTAAGTTATCCTGCTGCTAAGCTTGGGGCCGCATTTTAATGGGGGTGAAATGAAAGGTACATGTCTACTTAGATTTATGTTCATACTACATAAACCCAGGTGGTCAAAACTAATCCGGAGTCCTGCCCCCCTATGACATGCCTCGTGATCATATACTATTGGTTTTTGCACATAAAACACCACAAATTATTATTATTAATGCAATGTCACTCTTTTATCTTTGTGCAAGTAAGAACATTACGGTGTGTTTCCGTGGTGCGTTAGTTTTGGCAGTGACGAGCTGAAGGCCCAGTTCTTGGCCCCGTCGATTGCTGGTGACATTGTCGGATGCGTGGGCGTCAGCGAACCAGACTGTGGCTCGGACGTTGCCAGTGAGTACGTGGTCTGACTGGATTTGTTGACCTGTTAAGTACTTGTGGTGTGGTGTAAAAAAGTTGGTTGAGGCACGTCTTTGTTATTTCTTTTGTGCAGATCATTAGCCTGGAAGTTGTAAAGGAGTACGTCTACTTAGGACAGGTAGTAACCGCGGAGCCGAACCATGAGAGTGAAATAACTAGAAGAATAAGGATGGGATGGGGCTCATTCGGCAAGCATTATCAAATCATGAATGGTAATCTACCACTATCCCTCAAGAGGAAGGTATATAACAGCAGCCTAGTAGATGTATGGAATCTTTATTACCTCAACATGATTTGACTGATCAGTATGGTCACTAGTTGCTCATATGAAGCTGCGCTGTTTGTTAACACATTGTTGTAGTAGTGATGTGTCTCACATTTCCGGCTTTTTTCAAAAATGTGCTTTGCCGTGATAGACATCAAGTATTATTCTGCTTTAGGTACTGCAGGCCTGTGGAATAAAGTTGAGGTAGTTAATTACCTAAGCATGCCGTGGCACTGCTTTGTAGCTGGCAGGTCTGAGCACTTTGTCACGTATACTGTGTCGACTCAGGGGCAGTTGGCTGAATGAAATACGCATGCCAGGACACTTTGCAGAGCAACACATGATACGCTTGTAACAGAAGGATCTCAGTCGAATATGTCTCTTCCTGTTCCTCCTCTTCTGTGTGTGTGTGCCTTTGGCAGGCATCAAGACGACAGCTGTTCGAAAAGGAGACGACCTGGTGATCAATGGGGGCAAGATGTGGATCACTAATGGCTGCCAGGCAGACTGGATGGCGCTGCTGGCCAACACACGCACCGAGGGACCCCCGCACAAGACCAAGTCACTCATCTGCCTGCCTCTTAAGACACCCGGTGAGCTGCTGAAGAGTTCTGTTACTCAACTGCGCATGGAAGGTTCCATTTCTTTTGAATACTGCCTCAAAGGCAAGTGAGCCAGGGTAATGCACTTATGTTAAGTGATTCTGTTAAGGGATATGACTAGCCAAAACAATCTGCCAATCTACAGGTCAATTAATCAGTAATTTCCTGAACAAAGCACATATTGGCGGGGAGCAGCAGTTCCATAGCCTTGTCCATGGATTGTAACTAGCCTACATTTGTAGGCTGGTTGAGCCATACTCTGCACACTGTTGGCATTTCGCGCTATGATTTGCAGACTTTGAACATGGGCTAGTTCCACCATATACACAGAAATGGATAGACTAATGTTATATGGCATAGTACTTTTTTATATGTACATGATGGGCGTGAAGCAAGACTTGTTGGTTGATGTTCTGGTGTCGTTATTGTGAAGTTTTTCACGTGGGTTGTCCAGAGTAAAAGGGCCATATGTTTCCTGAACAGTGCAGGAATCCAACAACTTTTAGACTGCCATTCCGAGGGCTGCAGTGTTAGTTACAAGGTGCCTTCGAGTGACAGTGACACTGAGGCCATATTGTTGGTAAGACACTAACTAATGCAGTTAAAATCATTAATTACCACAAGTAATAAGTTTTGGATGATTTTTGGGCTATAAAAAATGTAAGATGTTTGGCTGGATACCACCAGTAAGAGTATGCTTTAACTGAAATTCTGCTAACATTTGACCTAATAAAAATCTGTATTGGGCAAAGTGTCAGACATCCGAAGGATAAAAAAGAAATGGCACGTTCTTCTAAACGTCCCGTTTGACGCCATTGCAGGTGTGACAGTGGCACGCAGCATCAAGAAGCTTGGCAACTGTTCCTCAGACACAGCGCAGATCTTCTTCGAGGACGTCCGTGTGCCAGCCAAGAACATTGTGGGCGAAGAAGGCATGGGCTTCATCTACCAGATGCTCCAGTTCCAAGAAGAACGTCTGGTGGCTGCCATCAACAGTGAGCACAAGTGTTTTCCAGAAGTGATGCTGTTTCAAATGAAATTGCAATGTTTTATACTTGTCTAAACCACGAGTCATGCCTCACTGGGGACTCCAGATCAGTTTTGACTCTCTGTGGCTATTTAATGGTGGGGGGGGGGGGTGTTTTTGCATTTTGCTCACATTGAAATGTGGCCGCCGTGGCCAGGAGCGGAATCCTTGTCTTTGAGCCTTGCAGCGTAACACCATAGCCACCACGGTGGGTGACTCTTGTTTGGATTGGATTGGATGCACCAGCATTTTCTGACACTGATGGTGGCAGAAAGCAAGGGGTGTCTGAATAGTAGTGCAGTTTTCTGGATCATATATGAATATCAAGGAAAAAAGAAACTGGCTTTGAATGTAGAATCTGAAGCAGGAGATGAAGCCCTTGATGGCAGGTGGATCTAGTCTGGCAACATAAACGGGCAATTGCCTTGCCGTGACACCTCCTTTCGGAACTTTTAGGAAAACTGGACATTGTTTAAATGCATGCTGCAACGATATTGTCACGTGGTTGTGACGTCGACGAAGGCAGCAGTCGGCGTGTCCAAGATGAAACTCTTTATTTGGCCGAACTTGTGGCCGGCAAAAAGGAAAGTCAAACTACGGCAATAGACACTGTACACTGATAGCGACGAACGGAGCGTTGGCCGTCGATAAAACTGATCATGGCTGGGACGCGCCGTCTTTTATACGTCACACATCGAACTTTCCAGCCTTATCACTGGTGGTCGCGCAAGCTCTGGAATAATCTTGACTATTCACGTCCTGCGCGCAATGTTAACAAAATTATCTACTACAATCGCGAAGCTTCTCGAACACTGCGGCGCGGTCAGCGTCGAGCATGGCTAACCGTCTTTGCGGGTCAAATCCGAATAAATCAAAGTAAAACAAGAAGCGGGCGTGACAATATGAACAAACTGATGCTGTCATAGGGGTTTGGTTCTGCCACAACATTTGTGTTTTTCTGGGACCAGTTCGCTTCAGTTGTGGTTGAGATGCTGGGGCTAGTTTCTCACTGCACCTTTTCCTACCTCATAATGCTTCGTAAAGAAATTGAGTGATTCTACTGCATGCACTTCCAATCAGCGCACATCGTGAGCCTATGAACTTGCATCTCATTGATGTTATTGAACCATGCAGTTGGCCTTGTTTGCAGGTGTGCCCTTCATGGAACGCATGATCAACGACACCCTGGAGTACTGTCGGCAGCGCAAGGTGTATGGCCAGCCCCTGATCAAGAACCAGGTGATCCAGTATCGACTGGCCGAACTCCAGACTGAGGTCGAGGCGCTGCGATCGCTTGGATACAGAGCAGCAGGTGCGTGCAACAGCTTTCCTATCTTGGCCTCAGCACTGCTCTTGACCTTGTCCTCACTACAAGTTTCCACACAGACGTCATTGGCTGTTGTGGCTGTGCTGTTGCATGATTGTACGAGGTTTCTTTGTTCATCTACACACTTTTTTTGTTGCAGTATCACATAAACTGTATCACTTTCTCTATTGTTAACTCTTGCAATGGATTTTTCACATGCATCATCTTTGTCCATGGCTTTACAGTGGTGTGTGCCTCACCAGAACGCTGTACAGTGTTTAGGTGCCTGAAGTTTCTGGGATCTTTGTGCTGCTACGAGATCGCAAGCCTATTGTTTGTCAGGTGGTACGGTTGCTTTCCTTAATATACTGGATACATGATAGTGACATGACTAGCTGGCATAATCAAAGACGTGCTTTATCAAGGAAGCACTGTCATTATTTCGTGTTGTAGCTTACTCTTTTTACATGCTTCCAAAAGCCTACATCGTTAAAAGCTTGTAAACAGAGCTGTGCGAATAGCAAAATTATGGGTGCGAAGCGAATTCGAATATTGAAGTGTCAGTGCGAATCGAATCGAATATTTTTCGAATATTTCTCGAATATTTCTAGAATATTTTTCAAATACTTCGAAGCGAAATTGCAGAAAAAAAAAGTTAGAGAGTACTCCTAAGCATATTCTTATGAGATAGCAACATGAAAGTGTTTCTTTTCGCTAGTTTGATGAAGCACTGGCGGGGTGGTGTTTCATAGTTGTCTTATCAAGAATGAGGCAATGTAGAGGCCGAATTCTATTTATGTACATGATTTGGTGCAACCAAAGTGTTGACGACAACACTTTACACGTGATAGGCAAAGATGCCATTTCCTCAGCCTCTCCTCCTCTTTCAACTTCTGTGGAAGGCCAACTGATGTGGCAGACAAGGGTGTGCTCCCTTCAAGTCCGGAGTTCCAAATCTGCCTCGTAGATGTCGATATATAAGAACATCTGAAATTTTGGATGCTAAAAGCTTCGGTGTCAGATTTTTTGGTTTTCCTGCCCAAATTTCAGGTCTAAAACAGCATTAATTGAGCCCCCACCTCTGCCACATCTTTCGTCTCCATGTTGCAACCAGCGTTTTCTTGAGTTAATACATTTGCGACCGTATCAGAGCTTGAAAGGCATCTTTGCCGCAATACTGGGGTGTGATGAGGTGAAGCATATTGAAAATCTAGGGACCACTTCCAAATGGACGTTGACTGTCTCTTGGCAAAGTTGGACCGTAACAGAGCTTGAAAGGCAGCTTTGCCGCAATACCGGGGTGTGATTAGGTGAAGCATATTGAAAATCTAGGGACCACTTCTAATCGGACGTTGACTGCGTCTTGGCAGAGTTCGACCGTAACGGAACTTGAAAGGCAGATTTGCCGCAATACGAGAGTGTAATGAGGTGAAGTATATTGAAAATCTGAAGGGGTCACTTTCAATCGAACGTTGACTGTATTTGTTTTTGGGAAGTTCGAATAGTAAAATTCTAGTGCGAATCGAATCGAATAGCAAACACTATTCGAAAAATATTCGAAATTTCGAATATTCGCACACCCCTACTTGTAAAGGAAGTTACAGCAACAAGGCTGTAACAGGACTTGCTTGCCCTACTTTTGGCACAATGCTGTTTGTCCCAGTGACATTTCCTTGCACCTTCGTTAAGTCCAGCTGCTCGTACAACGTTGTGCAGCAATGCTGATGTCCGGTGAAAACGTCACCGAGCTGGCATCCATGGCAAAGCTCAAGGCAGGCCGGCTGTCACGTGAGGTGGCCGACAGCTGCCTGCAGTACTGGGGCGGCATGGGCTACACCGAGGAGATGCCAATCGCCAGAGCCTTTCGTGATGCCCGACTCCTCTCCATCGCTGGCGGGGCCGATGAAGTGATGCTGTCCATCGTCGCCAAGCTACGATGGGGACTAGAGCGGTAGTGACCTGTGAAAGCAGTGCAAGGCGTACACTGGTTGGTTTCGATATCCAGGGGATGCAACGCGGTCCAGGTCCAATCACGCTCTTTTCCAGTTGCCAACTTGCCCATCAAGTATGAAGCAGAGTGTAGAAACGTGCGGTGTACCAATAGTCCCTGCTGCTCTCTATCCTGGGCACTCGCATCTCGCACCCACCTGTGGTTCGCAGCAACCCTTTATGTGAATGTGGTGAACACCAAACATCACTGCATACAGACGGCCTCCTTCTCTCGCTAACATGCCTAAAAATGTACAATGTTCGGTCCACTGCACTGACCTGCACTCAACAGTGAAGCTGTTGGCAAGCTTAGAACAAGCTGCAGGATAGCCGTTTTGTACAAAAAATGTTGTCAAGAATTTCTTAGTGCTACATTTCTAAGTGATGTTGAATCGTCCCGTGTTATAGCCTTAAAAACCGAGTCACATTTACATGAAGTGATGGTGCAGTTCTATTTGATTCAAAGGTGCTCAGGGAAGCTGTTTTTTGTCACAGGTTAGCGAGCCACACAGCATGTCATTACAAGTGCACAAGGCAGAACAATGCATAAGTATGAAATGCATGTGAGAGACTGCTCTATATTTTAATTGCTGCTCTGCATGGGGCAACAGTCTGCGCACTCCTGATTGTGCATAATGGCAGTTGCCAAGCCAGTGCTGCAATAAATGCTTGTACATAGTACTGGGAATGGGAAAATGGGTGGCTGTTATTGCTTGGCCATGTAGTACACAAGTTGCCAGTAAAGGGGCCCTGAAACACTTTTTGAACATATCAAGGAAATGTTGCTTACCTGTATGTAGACAAGGCTCCTTTGCATATGCAAGCTGAAAATTAATGCAATCCATGAGGCACCGAATCGACACTGTCATGTCAGAAACAGCCATGGCTCACTCGGTTTCCTCTTTGCTGAGTCATCAGCTATGCAGCAAGCAGACTCAACAAGGACTTGTTGACTTCATATCAAGAACATTCTCGGCAATAGTAATTTGCCTATTTTTAGTTAAAGAAATGAGAAGTATACTTGACTGTGAAGTGGGTGCTGCCATGTGCTACGAAGAGTCCTTTTGCCACCCTCTTGCTGGCTGACACCCACATTCTCCGATTGGTCTCTGCGGATGATGTACACCCAACAGCAAAAGTTCACAGGACATTGGCCCCACAACAAATGAGAATTTCTGCCCTATTAGTGCGTAACGATTCTAATCTAGCTGGTGACAATGTAGGTTGCAACGCCAACTGCAGCCTGGAACATTTACTATTTGGAGGTTATGTTCCCAGATAAAGTGAGAACACAACTTCCTCAAGCATTCCGCGTCCTGCAAAGTTTTTCTATTGGGTGTACATCCAAGCACATGACAACATGAGGCAACCTTAGTAGCCAGAAACGGAGGCAGTAGACATAAGGTTCAACAAAAGAATATAAGAGAAAATGGCCAGTGCCATGGCATGTAGCAGTGTCAATCTTTGGACAGGGCCTTGCCACGTTCCCATCAATAACTCCCCCTCCTCTTGCCTGTGTGTGTCTTCTAGCTAAGGTGAAAGAAGGGAGAAACATGTTCAAAGGTGCAATAAATACCATTAACCTCTCTTATATTGCAGGATTAAAGATGTCGCTTGCAGCAAGTGATTTAAGAGGTAATTTAGTCCAATAGGGGACATTCTATGATTACTTGGGAAGATGTTTCAGGGCCTCTTTAATGTCCACTTGCTGCTCGGGTGACCAGAGTGCTTGAAACTGGTAATGGTTCACAAGGTTTTGGTGTGCACTGGCTCAACTGCGGTGCTGTTCGGGTATGACCACACTGCGAAAGAGGCCAGGTGGTAAAGATTAACAATTGTAAAGCTGTGAAGCATTGTTGGCATGCCCTAAAACTATTGATTGTGCATGACGGTTAGTTGTTACACGAGGAAGTTATGTCGGTCATTAGGCTTGGTGTTATTGAGTGACTGAGGTTCATGTTAAACTTGACTTGGCTCATCTCATGCACACCTGGGGTTCCTACACTCTTTGACAAGACATGCTTTATTTCAAGGCCTCAACAAGCAAGTTCTCCTTGTTCAGGATTAGTGGCAGTAACATTCAAGAATCAGTGTTTGTTTTTGACACTGAAAACAAGTTGTAAGGAGCCAATTTAATGCTCACTGCAATTTCAATGATGGACACCGAAATTAAAATAATTACCGCTTTTATCGGTGATTACCTGTGTGTTGGTGTGCCGTGATGACAAAACATCCAGGAATGTTGTCTTTAGGTGTAGAGTTGCTTTTTCTCACACTCTCTTTTTGCCTTTCAGTTTTGTTTTGCAGTGCAAAAAAAAGAAGAGTGAATAGCTTTGAATAACGTGAATGGTTTTACCCAACGTTATCAGTTTAGGAAAACCTATTTACTTTGTTGAAGGACAACGATAAGCTTCCCAAAGCTCACAAGGGAGTACTTTCTTTCTTTAATTAAGTGACGCGAGAGATTATTTTGTGTGACATCATTTATTTGCCTGCATGAGTTGAATGAATCCAGATGTCCTACGCTACACTTCACGATTTTTTCGGCCTTATGATGGCTGAATGTTCTTAAGCGGTACTGACACAAAATTTTGAAGCTAATGGGGAGTTTTAGCTTGAATGTATACTTATTTTATGTTACCGTGTTACCGTATTACGTTTACCGTTTTACCGGAACTCGAGTTTTAGTAAAGTTTTTTAGCCGCCCAAACGTAAACCTTTACGTACGTACGTAATCCTTTACATTTGCGTAAAACCAATGATGATGATAATGTCTGCACGTAAACTTTATTTTAGATAAGATTCAATCACTGCTGCGGCAAAATCGTAAAAGAGGTTTTTAGCATTTGCAGTATCCCGGTATATGCAAAGGGGTGTAGCGATACCGGGTTACCGGATGATGGTGTCGACATCTTGTGACGCTTCGTGCGACCATAGTCATAGACACGTCTGTTTTCGCCTAGTGTTTTGGGGGGAAAAAATGATTAAAAAGGCAACTCATTCGTAATTATGCTGCTGCAAGGCATTTACATTGGAAGTAGAATGCCCAATGTTTCTGCAATAACAATTTTGTACTTGCCTGGTTCACCCTGGCCCCACTAGATGGCACCACCTATCCAGCCTGTCGGAGGCCTTAGGCCTCTCACGTTTAAGGCTTCGGTATTCTAGGTCGCTCTAGCCTCGGTAATCCAGCTGAAACAAGGTGATCGCACTTCGAGTGGCGCTTGCACTTCGGCTTATTTTGACTCGGCGGCTGGAGTCTCCGCAAAGTGGATATCGCGAGTAGCCACGAATGAAGGTGGATTTGCGAGAAACGGCCGTAAACGTAAAGCCTATCCGACGAGTAGTTTACATTCCGTAAAGGTTCGCGCATGTGCAGAGTCCATCCGGTATCCGGTAACACGGTAACGTAAAGAAGTATACATGCAAGCTAAAAGTCCCTAACATAAATAAAAAATAAATATATCCATGTTCGAGTGTATTGACAAAGCTGTCTTACTTGGCTTCGTCAAGATTGCCGTGAGCACTAAATTGGCTACTAACCACTTAGATGTCTTTTTGACGATTTACAGTGCTTATGAGAATGCAGCCTTACAAGCTTTCATTTTAGTGTTAATGCAGCCTTCCATAAGCACTCCTCTGCGTTGAGGTTGTCACACAGTTGGAAATTTGCTTCCTAGTGCAGAGGTAAATCAAGTCTAAAGAATAGGTTGCTTGTTATGTGAAACTGTGCTGAAAGGAACACAGACTGTCAATCACAATGCTGCCTATGAGAATTGAAGCTGCACTTTGATCATTCTCACATTCCTCCTCTTCTTTTTTTCTGTCTTGATGTTTTTCCTGAAACTTAGTTTGTGCATTCCTTTGACATTGGTATGTGCACTGGAGCTGTATAAGATTAAACACAACTTGTACAACCTGTAAGAGGCCACAACAAACTGCTTACATGAGGGAAATTTTATTAAAGTGTGAAACATATAGATGCAGAATGTTGCACTTGTTGTTGGAGTGAAAGGTTGTTTGTTGATCACGGGGAGAACATCACTGCAATTTACATTGCGGAATTTTAAGCTGGTTATTTTTGACAGTGAATAAAAGTGATCTTGTATTGCATTTGTGCTGTCATGCTGCAAATAGTAGTAGCAAATAACCTGCAAAGGTGTGGTGGTAGTGCATGCATTACCGCTAATGTACTGTTCCTGTGGATATAGTGTTTTGTTGGAGGAACACTGTATTCTACGCACCATTAAGAAAAGTAATGGTTGCTGTTCCTGCATTCCATAGCGTTCATAAATGAACCCGTGAACAAATTTACAGTTGTGAGCTTTTGAACATTTGCTATAACAAGCCCACACATATCTTCTCAATTCTAGATTCGAGTTTATACCAAATACAACACCGCTATAGAACACTGAACAACTGCTCCCACTACTTCAATAGCTTTCTGGACATTGCAGTAACATCCACTGGGCTGTTGTGATGCGGCTTGACTGTCTGATCGAAGGTTCAACAGCAATAACACCACGTGCACTTTAAAGGCCAACTCCGGCGATTTTTCGACCTTGTCAAAGTAATGGTGCTTCTGTGTTCCTGCGACGCTCCTGTCACAGGCTTGATAGTAGAAATGCTTGTCAAATTGGGCAATAACTTTATATAAGCAACAAACGCAACACCGAAACCCAACCGAGCAGTACTTTCTTCGCTCGATATAAAAGCTGGTAAAAAATTCGGCAGACCGCACGCATTGTGGGAATTGGTTTCATGCGAAGCAGTCAGCGAGTACTTCTATGCTGTATTTTATGGCTTTGAGCCAAGCGTTACGAGGTGGATCGACGCGTTTTTGTAAGTGTAGTAGCTGTGTGCACATCGTGGGCTCACCAGGCACGTCAACAACACTGGCTTTTATATGGTAACTTATGGTGCGACGCAACGTCAGCCCTCACGTTAGAGTACGTATGTCAGTATTATCGAAACTAAGTGTACTTTATGGTGCAATCGTGAATATCGTACATAGTTTTCGTTAATGTATTCCTCCTGGGTCGAGCAGTGCTTCAATAGAGCTTGCTGAATCATAGGAGTACAAATGTAATGTTTGTTAGACTGCTATAAAAGCGGAGCCAGCACTGGAACCGCAGACGTTAATCTGATATGACGGCTGTAGCGTAGGAGCACATATGTAGTGTTGATTGCTTTCTTGTCAAATTAGAGAGCCAGCACCACAACACAGTTGACGTTCCACCGACATTACGCCTGCATGGGGTGTTTTTCCAAACCAGTTTGTAGATCTGGCTTGGCTCTGTGGTAGAATACGTGATTGACACACAGAATGCTTGGGTTTGATTTGTGCTGGGATCCTAATTTTTATTCTTTCCACTAGTCGGGTCAACGCTTCTGATGTTGGTTTTCCTAAACGCTCTCTCATTTAAATTACCAGTCTCTGTTTTCGCCATTCCTGGGTAGATATAAACTGTCAATACACCTGTGGTGCATACCCGTATGCCGTGGCCTGTGGTAAACGGGTATGTGCCACACATGTCTGGAGGAAAGGGTTTGATGACGTGCTCAACAGGATTTTCACGTTATTCATGTCATGACCCAACAGTCATATTCGTCAAATCCTCTTACCCTCCCATGCCAATTTTGGACTACACCAAGTTAAGGAGGCGATCATGAGAGCACCCAGACGTAGCCGGCTAGATAGATAGATAGACATGTAGATAGAAACGCTCAAAGTGCCAAAGGTTCGCTAAGAAATGCTTCGCATTTAAAACCGGAAATTGTGCAAGGCATGCTGGTCCCGCCAGCGCAGAGTATGAAAGCTGCGAAGAGCAGATGCTCAGCGGAAGGGTGACCACGCCACAAAGCCGTATCATGTCTGCGACATACCGTGCCACATGCACAAGCTCCTCGGAGCTGTTGGACAATGACAGCTGCGGTTCAGATGCATTTGGAGGCCAACTAGAATCGCCATTCCTCTTCGATAAAGTAGAACACACCTGCTTAGTTATGTGCTCTCCTGGTTGCGAATTCCACCGCTAGATGGCATCACCTGTCCAGGCGGCTCAAGTTTGTGGCTGCTGTGATCAGGTAAAATGCTAACTCTCACAATGTTTGTTGGACTAACTCAAGCTGTTTAATACTACTATGGGATGAACGATAGGTTTGTGGATAGCGGCGTGTGACATCACGTCAGCAGGGTCAATGAAATTTAATATCAGCCAAGTACGAATGAGCCACCTTTTGCACAACGCGCAGCAGTAACCGTATGCGGATAGGCCCAGTCACGGTGGACAGAAAGTGTTTCCGTACGGTAATGTTCGTACACGTGCACTCTTCAGCCGGTACGGTATTACTGTATTTTATGTGCTGTAAACTGGCATTACTAGCTAAAACATTACACTATGGAGCCGAAGGGTACTCTTTAGCTGCAAGTGTTTCGTGACTGCTAAGGATAATCGTGTGCAGCCCACAGCGCAACACCACTTGCAACCCATCGCACGCACACCCACAAGTAACTGAAATTTGCATGCCCAACCAACGAAGCACTGGCCAAACCCACATGGTCGTCGCCTTGTGGACAGCAGTGGTGCGATCTTGTACGCGTTACAAAATAACCACGGAGGCGTGGCATTACATCCAGCCGCACGTGACCGCACATGCCGCACGCGAATGGCCCATTTAAACCGCGACAGACGTCACGGCTCTGCATTGACCAATCGCGTGCGGTCACGTGCGGCTGGTTGTCATGCCACGCCTCCGTGTTTATTTTGTAACGCGTACAAGATCGCACCACAGATGCTTGCACCTCGGTTCCGTCACTTTGCCCTGAGTGACATCGTGCACACAATGTTGCCAACAATTGTGGGAAGCCGGGTGGGATAGTCGGGGCAATTAATAAAATTAATTTGTAAAGAATCTGCGCATCTCTCCAGCCTGTAATTTGGTTTAAATGACAAAAACGTGGAAAGGAACCTACCCAGCGAATTTTATCGAGGTCTATTGACCTCAGAAAATCGCTGGAGTTGGCCTTTAAACAACAGTTCATGGGGATAGCCTCACATATTACAGACCTGTCAAATCCCTTTCGCAAATCATACTAATAATGGAAGTTGCCGTACAGTGTGCCCCCTCATCCAATTCGCATTGTGTAAAAGGAGCTCTATCTCTTTTGCATGTACACACCATATGCAGTGTTTGGAGTGGATAATTAGCTAGTCTATAGAGTATTGACAGCATTGCCTACCCTCTTGGAACACTGTTTCCCAAATAGTAGCAACAAGTGACTCCAAAATCCTATGTTCACTTTTGTATGGTGAGATCAGAGGCTGTTGATAAATGTACTCTGTTAATCACCAACTGTGCAACTTCATCAGTGGGGGGTAACTTCCATAATGTCATTGTGGAAGGCAATGAAGTTGGATAACTTCTCCAATTTTCCCAAGAAAATCATGTTGCATCAATTAGCACTACACTCATACAATAAAAACGGTTTATGGGAACGCTGTGCCTTGGCTTTCGGAAACTTTGTTTCTGGTTGGATCTTAAAAACCTGCACAGAGATTATAAGAATGGCCCTGCAATGCTACCATAAAATTTTCAAGGTGACACCACAAAAACTTCCTGTTAGACACATATTATTTCTTTATTGAACCTCGTGAAGGGGCTGGAGGATTTACAAAATGAAGTGAAAAGTTGGTAAATACTGCACGCACAGCCAAATGTATGCGAAGTGGGCAGTATTTTCAAAATTATTTTTTTGCAACACTAAAATTTGTAGTTCACGTTTTCTCCAGTGACACTGCAATGAGCACACTTGCAGTGCAAACAGAAAACCCTACCAAAAATTCTTAAAAGAGTAAAATGAAAAAAAAAGAGTGCTGCCTCCTGAAGCACAGTTCAAGGAGCCTTACAAAACAAACAGAATCAGAATCTGTAAAGTAGTTGACAAGGTATCTGCTCCACGAGCTGAGCAACATGCCAAAAAAAAAACAGTAGTGAGAAAATGAGGTTCAAAGATTTGCATCACATTTACATGCCTAATAGGCACCAGGGTTGTAGTCCTTTTGTGTCCTTTGCAATGCGGTGTCGCTTGGTCATCTGACCTTTAGTCTGATGAGCTTGTGCAGCCTTTTTCTGCGTGGCTTCTTTTTCAGTTGCTCTACGGAGTGCATGGTGTCCAGGTCGGAGACCAAGATCAAGATGAGCAAAGTTAGGTGTAGGCATGGAGATTTCCAGCAGATACCTGCAGACTGCTTCACTGACAGCAGTTTCTGCGGCTATCAGTGAAGCACGTTATTCTTTTGGCAGAACGGACGACATAATAGAGTGCAGGCTCTCAATGGCATTCTGTTTTTTGTTTTTTTTTCCTGGCACCGTTTGAGAAGCTGTGGGTCTGGAAGCAGCTGGTACACAGGTAACAGGGCAGCGGCAACATGGCGCCATGCAGGTGGTACCTGTAAGTTCATGTTTAGCTTCTGCAGCCCGGTGTCTATATCAGCTTTGGGGCCTGCTGGACAAAGGTCATGGTGTGGATCATTGTCGGTTGAAGTGATGTGGTAGAATGTAGCCATTACTGCTCTCTGCACATCTTCCACATGAGCATTCTCTCTTAGGGCTTGTCAATTGTTTTATTAGATAATGCATCAGGCCACCTTTTCCGCCAATAGGTTAGTGCCCGTTTACGCTTTTAGTTACGAGGGTGCGTTGAGCTGTGGCCATCCTTTTTTTTTTTTTTTTTTCATGTGATTGATGCAATCTCCTTTTTTCAGAGGTATAAAACCGTAAATCTCGTCCCGACACAATCCAGGAAGAAGGCGCGGCAGGTTTTTTTTTTTTTCTTTTTTTCTAGTGAGCGTCGGAACAGTACGGTCACTGGTACGGTATGGTCGCCTCAACTTCCGTTTGGCCCGAGGTTTGCTTCAATGTTTGTCTGGCTAACTTGTGCCAGTCAATGTAGCCGTCGTCGCCTTCTACTGTGCATACATCCGTGACAGTAGTTTGACAGGACAGCACTGTCAAGCACCATTGCTGTGTAAAATTCAATGACTGTGTCCACACCGATGTGGGATGCCAATGGCCGCGTGTCATCCACGTCCCGTCATAAACACTCACATTCTTCGTGGGCGTTGGCGCCATTTGGCTGTACACTTCGCGGGGGAAATACGGTACGCAAAATACGGTAAGCCCGTACCACTCCTCCTCTCCCACTCGTTGTGCTTTTGCTGGTGAAAGCACCACAACCGCTTTTTCAAAAATTACTGTGTGTTTAGGCAGTTTAGGGCGTGACTCGGTGGGGTTGTCACGCCTCATTGTCACCGATAGCAGCCGATAGTCACCGCCACCGCTACTGGAAACAACGAGCGGGAAAGGAGAAACGTTACCGTACTGTGTATTTCCGTAAGTTGCTAAAAGACTAATATTGTCGGATCTTGTTCGAGCTCTGACTGCGCTTTCGACTAAAATCACTGAAATTTCTCCATGTTTGAACCATTTCATATTCTACGACCTGGCAACGCTTTTGTTTTTAGCAGGAAAAGAAATCCAAGACAAACCAATCCCGTCCTTGAAGTTTAGTTTCGATTACAGTGTTGTTTCGATTTTGAAACGCAGTGACTATTCTGTGGTCCAGACCACAGAATAGAGTGCAGCTTTATTCTGTGGACCAGACCACAGAATAGAGTGCAGCTTTATTCTGTGGACCACACAATAAACTTGCGCGCTGTGGGCTGTGCTGAAATGTTCTGTAGCCCAAGCAGCCCACCTCTCTTGACGACGGTTTCTGCGCACCAGACCACAGAATAGAGTCCCAATCTATTCTGTGGACCAGACCACAGGGTAAACTGCAGCTTTGTTCTGTGAACTAGACCACAAAATAAAGTGCAGCTTTATTTTGTGGACCACACCAAAGAGACTTGTTAGAGCCATAGAGTTTCCTACAATACTTACTAGAGGGAACTCTGGCGCTAGTGTCTATGGGAGCTGCAACGCATGACGCTTCAGCCAGCATGGGAATGATGGGTAGTACACAAATTTGTCTAAACTTCGTACTTTCGGCTCCGTTTAGCTCCGCGTTGGCTGCATCTGCTTTGTCGCAAAACGAATTTCAGCAAAAGTCAGCAGTTTCACTTCGCCACTTTAACTTCTTTAGGCTCAGCGATTCAAATCTGGTCACGAAGTTCACAACGATCCATTCTTTTATCCGAAAGAAAACCAAAACATAGCAATAAACAAAGCCACAAGTACGTTTGAAGCCGCAAGCACGAAGACTAGGCAAATTTGTGTACTACCCATCATTCCCATGGAAGCTGAACGATCGCAGCGCCAGAGTCCCCTCTAGTTAATTTTAGGAAACTCTATGGTTAGAGCCACCCTAGGCTTGTGCTGTGGACCGTGCGCACCAGACATCGCTGTAGCCCGAACAGCCCACCTCTCTTGATGACGGGTTTCTCTCACAAATTGGTAGGGTTTATTCTGTGGTCTAATTCACAGAATAAGCACTGCGCCCTCCTCTCTTGACGACAGCTTCCCTCGCGAATCGCAATATTCGCTCACAGCTTTGTGAATAAGTCCGGACCAAGGAGGCCATTTCCGGGCATAGTACGCGAGATGGAAGACGCTTATGCGTGAAAGGTTCGAAATACGAAGGCGAAGCCCACCTTTGGCATGCTTGCTGGTCTGACATGCCAAAGCAGGTAAACTTGTCGTGAATTGAAGCAGCAAAAAGAAGGCGTATAATAACAAATGACAGCGGTTCTAAAAATTTCTGGACCTGATCTATCGAAAGCGGAACACTTAAGTCACTTTCACCACAGTACATCTGTGTCATGCAAAAAGAAAATGTGCACTAAGATCTGCACGGGAGTCTCAAATTTTGAGCGATCCCCCCGATTGTGCGAACACAGCCACAGATCTCCTTAAGAACAGCGTCAACGCCACCGCGAGAAGGGAATCATAACGACAGAGGGCGACACTACTAAAATAGTCTGGCCCTGATCTCTCGCGTCAGGACACACTTTAGTCACTTTCACCGCAGTGCACTAATGTCGTGCAAAAAAAGTGCACTGAGATTGGCAAGGGGCTATTTTAGCTGTTTCTGTAAAGTTTTCAGACGTTGACGATCATACAAGTACTCGTAATTATACGGCGCATGCAAGTGTATCTAATTAAGTGACAAAGTGTGCTGTGTCCCGTGACAACTAGTAGGTTAATTCTCGCCAATCTTACTGCGCTTTTTTTTTTGCTTGACACAGGTGTACTGCGGCGAAAGTGGCTTAAGCGTTGCGTACTCGATGGATCAAGGCCAGAAAATTTTATACACGCTGTCATTTGTTATTATTGTTTTCTTGTCGCGGTGGCATTAGCGTTCTTTTACGGGTGATTTATGGCCGCGCCCATTCAGAAGGATTGCTCAAAGTTCGAGTATCCCGTGCAAATGTTTGTGCACTTTTTCACATGACACAAATGTACTGTGGTGAAAGTGACTTTAGTGTTCCGCACGCGATAGATCAGGTTCACGAAATTTTAGAACCGTTGTCATTTGTTATCATTATAGGCATTCGTTTTGCTGCTTCCGTTCACAATAACAAGTTTATCTGCGGCTGATATCAATACTGGCATATGTCAAAACATTGGAATCTTTCACGCATACGCGTCTTCAATAGCGATTCACAAAACGGCGAGCACATATTGAGATTCGCGAGAGAAGCTGTCGTCAAGGGAGCTCGAGCGTTGGCAAATCGAAGTCTTCATGGGGTGGGCTCAGTTCCTTCTGAGGGCATTAACAGCGCCTGTTCTGTGGACCAGACCACAGAATGAACCCTTGCAATTTGTGACAGAAAACCGTCGTCAAGAGAGGTGGGCTGCTTGGGCTACAGAACATTTCCGCACAGCCCACAGCGCGCAAGTTTATTGTGTGGACCACAGAATAAAGCTGCACTCTATTCTGTGGTCTGGACCACAGAATAGTCACTGCGATTTTGAAACTTGATTAGCCGGTGCGGCAACTTCGTGTTGATATGATTGCGCTATCGTCGTGCCCACAACGCGCGACTTGGCATTCTGCGCGGTCCTGTCCGTTGCTCTCGCCGAGACCGGGCACACGGCTGCACAATGCAAGCTTTGAGGTTATCGCGTCGCTTTAGGATGCGCTTTCCTCGATGTGTACTACCCCCTTGTAGTACGACCGGACAAGAAGTCCGATGCTGTGCGACGTTCTTCACGGAACAACACGATGAGCTTCGACGAAGCGTCCGCAGAGTGAGGCATTTTTGAAATTCCTTGCTTGTCGCCGTTGCTTCTTTCGGGCGGAGCCCGCTGAATGCTAACCTAGACACTGGAATATCGTATCGACATTGTGTCTGCGTTAAAAGTGAATCATCGTATCGGGTAGCGGAACAGCTGACATTTGTTTGCAGGCTAGAGGAGAATTTGGCCTGGGCCCGTGGCTCCGGGCCTGCATGACTGAGCCCGGCTTGGCCCAGTGTGTTGCAGTGCGCGTTAAGATACCTAATACATTACAGTAGAACTACATTGACAGCATTTTTCCAACAGCGCGCAACACACACGCACACATATTTGCAGTACTTACAGCCAGCGTGAGAAGGCCGACAGAAGGAATTGTTGTGTTGGAAGATTTATGGCAAGTAATCTTATTTACAACTCTTGTGTGTACTTTTGCTGTGAACATCAAGGAATATACAAACTTGTTTCAAAAAAGCAAAACAAAAACCCAAGGGTACAAGGATGATCGAGATATGTGGTGTTTTATGGCGCAAGGGCCACTTGTGGCCAAGGAGCGCATTGATGAAAAAAAAAAAAAAAGCAGTTTCACTCATTGGCGAAGCATATCAGAGTTAAGAATATGTTTAGCGGTGCAGTCGAGCTCCTCGCACGGTGATCCAAAGGTACACGGTGGCGGCATGGTGCGACGCAACGCGCGATTACACCTGCTACTGCGCATGCAAGCACATACAAGGTGCTTTAACTTCCACAAACAAAAGTGCTGTGTGGGCGGATGTGTGGTATTGTGCCCTTGCAGCAGTGTCACCTTTGTTTTCAAAATTTGGTAAATGAGAAGAGACCACTGAAGGCGATAAGCCTGCAGTTGTGGGAAGAAAAGAAAACAAGTGAATTGCATCTCGGGGAGAGTACATTGAGGGTGATTAAATTTGTCAGGGGGGGGGGGGGGGGGCGTATCTTGGGGCGAGTTGGTTTTCGCTGGCACTGTTTTACTACGGGTGATTAAGGATAATAAATGTTCGAAGAAATGTGCCACTTTCGAAAATGCAGTTCTTTGTATTTATGGGTATGTACCCTTTAAATGCTGCATGTGCCATTCATATCTGAAAACAGCATAATATGCAACATCCAAATACAATCCCATGATATCCCTTATGGGAAACGCGAGGGATATCCTGTGTGTGTTGCTTTTTTTTTTGTCTCATTGGGAGGTTTTAAGGAATTATATGGGACATTCCTCAATATATCCCACACCTCCTGAGCAGGGCATCCGGAGGATGTCAGTGTGTTTTCTGAGGCATGTCGTAACACTGGTGCGACGAGGAATAGCGGTGACTGTGTTACTTTGATGGTGCACCAAATGAAATGGACAAAAAACTGAGGAAACTGTCGATGTTTCTGAGCGCTATATTCGTTGAGACCAGTGCGTGCCCCGCAATGTGGCGAATACACAACTGCTCTGCAGGAACTTTAATATGTGCGTGCACAGTATTCATGTCACCAGTGGAAATCCTGAACACTTCCCTACCCAGGGCAGAGCCGGTTGAACAGAGTGCAAGTGTTATCCATCCTGTTACACAGCACAGAACGAGATTAGCTGCTAGCCTGTTTGTATACTCTATGTGTGGGTGATTACCTTGACTTGGCTGTGATGCTTGTAGAGCTGCACATGCACAGAATTTCTATGTGTACAGGCTTTTCAACGTGCCTTAGTTTGGAAGGGGCTCTCTCAAGATCACAGTTATTCACAATATAGAGCTAAGTATCATGGCGCATCTCCACAGTCTCATATCATCACGTTACATTTTCCACCGTGATAATAAAAACGAGAAAAGTTACATTCATTGAAGGCCGGCAAGCATTAATTGAATATGCTACTCATGTTCACTTTTAAAAAATGATTAATTTTGTGAAAGCTTCAAAGATCAACTTGCCCACAGTTGTGCTATGTAGTTCTCATGCATTTACGAGGCACTGTGATGCCACTTGCTTTTGACATGGTGACCACACGGCCTCATGGCATCTATGCCCTCAACGTAGGTTATTGACAAGGACATCAACCCATACGTGGACCAATGGGAGGCAGAGGGCATGTTTGATGCCCACAAGGTGTTCAAGAAGTTGGCCGAAGTGGGAGTGCTGGGAATCACACGCCCAGTGGGTGAGATCGCATGCACTGCTCCCTGGCTTTTGCCTGTGTTGTCTTTGCATGGCACTGCTAAATAATGTTGGAACGTGTTATTCCTTTTGCAGTGGCACAGTTGTTTGGCAAAAGCACATTCTTGTGGTGCAGATTCGATTTATAATAAAAATTGCTCGGGTTTAACATGCCAAAAGCGGATTTGATTTGTTTTATTTACCTTTTGCCCTAAGGAAAATATACACAGCACCACCACATCATCAAAATTTGTCATGGGCCTCAAAGACTTCGAAAGTGTGGCTGCCTTCAACAGTTTTAAACTGGTGGTACTATTGTCATAAGAGAAATAGGCATTTATAGGCACAGTAAAGTGATTGGTAAACCACTTCTCCACTGATAACTCACACTCATATGCCAAAACATGAGTCCTTGGCAAACAGAATCAAATAAGCATCTGCCTATGATTTCGTCTTCAATTTACAGTGCAATGTAACTATCCAATTGGATAAAGTATTTACAAACTAAATGATTTGAGAATTTAGGCCCTGAAACTCCACTCAAAAACATTCATGGATTCAAAGCTAGCCACATGGGCTAACGATCCAGATGACACTATCGTGTGTGTTGTAAAATGCTATGTCAGGATGAAGTGCTTCTTCCTCTTTTAAAGGGCACCAACTTTGAGCATAACAAACAAACAGGTGTAATGTATAGATGACTCGGTGGCAGTCACGTCTGCGAAGTGTGAAACATTTGCGCGGTGTGAAAACATTCAAAATTTTAAACAGAACGCCAATCACCCTTCCTTTTAAAGTTGCTGCACTTTAAAAGAATAAAAGTAAGATGTGCATGTGCCCTACAAAAGAGTCTTTCTTTATAGTGTCCCTGATGGCAATAAATGGAACGAAAACAATGGGCAGGAAGGAGCACTGTCATACTTGTAATGCAGCCTTCTTTTATGCCTTGCATTCTTTCTAATTAGTCTTGCGCTGCACCTATCACACCAAGAATGAACAAGCTCACCCAATCTAAGCTGAATCTAATGCACAGCGCTCAGTGCCATGATTGGAGGGTCCGGACAATGCAAAATAGAAGGAAAAAAAAACAAGGCAGGGCACGTAACGAACCACAACATATGTGAGAACGAAGGGAAGGTGCATCACTTGAGGACATTAGCCAGAACAAAGTGTCTGCCCTGCTCTCCCATTCGATAGTGAACCAATATGATAAGTTCTTACATTAAATTTGGTCTTCGTTATTCGTTAAAATAGGAGTGAACTGTTCTGTATGCGCTGGCCATGGCAGTTTGGCTTATGTAATGCTATGCTGCCCAATGAGCGACCTGCTTATTTGTGCTATGCATAATATGTGCATACAGATGCATCAACAAGTCTGCTTTGGACTGTGAGGTATCTTCGAAAGGTGCTGCCATTTATGAAAGGGTCGTGTGTCGCCCAGCATCGAAACAGGTCCTTGTGTACACGTGTAGCCTGCTGTGCGACACAAGATGAGACAAAGGCTGTTGCAGTTTTTACTAAGACTCAGTACTTCCTCGTTTTCTAGTGCTGCAGGAAAGACAACTCGTTTTCTTGTTGTGTTTGACAAGATTATTTGGCAGCGTTTCAATCAAAGAATGGCTTCTGAAGCAATAACTGGTGAACTTGTGAACATGGCCGTAAGTGAACTTGTTCACGAACACCCGAATACTATGCAAATAGGTCAAATTGTTTTTCAGAGTATGGGGGTCTCGGTCTGGACTACAGCTTCACGGTAGCCTTTGCGGAGGAGCTGTCGGCCATCAACTGTGTTGGCATCGTGGCGGGAATTCTGGTTCAAACGGACATGTGTACCCCAGCCCTCGCCAAGTACGTGAGCCAAATCAGTTTCCTTTTCTGCCATTGCGGTTTAATCTTCAGTAGTTTTTCAAGAATGTCACCTAGAATGTGAGACATCTAATTCAGTGATTTGCTACATCGTTTTACATCATATATTGATTATGTACGGCCAGGGCTGAGCAAAGATACTTTGAAATTGTATCGCGATACGATACAAGATACTCAGGCAAGAAGTATTGGAGATACAGATACAAGATACTGCCGCAATAATTGTATCCGATACGATACTTGGCAATTGTATCTTAAGATACTTCGATACATTATCAAATTTGTTATTAAAGATCCATATAATGTAGCAGCAAACGCCAATGTGCGAAAATGTCTGCTTGAAAATTTCTTAACTGTGACCTATTTTGTTTCACTTGAATGAAATGTCTGTTAGTATCTCAAGAGTTCTGCCCTTCTTGCTCAAAGTACATTAGTTTCCTTCCAAAATATCTTATTGGGGTTTGTTTTAGCTTCTTCACAGGACAGTTCTTTATACACTTCGCTGACAGCGGTTCTTGCTTGTTATTTTTGCAATTGATGGGAGTCACTGCTCAGCTTGCCGACCAGCTAGCGGGTAGCCGTATAATCACAATAACTTCAATAAGAAGCCTTCCCACGACGGCGCAAATACCGGTGTGGAATTTTACCTTGTCCGTAAAAGACAGTTTGCACAATACCGTATATCCGGACAGGTGTACAGCAGCAGCAGCGCTGGTAGCATTTTCTTTTTTTCTTTTTCTTTTTTTCTTTTTCTTTTTTTCTTGGGGGGGGGTGCAATGCATGGTGTGTACTAGGGGTTTGAGACCTTTCGCTAGCGGCCCGGCCCACACTCATGACCGTTTTCATCCCATTTGTTTTTATTTTCGAAATGAGTATGTCCGTGAACTGCACAGACATGACTGGTCTCAAGCATTCCTTTCGTAAGGAACATGTGGTCACCATGTGCTGAAATATAACCATGGAACAAAAACTCTACATTTCACAATATGCGTCCAGATTTCACTCGTTGTGTACATCGGTATCGATGTTTCTCGAATCCTTACTCCAAATCCCTTTCAGAAATGACCTATATATGAGACATGGGAAAGGCTTCCTTTACATCGTAATTTTGTTGAAACTCTCTCCCACCATCTTCACCGCCCCGGCCCTTGGAACTAAATTTCGCGACGGCGGCCCGCTGGCTATAAGCTGAGTTTGAGACCCTTGGTGTATACGCAGATGACGTAAAACTGCAATGAATTTTCATATTCTACTTATCTGCTGGCGTAAAGAATTCTTTGTTAATAGACTCACTAACGTGTATGCGAGGCCCTACGTCACCTGTGCAACGGGAGTGGTCTACGAAATTCCGCTCTCCTGTGGAAGGGTTTACATCGGCCATACCGGCCGATGCATAAACGATCGAGCGAGGGAGCATGTTCTTCCGATAAAGAATAACCTTTTGGCACATTTGCCTATGCACTGCAGCACGTGTGGATGTGAGGCAAGATTTGCCAATATCACTCTTCTAGGTATAAGCAAGGAGGTGATTGAGCGAGAGATGCTAGAAGCATACCTCATCCAAAAGAAAAAAAGATATCTGTATTAGCGATACGTCGGTGGTACTGCGTTCAGCTGAATTTAATTTTTTGACAGATTTCTGAACTAGCTCGTTCATTGAGACTGGCCAAATGTTGGATGTGACGCACGGTGTGTTATTACGCACGTGTGGCATGGTATATACATTGCGGTGGATTTGCAAGAGTAAAGTCAGTTGCGAGTTGACGCTCTTTCCTTTCGCCTTTTCTTCTCGGTGGTTTGCGTCGTCGAATTTTCTTGTAATCTTTTAGCATGTTTTTTTTCAACGAGAGAACATGTGCAACACAGAAACATCTCAGACGTATTGTACAGTTGCATAAAACGTCGCAGGACGCCGCCGCTATTGGCGCTATTGCCGCTTTTAGCTGACATTACGTAGCGATTAGTAATACGAAAAATATTTAAGAAGGCCTAAAAGAGGAAAAGAAATATAAGCGAAATAGAGAGGTGGTTGTGTGTCAAACATTCCCATTGAATGAGTACAGAAACACACTACAGAGGGCGCCCTTAATAGCTATGAGCATGAAGTATCGTCAACTTACCTGTTCAGACAATAGAAAATTCAGTGCCTATGGAAAATTGCCAGAAACGGCTCGTTGGGACGCTCATGAGTAAACGGGAGTATTCAGTAAAACAACGTTTCTCGGATATCCTTCCTAATATGTTTAAGATGGCTTCTAATAATTTCCATTATTATAATGCAAAGTCAATTTCGCTATTTTCCTAAGCGGTAAGCAGAACGTTTTGTACTGTATGCTCAAGCACGCCCACATAATTATATATTTGTTTTCAAAATCACCTTGGCAACATGTAAATGTGTTAACAGTAGTAGAAATAAAGCAGACAGAAGAATAAAGCAGAGATCTTATTTTGGGAGCGCGTTACAAAAGACCTACTGCAGTGACCAGACCGAACAAACAGTGCAGAGACCTGGGTAATGTATGGGATGCAAAATGACAGCTAAGACAGCACTTGTGCAAATAATGACATAATGATTTCATGAATTCTTTGAACAAATGTAGCAGTTGGTACTTTGAACAAATGTAGCAGGAAGTGAAAAATACGGTACGCCAAGATATTTTCCCTTTGGTAAATGCTTGCTCTTTTAGATCTAGCTTCAGTACCCGTGGCGCTAAAGTTGTTAGAAGCTTATATGCATATAAGTTAATTCATTGCATGCAAGTCAAACTTACATCCACGAGATCCTTCCAATCGTTGATATGTAAAATTTACACGACGCAAACCAACCCCATTCTTGCACGCATCACATTTCGTTACGGAGCAAGACACAAGACGCAAGAAAATCAAATTTGCACGATAGACGCCGCACGCAGTGGAGTACGCGGCGCAGGACAGTTGCTAAGAGCAAGTGTCGCGGCAGTGGCGCAACTAAAAAGCAAAGAGATCGAGAAAACAAAAGGTACGTGGGCTGGGCGTAGACGTCCGCGCGCTTGTCTTCCTGATCTTCTACCCTCGCTGGACGACTCTGGCGTAAAAATAAAATAACGTCAGTGCCCTTAGACTTATTGAGATCGCTTAGCGGCACCAGTACCACCTTGAGAAGCGGAGATTGGCCAGCGATTATTGTTTCGCACGGTTGTGTTGCGATAGATGTATCTTGTATCTTAAGATACACGATACATTATCGAATGTATCGGAAATACAGATACAGATACTCGTCTTTCGAGACGTATCGCAATACAGATACAAGATACCCATAGAGTATCTAAGATAGTATCTAAGATACATGTATCTTCGATACTGCCCAGCACTGTGTACGGCTTATGTACTTCTATCTCACATATGTGCATAATATATGTGCTTATGAAAAAGAAAAAAAAAGAATACCCCATTGTTCTAAAGCAAATAGTGTAAGGGAGCGTTTCTTCACATTGTTTTGCTACTGTGCACGTTTTTAAATGTGCTAGCTGGAGAAGCCCGGACCAGATTATGTAATGGTTATTTTCCTGGTCCATTTTCTACAAGTTTAATCACTAGTGCGTATGTATTGTTGTACGGAATTAACGGCCCAGATCAGCTGCTCAGCACCACAAATGAAGAAGAGAGATAGGCGTGGAATGGTACTTCATGCTGTTACTGGCAAATATTTCAATAGTGGTGCTTGCTTATGGGCTGGCTCGATGTCACGACTCGGGGCCAAAGCACAAGCTTCTCCCAAGATGTGGCATGGGGGTTGGGCCTCTGGTGTATGGCTTGCGCCAATCGCCGGTATGAAAGAGTCAAGTGCCTTTTCCAATCAAAGAACAACAAGCTTTAATAATGCGTTTAAACAAAGATAAAGATACTTCCACAATAACCGAACATTTCTCTTGAAAACAAAGGTGAATTAGTTATACAGTCTACAATTATTCCGAATAAGTGTAGCATGCATGAAAGTTGAAATCTGTAGCGACAATGAGCAATATCGGATGGAAGACCAAACAGCAAGAGCTGAACCAACAATTAGAGTTCACAGTCCACTAAGTCAAGCGATTGACATACGTAACCGGGCGCAGCAGAGTCCTTCAACACCGGCGCCGTTCATGAGCGACCGTCGAAGCTGGCGAGATGGGTCAGCGGCGGCTCGACGAGGACTGGGGGTGCTGGGTGGCTGCGTGGTGTCCCGGGAGTTGCCCAGCGTCGATCTCTTCTCTGGCGCAGAGCAGACTGATGAAGCATAGGATGGGGCCGTATTTTATACGTTTCTCCGGCCGCCGGTCCCAGCTTCTAGTGTAGTGTCGATGCATCCTTGAAACGGTCACGTAGGCACTGGTTGCTACCGGGCATGGTTCACACTTCACTTTCGGTGTCCTTCACGGGCGAACCAGTAGCTCACAGACAAAACACCAGTCACGCGGTCGCATAGGCACACGGTCTAAGATGTAGCTAGGATACAACGTCCCGTGATTCAGATTCCGCTGTCGGTGACTGTTACGGCAAGCCGTTTAACAGTAGACAAAACAAAAGCACATGATCTGCAACGTGGCTCGGACACAACGTCCGGTGGTTCAGACACAACACAAACAAAAGCACATGATCTGACACATAATTCGGATGCACGTCTTAAGGCTCTGGCTCTGCTGGCGGTGACTTTCACGGCAACCAGTTCCATACTAGACAAAACAAAATCACGTCACGTAGCTCAGATGTTCGCCTTACGGCTCATGCTCTGCTGGCAGTGGCCTTCACGGCAAGCAGTCAAAACAAAAATAGACAAAATAAAAATAGACAAAACAAAGACACATGATCAGGAGCAGCTCGGATGCTCGTCTTACGGCCCACGCTAACACACACTAAGCGGTGCGCGTACGCTTACGGCACACCATTCTTAGCGAAGAATTAGAGCCCTTTCGCCTTGGGCGTAAGTGACAAAAAAAAAAACCCTTTTCATGGCGTACGTTAGGACATTATGCGCAGGCAATGTTAATCATATGCGACTTTTGTGACACTCGATGACAGGCTCAATTAAACGTAAGCGGTTGAAATTGCTGTGAAGTGCTAGCACATGAAGTGGACTATGTAATAGCACGCAGAGTGCACCACACACATCGACTAGTATTTCCACATGCCTTCCACACGACTAAACTTTTCTTTCTTTCAGTGACTAGATAATTGTGCCTCCACTGGCATAGCCAGAGGGGGGGGGGGGTCTGGAGGGCAGCAGTGCTATACAGTAAAAGCTCGTTAATTCAAACTTCGTTTGTTCGAACTAACTGCTCATTCGAACTGACGCCCTGGTTCTGGCACAGCCCTATGTATATGTGTGGGGGAAAACTCCCGATAATTCGAACGCGTCAGTATCTATAATGGTTAATTCGAACTGGGAGCCCTCTGACTTTCGTCCCTCCTCGCAGAAATCCGCCCAGAATGATCACCCAAATTACTCATTACTTTCGTCTCTGTAAAACATGCGTAGTGTTTGATTTCCATGTATGATTTTGTGGTTGTTAATGTTGTCTGTCTGCTGCTACTGCTGTATGGGTGGCACGGCCCAGTCCGGCAATGTTTGCCTTTAGCCGTGTCCCCTTGGGCAATTTCAATATTGTTCTATAAATAAACTAGGAAAGAAAGACCTTAAATTTTGATTGCATTAACTGTGCCATGTAAATGAACGTGTTTTGGAGCACAAATAGCTTCGTATATTTTGGCATTAAGGCTCACTGCTCACGTGAATGCAAGTCTCTGCTTGTTTTTGGTGTATCGCTGACTGATCAATAAATTCTGTTCGCTGTTTGAGCATGAACTTAATTTACGTAATTACCTGCCACAAATGTGTAGTATCGCCTAATTTGCGGGAACGAGTCCAGGGGTGGCTTCTCTGGGTTCTCTCCGCACGGTGTGGCGCAATGTCTTTTCGTTCTAGCGCCCGCCCGCTAATTCAAACTCCGCTTACGTCGAACAATTTTATAGTCCCCTTCGAGTTTGAATTAACGAGCTTTTACTGTATAACATTTTATGATTGCATGCTCTTTCTTTAAACGGGATAATAAGTGAAAGCACAGTAAACAAGGCAAACATTTCTAATACACAAGGCATAATGAAGAGATACGCTTACGCTATCACGTGTTATGGCAATAAGAAAAGAATAAAAAGAAAAGAGAGTGAAACAGGAAACATGTGACATTTCAAGCATGCCTGCAGTGCAGACAAGAAGGAACATGGAGTGGTTGAGCTTAGTACACCCTGTGGTAGGGTGTTCCAGTCTCGTAAACTTAACTTTTTCAAAGTATTTAAATGCACCATTCTACTTCAGCCAAGTTAATGACGCGTTTACAGAGCATTGCGCGAAGCATTTGGCCTCAAGCAAATTACGTAGGAAAAAAAAAAATGAAATTGCATTATGTGCTGGGCCTAATGTAGTGCCACCTTCCTTCTTTCTTTGCGAACGTGAAAAATAATCGTTGCATGCTTTTGTGGTGTGTTAGTTTTGGCAGTGACGAGCTGAAGGCCCAGTTCCTGGCGCCTTCAATTTCTGGCGACGTTGTTGGATGCATCGGTGTCAGCGAACCAGACAGTGGCTCAGATGTTGCCAGTGAGTCTGTCTGAATTTGTCTGGATTCAGCTACTTGTTTCGGATGCCTTTCGTGTGGTGTCAAAAGAGGAGGAAGGAGCACTTCCGTTGCATTTTTTAAGTGCTTCTCTTGCAAACAGCACTTTGATGGAAGGAAGTCCATGTGGCATCAGAATCCATTTTCTTTGTACTGGCGTCTTTAGCTACTCATTCGAAGGTCCAACTGCCAGTGCAAGCTTTTTCCATCGCTTTAGACTGAGTTTCAAACTTCTGGCTTTTTGGCAGCCTGTCCACAAAATGTCTAAGTACTAGTTGTTTTCTCTCAAGCTTTTTTTTTATTCTGCATTATAGTGCCAAAAATTTGTACACAAGATAAGGTTGAGGCAGTCGATGAAGCGTACAGCGGCAGCTTTTTGCAGCTCTCAGATCAGAGCTCTTTGTCGTGTCGACTCTACCACCTAATCAAGGAGAAGCGTGACTGAATAGAGAATGCCTGCTAGGGTGTACTGCATGGCAGTGGGTAAAGCACTTGCAACAGAAATTGCCGTCTGATTCTTGCTGTTCCTTGCCCGGTATTTCACAGGTATCAAGACGACTGCTGTCCGGAAAGGAGATGACCTGGTGATCAATGGGGGCAAGATGTGGATCACCAACGGCTGCCAGGCAGACTGGATGGCCCTGCTGGCCAACACACGCACCGAGGGACCTTCGCACAAGACCAAGTCACTCATCTGCCTGCCCCTCAAAACACCCGGTGAGCTGCTGAAGAGTCCTGTTACTCAACTGCACATGGAAGGTTCCATTTCTTTTGAATACTGCCTCACTGGCAAGTGAGTAGCTGCTGTAGGTACTCTTCAATCAGCAGTGATCACTGCATGCACTGGTAGAATGATTCCTAAGTTGTAGAGTGAGAACACCAGTAGGTTGAACATCCTAGGGCAGGTTTTGTTTATGATGCTGCGGATGATGCAATAAAAATCATTTGTTGGTGATCTGTTGCTTGTTTCTCTTGTTTCCTGTCATGGAAAACTGGCACAGAAAGCCCACATTTGCTGTGATCAAAGCTGAATTTCAAGAATTGTTCGTTAACTTTGGTTCTGAGAACATTCTTGCCGAATAAGAGGGAGAGAAAACGACGGTAACTGGGGAGTGTTTTCATGTGTTTTCCTACAGGAATGTTTCTAGTGTTAGCATTACCAGCGTTTTCCATGAAACACAAGTAATGCTAATTCGAATAATTAGCGTGTCATAATGTTTGCTTGAATGTACAGGTTAAAGCAATTTCGCAAAACATTCAGTAATGCAGCATCAACAAAAAGGTGTTCCTCTTTAAACCCTGCGAGTGTGTTACTTACAGGGAAATTAAGTTTGTTGCGCATGACGGTCAAAACCTCAAGCATGCATTGGACGGAAACTCCCCATAACCGAAAGGTTAAAAGTTTAACCTTGTCACAGGCGTGACAGTGGCACGGAAGATCAAGAAGCTTGGCCAACGTTGCTCGGACACAGCGCAGATCTTCTTCGAGGATGTCCGTGTGCCGGCCAAGAACATTGTTGGCGAAGAAGGCAAGGGCTTCATCTACCAGATGCTCCAGTTCCAAGAAGAACGCCTGGTGGTGGCTATCAAAAGTGAGCACAGGTGCTTTCCACGCTTGTCACTGCTCGCAGTCTTACTGGATGCACTAGCTCTGGATACGCTCAGTTGAATTCAGTAGCAACCTCTTACTCTCTGACAGTGGCTGTGGCACAAAACCAGGAGTGTAAATAGCACAAATTTCTCATTTCCATTACGAATCATTTGGGATCTCTACGCTCTAAGGACAAAGAACACTACACAGAGTCATGCAAACAAACAAGCACAAGTGCGTTTTATTGCAAGTTCTGTTGAGCAAGCCAGCTATCTAAATTATAAGTTGAACGTAGCATTCTGATGAAACATGTAGTATAACTGAATATTAAGGAGAAGTAACAGACAATAAAGCCAAATATTCGAAGGTCGCAGGTCCGGTCCCTGCCGGCGGCAGGTTATCTTTTCATCCACTTTACTTTCTTCATATTTACATCATATTTACTGCAAATAACATCCCCTGTACATTCCTTGGCATTATTGTCTGTTACTTCTCATTAATATTGTGTCTAACAAAAAAAAAACGAGCCCTTAAAAGTCATCTTCTTTCCTTCATTCGTAGTATATATTTGAGCAGTTATGACTCGCCATGCCAGGGTATGAAGCTAGTAACGTCCGTGCCTCCCAGGAACAACTGCCTATATTCACAGATGAAGTCTTGTCACTGGAAGTGCATTCAGTGGAACTGGGCAATGTCTGCGGGATGCCTCCAAGGAGCGTGGTATTTAACACATGCCTTTAATGCAAACAGGGCAAAGCACGCATCATGGCGGCTGAGCAGCAGTGGTTTTTGTGCTGTTCAGCATGAAGTCAGGGCACTCGGCCATCACAGCTGCATTCTTGTGGGGCATGCATGTGTGCCATAGATTCAATGCTTCCTGTGGAAATGCTTTGCCTCGCTTTCTATGGCACAGATATGCATGTTGCGACTGCAGTGTCCTTGAGAATGTACGCACAAATATATCATTCGGTTCAAGTCGGTTTCTAGGTGACAGTAAGATCAAAGAATTTCATTGAAATGTGGATTGCACACCAAACCATGGACTATATCCTGGTGAAGCCACTGGAATACCAGTTTGACCTGCCAAAAAATGTCACCTGGATGCACCGCTCGTCTGTAACTTCTTTCTTTCATGCACGTCCACAAGCTCTGGCCAATGGGCTATCACACGTATCAGCGAAAGTTGCGATTTCACTCGGGCAGTGCTTTATGGAAAGAATCTAGCTTGTAGCATTACTACATATTTCTTATGTCAATTTCACTGGAGGGAGCCTTTAAAAGTAGTGTGGCTAATGGCTTCATATTAATAAATAATTTTTAAAAAATCATCTGCAGAGATTTCATATTCTGCTCATACACAGTGTCACTGAACCTACGATTTGCATAGTTGCATCCGTTGCTTATCCCTCTTTTTTTATGAATGAGGAAGTAGAAATTTCATAGTCAGCCTTTTTTATATGTCCGTTGCAGGACGACGGCCTCTCTGGGATAAATTTTTCTAATTTATCCCGTCTTGCACTAACTGATTCCATTCGCGTTGTCAGCCTACCTGAATATCTGTGGACCTCACCTGTTCTTCCCGTTCCTTGGTACTCGGTACATTACTCTGACTGACTGCCTGTGGACTATGGATCTGTCTTACGCATTATCTGACCAGCCCATCTTCGTCTTTTTTTCCTCTTACCATTGCCCAAACCTAACTCTGGGATTTCACAATCCTTTTGGGTGTCTTTTGCCAAATGGTCAACACAGATTAAAGGTAGTACGTACAAGAGAGTGATCGTCTTATTTCAAGAACAGGACAGCCTTAGAGACTGGACAAAGTTCATCGGTATTCAATGAATGTAATAAATTTACAAACCTTTCTAGTGCTGAGTTTTGGGAATTCCCGAGACCAGCTCAGCGGGGATTGTTTTTCTGAGGTCTCCCCTCATCTCACTTCAGCTGTCAGAGCAAACTTAAAGAAATATATATGCGGTATATCAGACTTTATTCATTTCACACCCATAATGGCAGTTTGTTAACGTCAGTCGTCTTAACTATGTGCACTTCCACGCCTTGTTGATGTAACCGAGCTGTGCACTTGGCGGCGTGCACAGGTGTGCCAAGCATGGAACGCATGATAAACGACACCTTGGAGTACTGTCGGCAGCGCAAGGTGTATGGCCAGCCCCTGATCAAGAACCAGGTGATCCAGTATCGACTGGCCGAACTCCAGACTGAGGTCGAGGCACTGCGATCGCTTGGATACAGAGCGGCAGGTGTGTACAATTTACACATATTGCATGTATGTCTTATCTAGATTTACGTATGTGTAAATAGGCAGTCGCTCTTTTTCTGTATTGGAAGACCAAAAAATTAACACGCAGGCCCTAAACAAGTAATGAGAGCAGCAAAGCATACAGAATCTGTAGCAATGAAGATTTGTGCCAATGAGATCACGGAACTTCAACTTGTATGTTTATAAGTTGTAGATGGTGCATGATTTTATGGGAAAAATCTGTGCAGTTAGACACGTAGTTGTTCTATGTGGAGAAATTTTGGTAAAAGTGCTACGCTTTTGCCACTGATCATTGCAATTCTTCACATGCGCTTTAAATACGCATGACTTTTTGACATGGCCTTGCCAGAACCAGCACCTAAATACCATTACTCAAGCTTACATTGGAGCAGTAGTTCTATAATTATTGCACAAGTGTGGCAGTCCTACATTTTCTGAACAGTTGCTTCCAACAAAGGTGGCACTGCCAGTGTCATTCATTACTTCGTGTTGTCTGCTATCGAAAGCATGTTGTGATGCTAGCACCCCCAGAAACCAAGCCATCTGCATACCATGCAAGCGGTTAGGCAGAGGGAGCAATTTACGCAAGTGATGTTGCGATGAGTTTTCAAGGAGTTACTCTATCAGAAAATTCCAAGCTTAGGGCCAAGCTGCCATTTCATTTTCGTTTAAATATCTGGTAATTGGTATTTCTTTACAGTGGTTGTCTAGGCTTTAGGAAAATGGTGCACAGATAACGATATATTAGTTTTAGAAAAGTGACCTTATGCTACTTTGGCCTCAGCTTTGTCACGTCAATCTGCCATGGTGGTATAGCGGTTACAGTTTTGGCTGCTGACCCGAAGATCCCGGGTTTGATCACGGCCACGGTGGTCGCATTTCGATGGAAGCGAAATGCTAGAGGCCCGTGTACTGTGCGATGTCAATGTGCGTTAAAGGGACACTAAAGGCAAATAACAATTTATTTCAGAGTGAAAGCTCAATGTATGACGTCTAAAACGGCAGTATTATCAACAGCAGTGCCCTACTTACCGAGAAATTAAGGTAAATGTATCACACGACGTGCGCCACGAGTGGGACTTTCACGTCATTGGGAAATGATCCCAATAACGTGTGAGTGTCCGACTACAATTAATCACTAGTAATCAAACTAGCTGCAATAAAAAAAGAACCTTCCGTGCATCAAGAGATGTAATAAAATGCTGCTTGTTCGTTTCTGTTTGATTAATGGAAAAAATAACCTCTTTGACGTTGCCATTGGGAACAGCGCGCATGGTTCAAAGGTTCTGTTTTCACCGAACTGCGCTTCGCCCATGCGGTCACGTCACGGTAGTAGTTTCGGTAATGCGTACTGCTGCGTGTGTTTTGCACGCTCGTAAAAGTCGCTCTGACAGAAAGTTCGACAAAATGCCGCATGCATGGCCAGATGGCCGAGGGGTGCATGCTGCCAGTGCACGCCGTCGCGCAGTAAAGGCGGGCAACGTTGGGCACAGCAACAGTGATGTCAGAAAGACCGCTTTCAGGCGGGTGATTTGAACTGCGCTAACACGATGCGGACCACTAAAACGTGATTTTATTTCGAAATAAGCACTTCCTTGGCACAAAAGTAGCACTAAGAGGTTTCTGGACCGCTATTTCAACAATCAACGTCGACCTAATATTTGCCTTTAGTGTCCCTTTAAAGAATACCAGATGGTCGAAATTTCCAGCGCCCTCCACTACGGCGTGCCTCATAATCATATCGTGGTTTTGGCACTTAAAACCTCAGATATTGTTACTTTGTCACTTCAAGCACATATCAGCAACTGAGTTTCAAGTGCATCATGCCCACTGTTGTCCACATTAAAATCTGTGCAGATCGTCAGAACAAACATTCTTAGTATAATACAGTTACACTTAAACTTCATTATAACAAAGTCACATCTGCCACGAAAGTAACTTCGTTATATCCGAAAATTCGTTATAAACGTCTCTTTGTAACAGTGTATCTGAAAAGACTATTCTTCGTTTACTTCGTTATAACCGATAATTCGTCATATCGAGGTTTGAGTGTACTGCCAGTAGTGTGCAAAGTGTACTGTGATTTCTCAGAGCATAAAGTACTGTTTTAAGCATCACTTAGTCGAATCTTGAGATATTAAACATGAATATAATTAAATATTAGGCATAACAAAGTAAATGTGCAACATTTACTCTCTCTGATATCAGCGCTTGGTTAATAGTATTACTATGTTCACAACTGTGTTTTGATGAATTGGGCAGTGTTACCAAAACATGGTAGTTACTCACGTGATGGCTGAGGGCCAAAATAGGTGAATGTTCTTGCATAAGCGCAGTTTATGAACATGCACATAACGATCAGGTGTTCAGAGTACGGACACAGGAGGCAAATTAACTACTGTGGCTGACTGTGTGTGGTGCATCAG
Source organism: Rhipicephalus sanguineus (assembly GCF_013339695.2). Classification (NCBI taxonomy): domain Eukaryota; kingdom Metazoa; phylum Arthropoda; class Arachnida; order Ixodida; family Ixodidae; genus Rhipicephalus; species Rhipicephalus sanguineus. The sequence goes on from NC_051179.1 coordinate 92,497,358, forward strand.
CGAGATTTCCTTGTTTGCCAGTGTCTGAGGAAGTTATCATTTGTCGCAATCAGCGAATAGCTTTTGTATTGAGAGCGGCACAGCATGCATGTTCGAGTGAGATTTAAAGGGTTGTTTGCACGGTCGCGAGCTGCGCTCGCATGCGAGTGACTGTGAAATGCTTGCAAGCAGTGCTGCTTCTTATGCTGTCTCACGTCTGAAGAATGAGCTGTAGCAGATGCAAAATGTTGGGTAGTCATCAAACATTTGATCTGAACTTTTGTCCAGTACTATTTTGTAATATAATCAGCTGCACAACCTTTCTGTAACAGTATGGTTAAAGCAGCAGAAACAATACAGACGAAGAAAGAGATGCGTCGAGCACTTACAGCTGCTTGTTTGCATTGTTTGCGCTGCTTTAATCATAATAGAACCATCCCAACTAGCCCAGTCGTTGACCTTGTTGCTGTAACAGGACTCCCTAGGAGCCTGACTTCTGACACATGGCTGTTTGTTCCAATGACATTTCCCTGCGCCTTCGCTAAGTCCTCTTCCTTGCGCAATGTTTGTGCAGCCAAGCTGATGTCCGGTGAAAACGTGACCGAACTGGCATCCATGGCAAAGTTAAAGGCAGGCCGGCTGTTGCGTGAGGTGGCCGACACCTGCCTGCAGTACTGGGGTGGCATGGGCTACACCGAGGAGATGCCGATGGCCAGAGCATTTCGCGACTCCAGACTTCTCTCCATCGGTGGCGGTGCCGATGAAGTCATGCTGTCCATCATCGCTAAGCTACGATGGGGATTAGCACGGTAGTGGCCTCTCAAAGCAGGTGGTTGTCTACACCGGTTAGTTTCGATCTCCATGTGATATGGTGCTGCCGGGGTCCACTCTTGCCGTCTTCCAGCTGGCAGTGTGTGCATCAAATATGAAGCGGAGGGGGAAACTGGCATGTTTCGTTGCTTGGCCATGTATATAAGTTGCCTTTAACGTACACTAAGTGCTTGGTTTGTACAGATTACTGTAGTGTCTGAAGTTTATGATGATTCACTGTACAGTTATGGTATTTCTTCCCAGCCACCTGAGATCAGCAATGTGGTAACGGTAGTAGTTTTGATGACAGTGATGGTAATGACCATTAAGCATTGTTAGGCCTCAATCATGCAGCTGTAAAACACTCTGTCATGTAACCATCGTGGCACTGGCATCCCATGAGACGAACGTTCGCTCGCTACTTTCTTATAAATGATGGTACAACGTTGGCATTAGCAAATGATCTTAATGCCACGGGCGTCCCAGTCTGAAGAAAGAGCGGCGATAAAATGCTGTATGATGGTGGGCTCAGATGCTGCAACAGTGACGTGGCAGAGTGTTTAATGTCAACCTAAGTTCACCCTTACCATGTGCTAGAGCCACACTTGTGCAAAATTCATCGATGCAGGCAAGTTGGTATGCTTCTTTAGTATTTGGTTTGCTATCCCTTTTACTGCAGTTTAGAAACCTGTATGAAGATGAATGTTAGCAGTATTAGACTCGGTGCCACCGCAGGGGCCCAGTGGTTACGGTGCTCAGCTTGTGACCCAAAGGGTGCAGGTTGTCAGTGCACATTAAAGAACCCCAGGTGGTAGAAATCATCTAGAGCCGTCCACAATGGCAGGCCTCATAATCATGTTGTGGTTTTGGCGCATAAAACATCAGAAATCAGTACTTGGTAGGATATTCGTGTTGGAGAGAGAAGAAAGTTGCATAGTTGCGTAGTGAAAGTTGCAAAAGCACGTACAACACCACTGATGTCATTGTGCCACATTCGTTGTCATATGTAACTCATCTTGTTGAAGAAAACAAAGATAACAAAGAACAAAGAAAACAAAGATAACAAAGAAAACGAGCCCTTGAAATTAACACTTCTTTCCTTCATCTTGTTGAAGGTCACACAGCATGTTTTCTTATACATTTTGCAAACTTTACTTGTATCTGTTGTTTGCACTTGACAAATAAACAACCTTTTTCTTCCAGTTGCTGCAGGTGCTGTGATAGGGCTTTTGTTGTTAAGCATAGAGTTCCATTTTTCTCGCCCTCTTCAGTTTCATACCCTTCAGACAGTGTCTCCAGTCGACACTTGCATACAAATCACTTGGCCCATGGATTATTCCTTGAGGAAATCCTTACCCAAACATATCGACTATAGAGGTCACTATGGTTTCTGCAAGCCAAGGAAGGCACCGACTAAGAGTGTTCCAGTTTTGGTTAAGATTGGAAACGGATACTTTGACTCATAGGAGGGTAACTTCAAGCCCAAGTATTTGGAATGCATTTGGGAGACATCTTTGCAACTGGATGCCACTTCATGTCAATTAGAGAAAGCTAAGAAAAGTACATAAAGCTTCATTTTAACCCTTTTAGTGTGTGAGAACTTGTGAAAAACACAACATAGCGTACGTCAGGCCCATAAAAAAATTGTCGTTGATCTCTCTTTCACAGGAATCACTCATAACGAGTAAGGTAAATGTCTCCATAAAAGTAGTTGCAGCCCTGTTGGATGCCAAGAAGTTTTCACAGTGTGCATTGCTATTAGGATGCCACGGCCGCCTGTGACGTGGGTGCACCCATGTTGATCTACAAAGCTACAAGTTGTTGATTCTTGTAATGATGTTTTTCTTTCCTTTATATCATTTCCTTCAAGCCAGGTTCATGTTGGTTTTACCATAGTTGTATGCATTACGGCTGTGCCGTTGCTGTACGAGATCTGTGTAGAGCTAACATAATGCATGTAAACTCAAATAACTCTAAAGCTATGGTCACACTAGCAGAAGAATGCGCACGGTGTGTCACAGGTGGCAACATGCTACGAGTGCTGGAAGATGCCGCGTGGCGCATTCTCATGACATGAAAGCGATGGATCCACGAAGGATTTTTTGCAGCTTGCCGCGTGGCGCTTTCATAATAGGCCAATCAAGCAGCCCCTTCAGTGACATGCATACTAAGTAGTGGTGCCATGCGGACCCACACGGACGGCAGGTTTTGCACTAGCATCACAGACACTTGCTTTGCGCTGATGTCGGTGCTTGTTGGTGTCGTTGTTCCAGCGAATAAACTTTTTTTGCCTCCCCCTGCTCTAACTATTTGAAGTGAAGGTTTCTTTGCCTCTTCCTCCAACTTTCTGGTCGCTGCTGTGGTCTAGCTGCGCAAGCCACAAAGCTTCTTGCAACACCACCATATAGCAATGACCTGTGTGCATTCGCGGCACCGGTGGCAGAGGCCGTGAAAGGGAAAGAAAGATGGCTATCTCCTCCGCGAGAGCCTCTCCACTCTTTTCTTTCACTCCCTTTTCCCCTCCCCCCAACAATTCTGCACTGTACCTTCTAATGGGTTCCAAAAGTAAAGGTCTCGCCTTTTCTCAAACCACTACTGCATGGATGCGACTGTGTGTGTGTGTGGGGGGGGGGGGGCAACTACGCCAAGCACATTAACACTTATTGAAAAGTATGGCATGCACGTTGGTTTAAGACTAGTTATGCCATGACAGTGTGCATTAATTTGAAATGGTGATAGTTGAACTCGATTCTGCAGTTAAGAACACTGACATTACTAACGATCTGTAACGAGAAAAAAAACTGTCTTGTGAGTGGTGGGACTAGCATGCAGCACAAAGGGCAAACAGAGACGTGCACTTTTGTAAGTAAGATGTTGATGGGTGAATGTAACATAGACATTTTAACGCATTGAAAGATAAGCATAACTGAATATACATAGATGCTTATAAAGTTGGGCTTCATTGCAAATCTTATGGTGTGTCTCATTGTGTTTCTTGAATGCTGACAAAGACGGTCGTACGGTGCGTGAAGTAGTTAGCAATGTTGGCAACTTTTTCTTCTCTGTAATGTGCTGATCCGGCCTCCCTTTGCTTTGATGTTTCAGCGGGCAACTTTGCTTTTGCTTGAGATTTCGCAACTATCTCTACTGGATGCTTATCTTCAGCCTGTCACTCGCGCTGAAGCACGTGCACAGATGGCCCAGCCGGCGCTCCATCCATGGCGAGACTGAGCGACCAAGTGCCGGCGAAGCAGCCGTTAAATCTTCGCCTAGTCACGTGGTACGGCACTAAATAGCGAGGCTCCGAGTGAGCGCAGCTGCGACGCCTCCCCGTAGCGGATCACGGGGTGCGATGTCACTTGCTCTCCGGCAGCTCAAGGTCATTGCGACGCTATGAATGACCCTATGTGACATGGCGTAGTAGAGCTTTCGTGCTAAAATTTAAAAAGCGGTGTTCACATCACTCGGCATACGTATACAGTTGAACCCCTTTATAAGAGACACTGACATAACAGTGTGCCTACTTTGAAATAGAGGTTAATAAGAAAATGCAAACGTGGTACCCTGCTTATAAGAGACACCTCATATAAGGGACAGGAACTGATCCTCGGTACATGTCTCTTGTAAAATGGTTCAACTGTAGTCTTTGAGAAAGCGCTCTGCGTGCTCACTTCGTCTTGCAAAAGGGGAAAAATGAGGTGATGAAAAAGACAAAGAAGACTATTCCCTGGCACAGGAGTGTCAGACTCAGTACTGACCTCTTCTCCGGATTATAAGCACCTTCTATTTCCCTGGCGTAGCGATTCCTCCAACTCAAGGATCTGAGGTTGCTGAAGCTATTGCTAGCTCTTCTGCTCGTGTTGAGTTTGGCTTTAGCAGCCACAGATCCCAGATACAATATGCTTATCACGGACTCCCGCAAGGCCTGTTTTCAATACATGATTGGGGATGTGGCACTTCTTGCCTGCAAAATTCAGAAAAATGCTGAAAACATGACTGATGACGTCTAGTCCAAACGCATTATCTGGACTCCAGGGCAGGGCTTGCGGGGTAATGAGACTGCAGATGCCATGGCCCGAGCGCTTACCTCCCGGGCGTCTCGTTCCCCAATCCTTGAAGACTCGGAGAACAGGACACCACTACTGACATTTAAAGAAATTTTGCTCGTTTTTCGTGAGCGTCATTGACTCTACCCGGATCCTGCGAAGGGTCTGAGTGGAGCAGGTGAGCGAATTCTCTGCAGGCTACAGGCCAACACTCTGTTCTGCCCCTCAATAATTCGTTTCTTGGACTATAACTCGGACGGAAAGTGTCCACACTGTGGGGAGAAATCAGACGCCTTTCACATGGTGTGGGCATGCACCCAAAGCCCCTCTTTCCAACCTTTCCCATCCCCCACGCAAGAGGCATGGGAGACAGCCCTCCGCAACGGCTCTGGACTGAAAGCCCAACGGGCCCTAGCAGCCCTAGTCCAAAGGGTGATAGTGGCGGCTGAGTCTTGCCGCGTCCCGGACTGAGGACACCGATCATTAGGGGCCACCACCATCGGCTCCCGAAACCTCTATATTTTAAATAAAGTTCGTTCTCTCTCTCTCTCCAACTCAAAGATGATGGAAGCTGGCATCAGAAAATTATGTTGCCGCATTCCCTCCCTTAATTTTTACTTGCATAGGCCAGGTTTAGTTGCTTCCCCTCTGTGCTCTTTCTGTAATGTGGTTGAAACAATTAGTCACTTATTTCTATCCTTCACGAGTTCGAGAAAAAGAATATTCGTACCACCTCTTCAAGAGCTGGGCCTGTAATTAACAGCACCAGTTATTCTTTCGTTCGGGTCCTCTATACTCTGGGATACAGCCACAGGGACGTTTGCTTCGCCATAGAGGAATTTCTCATGGTGTCTAAAAGAATGCCTTGCTAAATTCCACCGGCTTGAAATATTTCGTTATTGATCATTTGCTGTTCAGATTTATATATTAGTTGTATGTATCACAGTAGTGTTAAGCTATATAACCTAATGGGAAAATCCACCCACTACTTAGTCAATCCCCTGTATTAGATATGCCATCATGACGAGGTCAACTGTTCACGAAGAAGAATATCTTCCGCGGAGCGGCAGCAGATGACTTTCCACCTTTGAGTCGTCTTAGGTGAATGCATGAGGAGAGTTTTTTTTTTTTTATCAGAGAATATTCGCAGGAAAATAATTTGAACGAAACCTTCGTTGCGAACTTTGTCAGCTATAGGACGTGCATAAACTTAATTTAAATATTTGAAGTTTGTCTGGTGGGACCATGGGTTGGCAAGCTCACTCATGAGCCGACTCACTCAGACTCAGATGAGCCATGAGTCTGAGTCTGAGTGAGCCTGGGTGAGCAATATTTTGGCGTGTCTGAGTCCAAGTGAGTCTGGTTCAGGAAAATTTTGGCGAGCTTGAGTCCGAGTGAGCCCTAAGTGCCAAATATATTTCATGAGCGAGTCTGAGTGAGCTCTACATTTTTTGCCAATCTATGGTCCTATCTACTCAACTTCAGTATTACTATCAACCGGCTTACGTTTATACTCAACTCATACATCCTTTAGCGCACTAGTGCCCATATGCCCGCTCAATATTTATTGATCTGAGGCATGAGTTCGGAAGGGAGGGGGGGGGTGCCTTGACTGCCGCACGCACTCTTTCAGGGAATGTTCTTCATATAAATATCTCGTGTGAGTCCGCTCTTTCAATAAAAATATAATTACTGGGTTGGAACCACTGGTAACTCGTATATGAAGGTACGAGATTAAATGGTGCCAAGTAGATCACCGATTATGCGAGATATTGGTATAAATACCATGGTCGAAAAAGCTAATTATAATACACTAACGGATTCACGAGTAGACTCACTCAGACTCACTTGGACTCAGATCGAGCCGCGAGTCTGAGTCTGAGTGAGTAATATTTGGGTGAGTTTGAGTCCGAATCAGTCCGGTCGAGAAAATTTTGAGCGAGTCTGAGTCCAAGTGAGTCCGATTGAGGAAAATTTTCGTGAATCTGAGTCCGTGTGAGCCCGAAGGGCAAAATATATTTATTATGAGCGAGTCTGAGTGAGCTGTACATTTTTTGCCGACCTATGGATCAATACATCTGGTGGTGGTGAGAAATAGTCGAGAGAGAGAACAACTTTATTAAAAATAAACGAACCCCAGTCCGGGTCCACTAATTAAAAAAAAAAGGCAAGGCTTAGCCATCAGACAAGCCTAAATGTTTCAACTGTCCGAGTAGTGCCCTCATGAGTCTGGGGAGGATTCCGCGAGCCACTCCTCCAGGGTCGCAGGTCTTAGACTGGTGGGTATGTGTTTAAGTCGACTGAATCCTACAAATGTTACCGCGTAAGACATAATTCAGATGTGCAATAACATATGAGCCAGTTAGCACATATAACGACCTGCTTTGCGTGCCGTCGTCCGTCGTAGGCCCTCGTACTGTCCCCTTCGTTTTGTGTTCGTCTCTTTCAGCCCATAATATTAGAGCATCGTAGGCGTCATGGCTGTTCGCGCTGCCGCGACCTGACGAAAGGACAATGAAGAAAGAAATCCTGCGCTGATGTCGTTCTCGTGTAGATCTTGGTGTAGTTCCAAGTCCTGCGCTTAATGCAGCTCCACTGCCGTGAAACCTAAGGAAGTCGTAGCACGGGCAATCCAGCGGCTCCATTGGCGCTTGCCACCGCCTCGTCCATCGCGCGCTTGCCGAGGTGGTATAGCATAGCGCCCTCTCTTGCGCGGCGCTGGTATCAGCCGGATCTTTCAGAAGCGTTTTCCGCGATTTTATGTAAATTATTGCGATTGATTCTTGGTTATTTCTGTAGTTTATATTACTTTAGACCTTCCTATTTTATTTTGCGCTGGTTTTGAGCATTGTTAGCCTTGTTTTAGGCCTGTATTTATCACTGCGTGACCATGCGACGTGAGCGATGGACGACAAGCGGGGTCCTAAGTGCTACGCACTTGAACAGACACACACGGGGCGTGCACAGTCACGAAGTCATACCAACTATATAGACCCCACAGCAGCTTTACTTAATCGTAGGCGTACACCGTGGAACCGATGTCGGGCGAGGTGTCCTCGTCGCACTTAGCGCACTCGTAGATGTAGTCGTAGCGGCCCTGGCGGCCCTTCCCTCTCCTGCCTCCTCCAGCGGGTGTCACGTGCTTAGCCAGGCCGCCTTGTTCAGCAGCAGCAGTAGCAGTAGCCAGTGCGCGCGTGGTGGGTGCCCCCGTCGATTGCGAGGCCTGTACCACAAGCAGTGCTAGCAGCAGGAACTTGCAGAACGGCGTCGTCATTGCGCGGTGTTAAACGCAGCAATCCCGGTGTTTCGTTGTGCTGCGAGTAAACCCGCAAGCTATATGAAACTTGGCTTCTATTGGAGGAGCTCTCGCGAGCTGTTTCAAAGTTTCGTTTTTAAAGGGGCCCTGAACCACTTTTTTTTTTCAAGTAATCATAGAATGACTTCACTATCGGAGTTAATAGCCTCACAAACCGATTGCCGCAACACTTGATTGGGTCCGTCAAGAACGAGCGGAGTTACAGGAACAATTGTGTAGCCACACAAGGAGGGATGGCACGGGGATAATAATAATATCTGGGGTTTAACGTCCCAAAACCATGATATGATTATGAGAGACGCCGTAGTGGAGGGCTCCGGAAATTTCGACCACAGGTTCCTTAACGTGCACCTAAGTCCAAGTACACGGGCCTCAAACATTTCCGCATCCATTGAAAATGCACCTGCCGCAGCCGGGATTCGATCCCGCGACCTTCGGGTCAGCAGTCGAGCGCCATAACCACTAGACCACCGTGGCGGGGCGAGGGATGGCACGGGAAAAAGTAGTTACGTCAGCGCGTGTCATGGCCTTGAGCGCGCGTGATGAAACACGGTCGGTCTCTCCCGTCCTTATTCATGTGCGCGAGTGTGGCTTACTGTGTAATGTTAGCAGACATATATGGAGCGCGGCGCCGGCACCCCGTGACAAGAAACGCATCTGATACAAACGCCACTCTTGATTTATGTTGGTTATTGACCAATAGCATGGTATCTTCTATAGCTCTACATCAAACAGCAGGCGCCGGCAGCTCCAAAGAGAGTGAGCGCAGACCTCGATCTGTATATGAAGAGAGGGCGCCTGACCTGAGAAAATGGCAACTTTGGGCTCAAGCTCTCTTAGCCGCGCATTCACGATTGCAAGATTTGGCTTAGATGTTCATATATCAGTGTCTGTTATCCGCAGGGTGTGTTTTCTCACCAAGCCAGAGGCACAGCTCGACGGATTCCGGATGGGTGGACGATCTACAGTTACCGGTGTGGTCACCTGCACGCGCGCGCGTGCTAATGACGTCAGCGCGAGATCTCGAATAAACAGAGGTCACCGGATATAATCCGCCGTGGCATATAGAGCACGTAAGGTGTCACGCTGCTAAGCTGGAGGGCGCGGGTTCGATTCCCGTTCTACGGCGGCCGCATTTCGATTGGGGCCGAAATGCAAAGAATACCCGTGTGTTTAGATTTAGGTGCACTTAAAGAACCCCAAGTGATTGAAATCAAACCGGAGTTCCTCACTACGGCGTCCCTCGTGATCAAATAGTTGTTGTGACACGTAAAACCCCATCAGTTAATATATTAGCGGTCACCGGGTAATCATAAATGAAAATGTTAACATTGTCCGACGGCGGGATTTGAGCCCTGGGACGCACGAAATGTTACTGGTAGCTGTTTCTGCACGCAAGGAACCAGAACGCCGGACAATTGCCAGAAAGTAATGATGTCGCATTCGCGTTACGGGCTGAACGCCATGGGAACGAAATTTGCCACGAAAGTCCGTTTATTCCGGATATGCTTCTCTAATATTTTGATGTCAAGTAATTAAGCCAAAATGCCTGTCTCAAATAGATGCAACCTTACCAATCTGAACTGGCCGCCGCGCTGGTACAGCTCGGCTGCTGACCCGAAGGTCGCGGGTTCGATCTCGGCCGCGGCGGTCGCATTTTCGATGGAGACGAAAATGCTAGAGCCATGTGTGCTTAGCTTGCGCACGTCAAAGAACCCCAGGTGGTCGAAACTTCCGGAGACTTCCACTACGGTATGCATGCCTCTAATCATGCCGTGGCTTTGGCTCGTAAAACCCAGCCATTGCGCATGCTTGGCTGAGTGCAGTCGTGTGGACGCTAACGCGCGTTTTTTTTTTTTTTTTCGTTTTCTTTTTTGTAAAGCGCGCGAGGGCTGCTGTTGGTCGCAATTCAAGCAGAGATGGAACGCGCCGGCCTAAATTCCCTAGATTGTTTTCTCTTCCTTGCTGAGTACCGACGACCATTGAAGCGCCACCGACGAATCTCATTGGCTAACGCTCGTTTTCGGTAGCCTTGTTCTTCCTATACGCTTTTTCAGCACCTGGTGAAACGCGCCCCCCGCTCACTAATGACGAGGGACTAGCGGGAGATGAGAAAGGCGCGTCGCGTTCGCATATTGTCCGCTGAAAGATGCGTGGCTAATGTACTTAGACGTAGGTGGCTTTGTAAATCTTTCAAGTTAGGAAGGAAGAACATGGCGGCAGATCAACGAAGCTAGTCTAGAGGGTGATGGGCAGATGCCGGCTGCTCGTGAGAGAGGCAAGAGAAGGTCGGGAGAGGAGGCAGTTGTCGGTATGCTTGGGCAAAAAGGGAAAAATCTAGGGACTTTACGCCGGCCGTTTCCGTCGCACGAAGGCTCATGAAGGGCGCCGGATGCCGGAGGGGGGGGGGGGGGGCGCTATTTCGACATAGATTAGCATGCAGACGGCTCATACCCTTGTACGTGCTGTGCGGTCACCACTCACTTTGCGTTGAAGCGATAGACGGCACGAAGGACGAAGGTCGCTTCGCTTCGCTCGCCGCGGCGGCCGTGTTCCGTTACGCCAGCGTGTTTTATAAAGTTGCGCCACAGGAGATCTTCGTAGCTGTTAGTCTTATTACTTCGTATATGACATTCCAATTTGTTGCTATCGCATTCATTGCATTGCCCTTGCGGCGAAATTGCGACTTTTTTTATCTGCACACACGCGCGCGTGCAGAAACAAGAAGAATGAATTAACTAACTTCAATAACATTTGCTGGCAGGCTAGTTGGTGATGCATAGTTCATGGGTAAAATACAGCACAAACCAGACGATTAACACACTCTGTCCCGTGTCTTCCTTGTGTTAATCGTCTGGTTTGTGCTGTATTTTACTCATGAATTAACTAAACAAAGTGCAATGCTCCCACATTACGAAAGGGGCTCTGTACAGTTGAACGAGGTATATATACGTGGTAACGTGTATATACTTACGGTTGATCTGAGGCCTTAGCGTGAGCGAACCAAAGGTGCGCCTGAACGCAGTAAATGACATGGCGAACGCGTGCGCACTATCATCAAGAAAGCGCACCTGGTCATCGCTTTTCAGCGCCATTTGCGCGACGTTTATGGCTTAGCAACGCAGCTGCCGGGCCATAACGGGAACGCGCGCATCAGTAAGTGTTCCGGACAAAGGATGACTTCTTACGATGTTCGCCCTTTGTATTTTAATACAAAGCGCAATTGAGGTTGTCGAAGCGTGCACACACACATGCGTTATGCTTATTTATGTCGTCAGCAACAGGGGCAGTGTCGGTCTCTATATACAAGGGGACTTATTAGAGATCCACAAAGCTAAATGTAGTCAAAAGTAGCCATGCTATTTTAATTTTATCGGTAAATTTGTAGCCAAATAGAACAGAAGCGGTATTATGAATAGATATTATATTAATAAACAATAAATGATATTATTTTGAATAAGCAAAAACGTACAAATAAGAGCGCACTTTTTTTTTTGCGTCTCGCTTGGTCTTCAAGCTACAAGTACGTTGCAAGCGTAAATAAATAAATTCGAATAAACCCAGTGCGCCTGCATATAAGTTTATGTAGAACGCAGAGAGTTCTTGCCAGAGGCAGAATAATTTTGCAACATTCCAGCCAACAAGTCAGTATATATAGCAGGGGTCTCAAACACGCGGCCCGCCACTTCACACGGAATAAAGTTTTTGTCACTTTGCTAAATAGTACTCACATTATTTTCTCGCCTATTGCAATTAATAGCGCTTTTTTTCGGGTAAGCTACAGAGACGGGACTGGTCTCAAGCATTTTTTTTTTTATTTCGTGAAGCACCCCATGCGGTCACTATGAGTTTAACATCACCGCGGAACGAAAACTATATTTCAGAATCGCGGCGCCCAGATTTTAGTCATCGTGGAAATCAGCATCGATATATTTTTCGAAACATGACGTGAAATCCCCTTCAGAAATTACCCATATATGGGATATGGGAAAGGCATTTTTTTTTTCAAATGGCAACGTTAGGTAACATATGTTTAAACTATCCCCCCCCCCCCCCCCCCCATCCACCACCTCCACTGTCCCGGTCCTTGTAGGACTCAATTTCGTGACTGCGGCCCGCTAGTTGAAGTGAGTTTGAGACCCCTGGTCTATGGGAACGCTAAATGCTGAAGCAGTGTTTCCTTTAAGCCGCAAACCGAAACTGATTAGCATAGAATTGCCATGCTGCACATCCATCTTCAAGTAGAGGAATCTGGTAGAAGCCCAGCTTCGTTTTGTTACGGATATCTGGTTTCGTCAAGCTCGCACGAGCTAGAACACGCTCTGTGCCTCACAATTAGAAAACAACGCGAAGCGTCAGCATGGGGGGGCAACGTGCGTATACTATAGCTTGCCAGCCACGCGCTTGCCAGTTTTTGTGCATGCGTATTTGTCACTCCGTCTTTGCAGGCGCACCTCGCGCTGCGCTGTGATGCCCCATGCAGAGTCACCGGCGCTGTCCTATAGCGGGGACCCTATAGGGCGTCTAGGGTGCCTCGATGCGCACCAGCCTGCGGGTGGGGGGAGCACATGACAGAAAAGTTAGGAATTCATTATCTCTACCTACAAAGAAGACAATGGCTTCTATAATAAATGCGTCAAAATAAAGTTCAAAGTGCCAGATTGGGGGTGCTATTCTGGACACTGTCAAATTGGCGGAATTTGGCAATGTCCAGAATAGCGCCCTGGGTCGTCAAAGTAGCCAATTTGACGAAAAATAGCCACCAACGGCAACCTGGAATTATAAAGGTACGTCACTCCCGTGAATGACATCCAAACGACGCAACATTGGGATGTGAGCGACCTCAGATCAGGGATTAAAGGGGCCCTCCAACGCTTTTGAATCACCTATTTTTTATTTCTGGTTTGCGTATACTGATGGCTGGGTATGATTTTAGTATAGGTCTAAGCACCGATATCAAATGATCTAGTATTTTAACCACGCAATAAAGTCACTACATCGCTGCCCACCGCATCAGCGCGTATACATAGCTTGCATTGGCGTCACCGTGACCGCCATCTTTGTGAACAAACTCGTTGACACGCAGGGTGAACTCTTGCCCGAACGCGCGGACCAAGAAACGGTGACATCAGATTAGTTCCGGTGCCCCCTCCAATCCTCCTTGGCGCAGCTGGCGAACAGAAGAGAGCGGGGAGAACACAAAAGAACGCGCGGGGAGGGAACGACTGGGTGTCCTCCGCCGAAGTGACACTCTAATGAGATTAAAAAGTCACGGTGGCCGCCATGCTTGTGAACCAGCGCAAAGAACCTGTCTGTGAGGTCACGTGGTCACGTGCAAGCTATGTATAGTGGCGCTCGCCAGAACTATTGCGGGCGGAAATGACGGCTCAGCGCGCAAGCCTGTGATGAGATCGCTTCTAACGTTAGAAGCGATCGTCGCATCAAAATTGAGACTATAAATGGGTGTCGTTTTTTTCTTCTGTTTTTTTCATTGATCTTGAAATAGACGCCATCGCAAGAAAAAAGATCACTACAACTACAAAGCACGACAGAGGCGCTAGCTGCCATTTCGCCTCTGGGTTTTTAGCTTTCATGTCCGCACGAAAGTAATAGAGGGACCTCATTCGAAATGCTTCTCTCTCTTCCCCACGTTTGCGAGCTGCTTCTTTCCGCAAGTGCGGTAGGCTCTTTTTTTAGTATTGTTGTTGAAGCAGTGCATGCAACCCCCTTCGTTGAGTTGATGTCGCTATCCTAAAGTCCCTAGATTTTTCCCTGTTCTTTCTAAGTACCGACAACCATTGAAGCGCCGTCGACGAATCTCATTGGCTAACGCTCGTTTTCGGTAGCCATGTTCTTCCTAACGCTTTTCCAGCACTTGGTGAAACGCGATCCCCCATTCACAAATGGCAGGGGGTTGACGGGAGGAGAAAGGCCGCCGCGTTAGCATATATTGTCCGCTGAAAAATGCGTGGCTAATGTACTTAGACGCGCATGGCTTTTTAAATCTTCAAAGTTAGGAAGAAAATGGCGTCGGACGCCAGCTGCGCGTGAGAGAGGGCCGTGAAGGGAGGCAGTTGTCGGTACTTAAGTAAAAACGAAAAATCTAGGGAGCTGTACCCTTGTAGTTCGTTGGGTGGCTCACCGAACAACCCGCGAAGGGGCCTTGTCATTCCACAAATTCTCTTCTCAGAATGAGATATGAGAGAGTGAGATGGAATGTCGTTGTAAGGAAGAGCAGACAAAGCCTCGCTTCGAAGCAGTAGCGCCCGTTCAAATTCTGGCGTCAGGCACCAAGTTCGTTACTATTGCAACGGCGTCAGCAATACGTTGGAAATGTTTACGTGGGAAGCAAGCAGCGCACTTTAGACAAGGCACGAAAAGGAACGAAGAAAGACAGGACGACCACTGCACTCGCAACTAGTTTATTTCGAAGAAAACATAGTTAACATACATACATACAGGTGTACCACGTGTGTCCATGACTTACATATTACAACGGTTGTTCAATGATTTTCCAAAAAAGACACTTCGCTATCGCTCAGAACTACGGATGCCTGGCTGATGCAATCATCTTTTCTTTGTGTGATATGGAAGGCCTCGATCACTTCCCTGGCCAGCTGATCCTTGTGATTGGAAAGTATTACCGTTTCAGAGAACAACTCCACCGCCCACAAACATGGCGACCACCGTGACTTTTTTTATCTCATTTGAGTGTAATTTCAGCGGAGGACACCCAGTCGTTCCCTCCCCGCGCGTTCTTTTGTGCTCTCCCCGCTTTCTTCTGTGCGCCAGCTGCTCCAAGGGGGAACAAAAAGGATTAGAGTGGTCACCGGAACTAATCTGATGTCACTGTTTCTTGCTCCGCGTGTTCGAGCAAGAGTTCACCCTGCGTCTCAACCAATTTGTTCACAAAGATGGCGGCCACGGTGACGTCAATGCAAGCTATGTGTTCTAGAAGTTCCTACGTAGGAGCTTTCAGCTCATTCTATTGGCGGCGCGCTGAAACGTCACTGGCGGGTGAAACGACGTCATCTGACCCCACGAAAATCGAGTTGAGGGTAGGCATTTTTTTTTTTCAGGGTTACCAGATTGGGCTATTAATAGCCAAATTGGGCTACTTTTTGTTCGAGTTGGCGCCGAATTTTTCTCTTTGGCTATGTGGCTATTTTTTGGGCTACATTGCTATCTACTAGGCAAGAATTCCAAAAAGCTACAAAATGTAGATAATTTTAGTATCGGGGACCCCAAACGGCTTACGCACGCACGTTCTTGCGCTCGTCTGTACCTCCTGACTTACAAGTGCCGGGGACTCCCAGCAGCTGCACCCATGGAGAATACAAAAGAACGCAGGAGCGTGCGTACGCGATCGTCTGTTGGTCTCGAGGACTAAAACTCTCAAGTAACTCTAATGCACCTTGTCAACGAAGGCCCCATGGCCGCCGCCATAAGCCCCTTTGGGCTGTTGTTAACATGCCTGACCCCCCCCCCCCCCCCCCCCGAAAATGCAGTACCGACTCTATCGAGGCGCGACGTCAGCTTTTGTACTCCCGTGCAGAAGCCAAGAAAGGTGGTGATTGTTCTCTCTGTTAAAAAGCTCTATACAAAGAACGCCAAGGCTTACATGCGCATGCCGCTAATAGGTCCCGCCATCAAAACATTCCAGTGTGTTGAACGATCCCTGCACCTGGAGACGTAGCCCAAGAAAGGGCTTCACGTGTCGTCAATTTGAAACCGTGTTGATGGCTCACATTTTCTCTAGACTTTCTTGACTTCTACTACAGTAAAATGCCGAGCAACCCCCCCCCCCTTCCCCCCACCACTCAGTGAAAGATAATAAGAAAGATGTGGAGGGGGCCCTCTTACTCAGTCCCAGACCAAAATCCAAGATAACAGCGGAAGTGCCTCTAAGTAGAATGCACACCTGTGTTTCTTATGAAATGCTTTCTTGAATACGCGCGCATTTACAGTTTTTACTGAATCGGAGATTGTCTGTCTGAGATTTCACGTGTTCTGACAAGGGTCGAAAGACGTTCTTCAAATACCCCAACAATTTGCGACAACCCGGAATGCGACCCCGAGACATCACACTGTACAAGTACTAAGAAATCGTGCACATATCTAAAGGCTCTCAGGAATCGCTGCTGCAGGATTATGTGGCGGAGAGCAGGTTGAAAAAAAAAAAACGTCGAGAGGGAGGCAAAGAATGGGGGGGGGGGGGGGGGGTTGGCGCTTGGTCAGTCATTGGCGCATATTTTCAAGTCTCCCGAAAAGGGAAAGTCGGCACATGATTGTGAAAGCTAGCAGATCGCGTGACACGTAAGAGCGCCCATCCGAAGGTTGCAGGTTCAGTGACCCTGTCGGTGGCAGTTTGTCATTTCGTCCACTTAAATTTACTTAAATTTCGGCCACTTTCGTGCACTTAAATTTCTAGATTCTGCAGCCATCGCTCAATCATTGTGGATTGAATAGCAGAAAAAATATTACGCAATACAACGGATTCACGCATACATTTGGTGATTTTGGCTATATTTGGGCTACTTCAAATTTTCGCGTTGGGCTATGTTTGGGCTACCTCGGAGTCCAATTTGGCGGTTTGAGGCTCGCATTATATGGTAACCCTGTTTTTTTCTTGCATTTTCAATTTTCTAGACCGAATAACTTCGATCTGCGTGCCGCTACCACTGCCGTTCTTGCTGCACTAATCTGTCCGTACTTCAGTCTACGCAACCCACGAATGAAACATGGGGCGTCGAAGAGTGTTGGAGCACCCCTTTGAGGATTAAATGGGGGATCTCAAGAAAAAGCTTGCCGCATCATGCAATCTGAGCGCATTTGCTCTTCTTTGACAGCTTCTTTGCGGCTATGTCGGGTACTATTACTTTTCAACAAGTTTGATCCCATTGACAGCACATAAGGAAAGGCGTATCCTTGAATTCCATCAGAGAGATTAAAAAAAATGGTCTTCTTGCGGAAGCTATTTTCAAGCTTGGCTTTTTTGGCAAATCAGAAACGTTTCAGTACAATTTTTAAAACAGCGAACATTATTTTAAAATAAATCTAAAATAGCAAGTCAATATGTACCGAGAAATGAATTCCTGAAATACGGGTACTTTGTGTCGTTTACTATGTTTGTGATTTTTTTTCCCTCCGACAGCCACGAGGAACAAAATATTCATGAGACTGCACTTCACTTGTTCTTTTATGTGAATAAATATTGCGACGAAGTGCACCGTCCTTTCACTAGGAGCGTTCAAAGTTCAGAAATTGAGAAGTTGGCTAAAAAGTGTTTTTGACGGACAAAATTTGTACATACCTTTATTTTTAGGCGAACAACATTTTTTTCCCGCAAGACTAATTTCAAAATCATTTTTCTGGGTCTAAAACCGGCGCCTGGAGTATACATTCCATGAGAATCGGGATTGGTGACTGGGACCTCGTGTTCGTTCTTATCTGTACACATCTAAAAACGTTGCTGTACACACACTGAAAAAGGTATTCTAACCGCAGTTAATCGGGCGGGTCGCGTCGTGTCTTTGTACATCGTGTCTTCCCGCTGTTACTGGAAAACACGCACAAAGGGGGGGGGGGAGGATGATGTTGAAGTGGGGAAAAACGCTCCAATCAGAAGCATGACTGAACACGTGTACGCCAAGCATATCCCCCACCCTCTTTTCGAGAGGCATTTTTCCTTCATGCAGTCATTGTCCATTTAGTGGCGTGTGTAGTGGGATTGGCTGTGGTGCTAACTCGTCAGAGGGGCCGTGGCAAATTAGGAGGAGAGAGGACCACCTGGGGAAGCCTCCTCTCCCAACCTTACCTCTCCGCCCATTTTTTTCGCCGGTCGGAAATGGCAGATAAGCCCGGCTAGCCGCACGAACCCGACATTCTGTCGCCAGCAACAGCAGGAGTCAGGTCGGCCACGTTTCTTGACGTCCAAGTCGCCATCGGACTACAGCCACCCCGTCAGTGAGACCGCCTTCCCGTCGTTCGAAAAAAAAGGAATGGGGGCCCGAAGTACCTGCCGGCCTGGCCGCTGCTTTTTTCGTCGTTCTACGTTACTCCTTACGGTGATTATTCGCTTGGCTGCAGCAGCCCCCGTCTCTGGTCCAGCCGCCACGACCAGCAGAAACGACTCCATGTTTGACGCTGCCGCGGCAATGGCCGCTGACCACGTCGAACACGCCAGCAATGCCAGTGGACTCGGAAATCATCTAGCCGACGGCTCATCGCATCTCTGGGAAGCGTTCGCCGACCAGAAGTTGCAAGCCGCCAACGCTTCTGACAACGCCATCTTCAACACGACCGGCAAAGTGGTAAGTCATGCGAAGCCCCCGAGTTCTTAGTGTTTTTTTAACTAGCACTCGTTCGATCAGTGGAACTGAAAAAAAAAAAATAGGGAGAAGGGGAGGGCAGGCAAGGACGTCGCTTAACTAACTGAATTTTATTTCTGTGTGTGTTTGGCTATTTATTTAGAGGCGCGGATAGAATTAAAAAAATCGGTTTGCACAGCGACGTCGTTGTATGTTCGCTCTTTGTCCCTCCTGTTCCTTTTTTTTTTCTGTCTCTCTCTTCCGCATGCTGGAACCAGTGTTGTAGCTATCAACCAACTAGTTCGGTTGAATACCGTTCAGTGTTTTTTTTTTCTTCTCATTTAACACTTGTGCAAGTAAACGTGGCAGGGCAATCGTGAGAGGAGCCCGAACCTAGTTATATGGATGAGCTACAAAGGCGCGAAAACCAAGTGGTGCCGCGCTGTGAATAAGCTTCGTGTGCAAAGACCTCGCTTTTCCAGGCGACGGAATGTGTTAGCCTTCCCGATTGTTTTAAAGAACTGACGTTCACGTTCGGTGACGTTCGAGGTTTCAGTAATGGCAATTTGTGTGAGTTTTAGTGTCAGGGCCCCCAATCTGCTCGCGTACGTAAGCCCTTGCGTTCCTTCTATTCTCCGTGGGTGCTGCTGGGAATACAAAGGAACGCAAGGGCGTACGTATACGTACCGCTTGGGGTCCCCGGCACTAAAATTCTCCTGTATTTGTCATAGCGCGTTGGCTCCGGCAACATTTATTATTGAACGACTAGTTCCTCGGCAGTTTCCCTCATATGGTGCCATTCTCTTTCCAATCAGCAGGTGCGGCACAAGCGGACTCACCACGGCCATCACCTCCACCACCACCACTGGTCAACCGGTCAGACTCACGGCGCTGGTGACCTCGGCCCGGCCCAGCAGTTCGACAACGTCTTGTTCCGGACCATGGGGGTGCTCGACGCCAACACGTGCCTGTCAAAGTTCGTGTGCGAGATCGTGGCACGCCGCGGTGCTAGCAGCTTCATCGGGACGACGATCGGGAGCCTCTTCGCGGGCTTTGCCCACGCGCCTCCGTCCAGTCCTGCGCACGGGCTTTGGCGAGCCGCTGCTATCGGCAAACACGGCTGGCTGCCTGTTTGCACCAACGCCTTCCCGCACTGCTCGTCTCGCTTCTCAACCGCCCTGTCCATACTGAACCTCATCGGATGAAAAGTCACCTCGTAGGAGTGTTTGGAGATACCATTTACCTAGAGGCTACACGAAAATGCCTCTCTAGTCACGTCTGCAACTACCGAAATCGAAGCACCGAACGTGCCAAGCTCCCTGAAAGCAAGTTTCTTATGCTGTGATTATACTTTTTTTGTTTTAGCGATGGGTCGTCTAGTCAATCTTCAATAAATAAGTGTTTGTTCGAAAGCAACTGTGTTCGTTTTATAAGCACTCTTGCGGGGCCATTTCTATAATTGGAAATCGGCTTTCCTCGAGCGCTTTATTTATTATGCATCTCGCACAAGATGTCTCAACATTCACGCTGTGGAAGTGGCCATACATAGCTTGCATTGACGTCACCGTGACCGCCATCTTTGTGAACAAACTGGTTGACACGCAGGGTGAACTCTTGCCTAAAGTCCCAAGATTTTTCCTTTTTACTTAAGTACCGACAACTGCCTCCTTTCCCGGCCCTCTCTCGCGCGCAGCTGGCGTCCGACGCCATTTTCTTCCTAACTTCGAAGATTTACAAAGCCATGTGCGTCTAAGAACATTAGCCACGCATCTTTCAGCGGACAATATGCTACCGCTACGCGCCTTTCTCCTCCCGTCAACCCCCTGTCACTAGTGAATGGGGCACGCGTTTCACCGGGTGCTGGAAAAATGTTAGGAAGAACATGGCTACCGAAAACGAGCGTTAGCCAACGATATTCGTCGGCGGCGCTTCAATGGTTGTCGGTACTTAAGAAAGAACAGGGAAAAATCTAGAGACTTTACTCTTGCCCGAACGCGCGGAGCAAGAAACGGTGACATCAGATTAGTTCCGGTGCCCCCTCCAATCCTTTGTGTTCCTCCTTGGCGCAGCTGGCGAACAGAAGAGAGAGGGGAGAACACAAAAGAACGCGCGGGGAGGGAACGACTGGGTGTCCTCCGCCGAAGTGACACTAATGAGATTAAAAACTCACGGTGGCCGCCATGTTTGTGAACCAGCGCAAAGAACCTGTCTGTGAGGTCACGTGCAAGCTATATGTATAGAATGCGCCGTGCAGATATCTTAACGTGAAGGAAAGATGACTTAAGGGCTCGTTTTTCTTTGTTAAACACAGTATTAATGAGAACAGACAATAGTGCCATAGAAAGTATAGGGGATGTTATTTGGAGTAATTAGGATATAAAAGTAAAGTGGACGAAAAGATAACTTTCCGCCGGCAGGGACCGAACCTTCAAATAACGCGTCCGATGCTCTACCACTGAGCTAAAGGCAACGGCGGCGGTCTTCCCCCCGTCCACTTTATGGGGTATATATGTGCATTTAAGCCTGGGAGTGTTGGTCAGCGCCGATCGTAGCCATCTTTACGTGTCAGATATCGTTACGTGCCACTTGAGCCCGAACTTTTCCTATGCTTAGAAAGCCACTTGCGAATTTACATCCAGCAGGAGTGGCATGGAGATCCCGTATGCAATGAAGGAACACGACACACACGCCTACAATGCATGCGCAAAGGCAGGTGAAATTCTTTGTTTGAACCTCCAGGAAGAGTACGGCGCGCTTCGCACCGCCCAGCAATTTTTTTTTTACAATTTTGTTCATTAATGTTTCGAGAACAGCGCGCTGGAGAGCACACTGAATCCCGATATTCTTGATCTCTGAGGCCTATACTTCAGAGGTACGTTGTAAACGACCGAGCCCAGCTCGTTGATCGTCAGTTGGCGATCATGTCTGCAAAAGGACTCTGTTAGTTCTCATTAATGCTCTCTCGACAGCATAGGTCGGCAAACTCACTCATGAGCCGACTCACTCGGACTCAGATCGAGCAGTGAGTCTGAGTCCGGGTGAGTAATGTTTTCACGAGTATGAGTCTGAGCGAGTCCAGTCGAGAAAAATTTCAGTGAGTCTGAGTCCGGGTGAGGAAAATTTTGGTGATCCTGAGTGAACTCGAAGGGCAATGTATATTTCATGAGTAAGTCTGAGTGAGCTGCACATTTTTTGCCGACCTATGCTCGACAGTCATGCGAGGGAGGTTGAGAGTGATCGACATCGGAGGACACGTTGCCACCAGCGGCCGCCTCCGATGCGGGATGTACTGCGTTCGACCCCCAATGCCGCCGTGCACAAACCGGTGTTTCTGATGGGAAGAGGGGCAACTGCCGGCAAAGCCTGGCAGTTGGTGGCGTACTGCCTCATTTCTCGAGAAGCTGGCCTCTCTTTCCTTCTTTCACTCCCCACCCTCCAAAGACCCTGAGCGGTGCTTGCTTATGGGTTGCAGAAATACTACTACTCTTACCTCGGTGGCACTTGCGTGTCTCGAGGGACGGCGGCAGTATACAGGCAAGTGTTTTTGCGTGATTTTACCTTTGTTTTTAGTTTTACCTTAATTAGAGGATAAGTCTGTAGGGGAAGGCTACTTGCGAATATCCTTGTAGCCCCCCCCCCCCCCCCCCCGCCATTTTTTCATTTCTTGCGTTCTTGGCATTCAGTCACGAGGTTTTTGACGCGATCGCGTTAAAGAGCTTTTGTCGCAGAAATTCCGGTGTCGGCGGCGGCGTGTTTGGTTGTAAGCGAAAATTCGAGGTGGATGCAGATATAGAAATGAAAAGAAAATCGTCGGTTCGAGTGGGGCCGGTGATGCTAACCTGCGACCCCTCGCTCTGTGACACGATGCGTTTTTTTTTTATTCTTTGGGGAAAACGACGCGCCTCCTCACCCCCCCCCCCCACCCCTCAATAAATAAATAAACGCGGTTACACGTGCAAGTGTGTTTGTTTGAGAGAACCTTGTATTCTTGGTTGAGGGGGACTAGATGATGTCTGTAGCGGAAACTTAATTGAGGTAATTAACAATTTCAAAAATGGTTACTGCGCAAGCTCGAGCAAGGGTATATTCCATACGAACAGCCTCCACTACAGACAAGCAGATAACGAACAGTTCATTTCGTGAACGTGTTTTCGTTTGGAAAATATTCTTGCAGGAAAGCCAACCTACAGATTCTTGCGATACGTCAACGGACGCTTTGCAGAAATCTGCAAGACGGCTTTTCTTCTGCAAGGCTTTCTTTTTTTTTTTTTTCAAGTGTGCACTCACGGTCACAGGTGCTTATCTCGCTCGTTGTGCTTTTTACTATGGGATTATCCCGCCTCATTGTTCGCCCTCAGCTTGCGCCTGGTGAGAGGAACAACTTGTCGTTCGGGGAAGGCACTTTCGCTGAGACTGGGAGGGGGAAAAAACACAATGAGGGAGAAAAGCAGTCGTGAAGGCATGCTGGGTTGAAAACAAGAAAAGAAACCTTGCAGTCAAGTTGTCTTGCAAGTTTTTGCAAACCGTCCGTCGTGCTTGACATGCTTTAAATATGCGTGACGTGCCGCTGCTCCTACTCGCTAGGGCGCATGTTCTGGCGCTACTGTCCGATCTCGAAAACTTCGTCGCCGGGTAGCATGACTGAGCGTCGTTAGTGGGGTGGATGGGGGAGACGTGCAAGGGGAGGGAAAGAAGCTAGGGGGAAGGAGTTGCCACCTCCTCAAGAAAATGTACCCATCACACTGGTGTTCTAAGGTGTCTACTGCCCTCCACTAAAACGCACTCATCGGAAACAGGTTGGGGACGAAGCCGCGTGTAACGCGGTGGCATTCGTGTCAGTGCGGTTGCAGAAAGTGCAGAGAAACTTCACGCGGTCGAGTAGACACAGATGGCTTGTGTTCAGGCGCGGACCCTGTTATGAACACTTCAAGGACAGCACTTGAGAGGAATGTGTGTCTGACACGTGGAACACAAAGGTCCACCTGGATTGTATTCATGGGATTAGCCAGAAATGTTTTTCGAGGAAAGGGCTTTGTAGAAGCGGGCTTGCCCCCCCCCCCCCCTCCAATCTATGCGGATGGCAAACAGTTTGGAATGTTGAGGGGGGTGGAGGGTCAACTAATCTCTATGTACGTTCGAGCATGCGTTTGTTCGTGTGGGACATGCAAAGTTCAATATTTTGGCACCCTCTCCCTCCCCCCCCCCCTCCCTTCCGGCTAAGCCAATGCTTGTGTTGGCATGCAGTAAAGCGCGACCGCCATTTACCTCCGCTGAGAAATAGTCCCGCTCATGAGCTCTGGACCAACGTTGCTCTGGACAGCGGAATCACTTCAGAGTCACTTTTGGTGCAGGCTGATATTCATGCGCCTTTGAGGAGCAAATGCGACTGCCTCCGTGGCGCTCAGTGTGTGTGCATGACTCTCCCTTTTTGTCCGCTGTCGTCGCGCCTCACACTTTCAAAATATGCAGAGCCAACACGCCAGGTCTCCCATCTTGCCTTCTAAAGTTACGTCTCGAGGAGCTTCCCGTCTTCGTTTTCGCACCCATAACGACCTAACACTTCGAGAATGACCCGGTCATCTATGACTGGAAGGTCGAAGAACAATTTTATCGCATTACGCTTTCTGTATATTCATACGCATGCCACCTACGTCCATCAGTTACGTCCACCGGTGTCTGGACCAGAGATGCCTCGATATGCCCGGGCCCGCAGGGATGGTGAGTTTTTTATTTTATCGTATTTTGTACTTGAAGATATGCTAGTCTGGGTTTATTGGCGCAAAAGCGACTTGCGCTATGCTGCGCTAATAATATATATGTAGTACTATACCACTGAAGAATGAATGCTTGTTTCGGACTCTGGCGTTTTACATTATTTACTTTGTCACGTATCAAATATGCATCTGCCATGAACGAAAAGAAACTACCAATAGCCACTTAAAAAAAACATCGGCGGACAAAATAGCGAGAGGCCCATTCCAGCAGTACACGTCTACTTTTACGTCGTTGGATGGAGGCGACGGAAGTGACAACAGGGAGTTTTCGAACGGCGTTTGAAAGAGCGGCGACGCCACTGCGCTTACGCTAGACCCAATTGCGTTTGCGCCTTTCGACGGCGGGAGAACCAAAGCCGGCCCCACAAGCTTTGCGTCAAATTAGAGCGGCCCTGCAACACTTTTTCAGCATGGTCAGAAAACGCTGCCGATCGGTAGTCGACGCTCCCGAGAACATATGAGCCAAACATAGCGCAGCACGCGGCCTGAGCTTTACAATAAATTCTCAATGTCAGATAAAAAAGCGCTTCCTCTTCTCTCGACAAAAATGATGCTTACGGCGTCACTGCCACTGGCCACGCCATTGGCTGTCATGGCGCGCTCGGTAGTTACTGCGGCCGCAGCGGGAGGCCGTCACTTGCCCGCGCATTCGAAGAAAAAAAGAAAAAAGTTACAGTTTCGCCGCAACGGCGAAGCAATGAATACGATAGCAATAAATTGTAATGTAACGCGAAGAACGGAAAGCAGCTCGAAATTGCCAGCGCGTCGCTCGAGCCCAAAGGACGCACGAAAAGAACGCACACAGGACGAGCGCGAACTAATGCGTCACAGCTCGACACTTGAAGCATAAAGCAGGACGCACGAAACGAAAGAAAAGGTACACACAAGACGAGCGCGAACTAATTTGTCACAGTTGTTACTTATTACTGTTTGAACAGTGCGCTCCTTTCGCAAACGCGGCCGCTGCAGCGAGCGAAGCGCCACACCGGCCGCCCCTTCTTTCCTCGAGATAAGCGCACGAAAGCGACCACGCCCTGTAGAGCGAAGAGCGACGGCGTTTGCAGGAGCGGGGCGACGATCTTTAAAGCGCGCGCGCACGTCGCGCCATCTATGTGGCCACTAAGAAAGCATGCTGAATTACATGCTTGCACGAACGGCTGCGACGCTATGCACTCTGGGTAGGCAGCCATTTTTTTGTCAGAGCGAGCCATATAGCGAGCGCGACACAAATTCAAATCCAAGGAGCGTCGTGCACGATGTCAGCTACCCTGGAAGACTACACCGCAACACTGTGCCAAAAAGACCGCGAACGGTACGAAGAAAAGACGAGGCTCTGGGGGCTGCACCCATTCACGCTCCGTTGGACGACTGTATAAGCGATGTGGACTTGTGGCCGCTCGTCTACATCTCCGATATTCACGAATTGCTCGTTTTGAGGACGATCGTTTTATTACCGGGGAACAGCTGAAGTCGAGAAAGGCCCTCGAGGGCCACAGTTACGAGTGGTTGGGAGCCGTGGGCGAAGAAAGTCGCCGCCGACACCGTGATCGTCGTCACTCAAGTAAGACGTGTTAATTATTGACTTTTTCGTAGGTGCTGATGTTTATTTCTCTGCGCTGACTTGCGTCGGCTTTACGACAGATCCGCATTAACCCTTACTCACCAAGAGCTTTTGGAAACGTGCCGTAAAATTTACGCTACACTTGGCGTAAATGATAAAGCTCAGAGGAGCATCGAGGCAAGAACAAGGAAGCAAAACATGTGCGTAAAATGGTGCGCTTGACGAACTGGCCGAATCACAGCATTAGCACCTACGGAAAAGTCAAATAACACGTCTTACTTGAGTGACGACGATCACGGTGTCGGCGGCGACTTTCTTCTCCCACAGCTCCCAGCCACTCGTAACTGTGGCCCTCGAGGGCCTTTCTTGACTTCAGCTGTTCCCCGGTAATAAAACTCTTCCTCAAAACGAGAAATTCGTGAATATCGGAGATGTCGACGCGCGGCCACAAGTCCACATGGCTTACACAGTCGTCCGATGGAGCGTGAATGGGTGCAGCCCGCAGAGCCTCGTCTTTTCTTCGTACCGTTCGCGGTCTTTTTGGCACAGTGTTGCGGTGTAGCCTTCCAGGGTAGCTGACATCGTGCACGACGCTCCTTGGATTTGAATTTGTGTCGCGCTCGCTCTTGATCACACCTGCAAGCTACGCCAACGCTCGCAAGCACGACTGCGCCACTGCACTCCGCTGTCGGCTCTGACAAAAAAATGGCTGCCTACCCAGAGTGCATAGCGTCGCCGCCGTTCGTGCAAGCTCCCTATATAAATAGCTCGCCGTGAGCAGGCTGAAAGACGGTGCTGTCGTGGCCTAACGTCTAACGCGGTGGGCTGCAAAGCGAGAGGTCGCCCGTTCGATTCCGCGCGTCGGAAAGAATTTCTGAATTATTTTTCTTTGTGGCTTTTCTATATATATACATGCTTATACATATACGGTGAATGACGGCGACGGGGACGGACATTTTCCAGCCGAGACTGTCCATATAATTGCTATCGCAATAAAAGTGCTCAAGGTCACAAGGCGCGCGTGACGTATGTACCTTCTTCACCCGTGCCACCCCTCCCTGCTTAGCTTCCAGCGCTTTCGTCCGTACGAGAGAAGAGAAAAAGCGTGCGACAAACAGCGTGCGACAAATCTTTGTAACTCCGCTCGTATCTGGACGGATACTGAAAATTTTTGCGGTGGTCGATTCGTGAGGAAATAAGCACTTTAATGCAGCGCTTTCTCTCTCCTTTCGTACCAGCGAGCGGGCTGAAACCTGAGCGGGGGGAAGGGGGGATGAAAAGGGGGTAAGAAGCTACGTCCGTTCGTCAGCGAGCGTCAGGACCTTGAACACTTTTTTTTTTCTTTTTTTCTTCGAACGCGCGGCTTATTTTCAGTGCGATCGCGCGGGAACGTCGCGGCATCCGGCGGCGTCCGCGGTAAATATGCAGCTCACGATGCTCAAATCCGAGGAGTTTATTTGGGTTTATGCAACACCCTTTCTGGTTTATGGCATCATTTGTCGAGAGAAGGAGGAACGATTTCGAACTGACGGAGAATTAATTGTAAATTCCTGGCCGCGTGCTGCGCTATAAAGCCCGAACCAAATAGAGCGTTTTTGCCGGCGTTTCCTGGCGTTGCGTCCCTCGGCGTCGTCGCATCAACGTCGTCAGAGAGGGCGGCAAACCATATGAAGAGCGTTAGCTCAGCGTCACACAGTGTGACCAGAGGGAATGAACCTGACACCTCGTAAAGCAGTGTACAGTTTCCGTCAATGGACCAACAAGATATATTCCTGATTATAGCTTTTATGTCCCATTAGCAGTTCTGTGGTGCAGAAAACGAGTCACAGTGACACAACGCCATCGAAAAGTCTTTTTTTTTATTATTTGACTTGTAGCGCCAGCTATTGGCATTAAGAATAAGCACAAACTTGTAATATATGGCCTCTGAGCTTGAAGCTGCCGTACACCTTTGAGGCCACGTATTCGGCCAATACACTCATTCCTGCTAAGCCTACCGATGAACTTGAGTACGGCACTCAGAAAGACTTCAAAGATATCACGATCGCTTTGCTGTCGAAGCTTCTAGGGAACAAGCTAAGTCAAATACAAGAATCAGTTGAGAACTTAAGGGCCACACAGTGCACGGCGACGACTTATTAGATCCGAGGCGGGCGGCAGCCATTTTGGCAGCAGCGACGACGCCGTTACGTAGCGGAAGTCGCTGCCAGCCGCACGCTGATTGGTTCTGCGTCCATCGAACTGCATCCGGCGTCGACGCTGCCGCCCGTGATGTCTGGACCGTCCAGAGGTGGACGTTTCGGCCACCGTCACCGGTAGCGTCGACGTCGAGGGACGCCGGCGTACGAAACGCCGGGAAAACGCCGGCAAAAACGCTCTATATGGTTCGGCCTTAATGCTTGGCTCACATGTTCTCAGGCGCCTCGAGTCCTCGACTACCGATCGCCAGTGTCTTCTGACCATGCTGAAAGAGCGTTGCAAGGCCCCTTTATAGCTCCAAACCACTAAAACTTTTCGCAGGCCGAGCAGGCAATACCCGCGTACGGAATTTCTCCAGGATATGGTGGCGTTTTGGCGTTGACGTTGTGCTCATCAAAGCAGCGTCGAACGACACCAAAGAGGTGACGGTGATGAGTTTCAGATATGGCATATGGCCACAATTAATATGATCGATGCGGCGGTTGGTGGAACAACGTCAAACGCATCGACGGAGCTATCCCTTTCTTTTTAACCACGGGTGTTGCGGCGGTTATGTTCCTGCTTGGCAGTTTTCTCGGGGCTGTGCAACCCGCACGGCATCTCTTAATTTGCGTTCGTAGTTAAAATTGATATAGCAGGTAGCCCAGTAGCAGACGAAGTGAACCTTGAACCAAAAGATTGTTCTTGTGAACGCGGTGCTGTCTACCGAACTTGTCACGTTGTCTCAGTGCGTGAGCTTATGGAGGGAAGGAATTGTCAGGGTCTACTGATAGTTTCAGGAGTCGAGTGGATGCAAATGTACTGTCTCGCTAGTATATAAAAGAAAAACACTTCATATGACATTCAGTAATGTAGTTTGCATGCTTTCTTGTTCCTTATTTTAGGGCTTCAAGAAGGGGGTGCTCATCATTAGTAACATCTGCTAATTTATATTAACATGTACATGCTGCTGCACCCAGTGAGCACTAAAATACGGGGAGAAACTAAAGTTTCACAGAGTATCATAGTTAAGCTCATAGATCAGTACACGTAAGATTATGCTTAGTGGTGCTTTATAAGCCAGTAAGCTTCTCTGTCTACCTTCACCATAGGTCGGCAAAAAGATTTGGAGCTCATTCAGACTCACTCATGGAATATATTTTGCCCTTAGGGCTCACTCGGACTCAGACTCACAAAATTTTCCTCAGCCGGACTCACTCGGTCTCAAACTCACTAAAATATTACTCACCTGGACTCACTTATATTCTGAAACGCTCCTTACCTCAGACCATTTCCTTACCTTACGTGAGGAGCCCTTCATGCCTCCTTATATTAAGGAGCTCCTTGAGGGAGCCAGAGTATTCTAAAAGCTTCCTTCAACCTTCCTTTCCTAAGGGCCGCCTCAGTAAGGTAAGGCGCGTGTTTCACAAGTCTGGGATCGAGAGTACGTATGAAATACGGACTAAACGTCCGTTTTCAAGCAAGAATAAGGAATATTTTTTAGGCATAACGATGAATAATAACGTGTACACTGCTTTTGTGCGAAATACTGACTAAACGTCCGTTTTTATGTGTACACTGCTTTTTCGTGATATGGGTGCACAGCCTTTTCCATTTACTTAACTTTCGCCTGTTGCAGAAGACAAAAACAGGATGGTCGAGCAACCTTGGAGCTCATTGCGTTCATTGATGCATTTCAACGGTCTGTTATGTGGGAGCGAGTAATAAAGATCGTTTAAAGAATTGAAGACGTGGGTGAAATTGATCTTCATAACCGAGCAGAGTTAAGCTTGTGAAATCTCCTCACTTTGGTGCAAATTTGACTCGAATGTACTCATGTCCAAGTAAATTATTATGTTTACATTCGAAACAAGGGCGCGTCTATCGGGTCGTACATCGCGCCTTCGTGGATTGACCTGTTTCTCTCTTTTTTTTTTTTTTGCTAAACGACAAAATCTTACAGCAGCGGTTCCCAGGAACCCAAGTCCTGATAGTATTCAGATATGTGTGCACTATTTCTTAGTAGTCTTAAGTGTCGTGTCTCGGAGTTGCATTCTGAGTTGTCACAAATGGTCAGAATATTTGAAGAATGTCGCCCGTCGTCATAACACATGGTATTCCCTCCTAGGATTCTGTCGGGTTCCTTGACCTTAGGCTCGATTTCACCCGTGATCATGTACAAGCTCAACTCCGCACAGTAAGCTTGTCAAAAGGTTTATTGTTCGGGCTTGCTTCTACAACGCATTAAAATAGTCATGCTGCCACAGAGTAGGCGCCAGCTTTCAGGCACTGGACACTCGCCTGTATCACGACGGATTACTAATCTCAGTGGCTGAGATAATTCGCAGAAAAGGAAAGGAGGGTTTTCTGGGCATACATTGTAGCGCATGCGGCTGCACCCCTGTGTTCGCTGAGACCAATGTGACTTTCTCTTAACCGGACGACCGCACCTGTCTCATTGTGGAAGCAGCCCGTATGGCATGTGAAGAATGCCATTGTTAGCCTAATCCAAACAAGAACTGCCATTCCTGGAAGACGGCAGCACGAACGGTGTGCAATAACGGGGCCTACCGTGTCGCATTCCTTGAGTCTGTTCTTTTTTTTTTTCTATTCCTGTAAAATGCGATGCGCAATCTTAACGAAAAATGTTGACAGCCGTTCGGCCGCACGCTCAAAAACACGCCTGGCAAGCAATTTTCCAACAAGACGAGGATACAATTAGAGCGAGCTTGTGCAGAAATGCGAGGCATCGATCGAAAATAAGAAATCGGACACCCTATCGCTGACAAAGTACTGCAGAGAAGTGCCCTTTCAGTGCAAGTAGCAAGGTAAGGAGGCCTGAAGGTAGCCCTAGAGCTACCTTAACTTGAGGGAGCACCAAGGAGGGCCTCAGTGAGGGAACCTTAGTAAGGAGCGTTCCAGAATACGTGATAAGGCGTCCTCAAGCAGTTAAAGCCCCCTCACTGAGGTAAGGAGCGTTTCAGAATACGGGCCATAAGACTCGTGGCTCGATCTGAGTATGAGTGAGTTGACTCATGAGTGAGTTTACCGACCTGTGACCTTCACAATGTTTTATGGTCTTCTACTGTCCAGCTCCACTTACAATAATGGGCCGACTGTTTCGCATTTCAGAAGCGCCGGCTGCCGATCCAGTTTAAGTTGTACTCTTCTTTTTATGTCTCTTGTAACGTCCATTGCCTGCGACTGGACGTTAAAGTATTGCAAATAGTGTAGTCCTTTCGTGCCATCAGCATTAGCACCTGTGGCCGTCGCATTGCAGGAGGAGATGGACATGAAGACGCTGCAGTTCCAAAATCGCAAGCTGGCACAAGGCCTCGACCACCGCATACGGCAAGAGAGCGAGCTGTGGGCGCGCGTGGAGCAACTGGAGAAATGGCAAACCTCCGACGAAGGGGTCCTCACAGTTGTTAACAGGTGACTCTCTCAGCTCTTTCATGATCGGCGTTATTTACGCCAATAACATAACAGTTACAAGAGGTGTATAAACAAAAGGAGGTCCTGTATAGTTGGAAACATAGTTGGGGCTTCGTGTGCATTATGACAAGGATTATGGGAACGGCCAGCAAGCAATTAAAGGTGTTAAAGCTATAAAATAGAGCTGTGCGAATAGCAAAATTTTTGGTGCCAAGCGAATTCGAATGTTGAAGTGTGAGTGCGAATCGAATCGAATATTTTTCGAATATTTCTAAAATATTTTTTGAATACTTCGAAGCGAAATTGCAGAAAAAAGTTAGAGAGGATTCCTAAGCATATTCTTATGAGATAGCAACATGAAAGTGTTTCTTTTCGCTAGGTTGATGAAGCACTGGTGGGGTGGTGTTTCACAGTTGTCTTATCAAGAATGAGGCAATATCTGACACAGGGGCGTAGCTCCTGTGTCAGATGTTGAAGTTTTCGGACTCAGTTGAGTCGAATCATGCCCTTCCGGTATATAAGAAACGACTCGTCGATCCTGAAAAGCAAGAGAGCCTTCAGCTCTGCAACTGCCTCATCACCGACGTATCTTGCCAGCCGACCGATCGAGAATCCAGCTGCTATATATTGACGTCACGCACGCGTGCGCAAAAATGACATCAGCGCAACAAGCCGAATAAACGTAAGCGTTCCGACGGCTGGATTAGAACACAATCCTCATAATCACGTCGTGGTTTTAGCTCGTAAAACCCCATCGATTGCAGTTATCCCAGCGGAGACTACTTCTCGTTGAGTAACCGCTGTTTCAGTTCTTTTTTATCGTATTCGATTGAGCGCCGCCATCTTGGGCTGTTTACGTTGAGGTTGCGCGAAGGGCTCCACATTATACGAGGCAGATAGCTCTTATCCTCGCACAAATTAAAGTTTCTATTTTTCTCTCTTTCTCTGTAAATGCACGGTATACTACGTTAGACTCGTACGCATGAAAATGGTTTTACGCATGCACTCGGCTTTTCCTGAACTCTTTATGATTTGACACCGTGACATGCTGAACTTGGAACTCATTCGCATAAAAGCTCAATATGGCGGCGTTTGTGAATCTAAAATATTGTTGCCTCCTTTTCAATGGAGGGGGAAACACCTCCTTTCTGGGCTGTGACGGGCTAAAAAAGTCTCGCTGACGTCGCTACTTCAGCAGTGCATTTTTGGAGAGTCACACACATTTATCGCATTCTTGAGGGGATAATGGCGGCACCCAATTGGAGCCTTCGTTGAAAAGTTGTATATGCACTGAACGAGAAGGCTCCTCTTCTATTAATCAGCATCATCATATGAATTAAGCCAACATCTATAGAAGGCTATAACCAATTTATAAAAGCTAGGGAGCATCTTTTCTGCTTAGTTAGAGTGCATAAATGATTAGGAATGTAAATGAAAGGAGGCGAATAGGCAACTGGCCGCTGAAGGGACACGAACCACACGCGCACACAGTGTTACGAACATGTATATAAGCTTTGCTGTTTATACGACGGCGATCGATGCTGTTCGAGTGCGTCTTTTCGAATTTAGCTGAAAAACACCGAAACAGAATCGGTAAACCCAAATAAAAAGCTAGAAAAAAAATATTATGGCAGCTTCGCATTTGTGATGCCAAGTAAGGAAGAGCGCAGCTGTGGCATTCATTGTTTCTATTTATTTTTTATTCCTTTCTTCTCTTTCTCTCTGTTTCTTGTATATCTCTTTTTTTTGTACCTGTTTGATTCAATTTCTTTCTTTAATTCTCTACTCTTTCTATCATTATTTCTCTTTCTTCCCTTTCTCTCTTTTTCTGCTTCGTTCTCTTTCTATTTTGCTCTCTGTTTTCTCTCTCTTTTTTGTGTCTGTTTCTTTCTCTGTCTTCCTATCTTTATATGTATTTACTCCATTTCTTTCTCTCTCTCTCTCTCTCTCTTTTACGTGTTTGACGTGCTCCACTTCGCCGATCAGTGTGGCGGGTCCAATTCCTGTGACGCATACCCACCTGTGAAGTTTTTTGAAACACCATGGACAAACTTTACGGCGAGCTACAACAGATTCGCTGCTAAAACACCAAATGATTTATGAAAGCGAAAAGCATTTCGATGTTTGATAAGGTTAATTCTGCAATCTAATACGTGCTTTCATTTTGACGAGCCGCCGCGGTGGCTGCTCGGCTGCCGACCCGAAAGTCGCGGTTTCGATAGCGGCGGTCAATGGAGGCGGTGATGTTAAAGGCGGGTGTGCTTAGATTTAGCTGCACGTTAAAGAACAGGTGGTAGAAATATCCGGAGCGTAGCCATTACGGCATGTTTCGTAATCATATCGGGGTTTCGGCACGTAAAACCCCAATAATTATTGTTACATTTTAACGAGTGCGGTGTGGGCGACATATCTGCATGCCGTGTGTTTTCAAGGCAGCAATGTCTTCACTAAATTGATAAACAAATAAGCTAGCGGACTGCTCTTTCACCTTTGGTCCGACATGGGAACTGATTGATTGCCGAATGTAATAACGTTTACGAAATGCCGTTGCCTTCTATAAACGTTCCACATACATGAGGAGTTGTACCTATAAACTCACCCTCTCACCGCTCTTAAATGTCTGTGCGCTCTTGTGCACCGAATTTCGTTTGTAAAAGCAGACTATCCGTATACCTTTATGCACACCCTCCGTAATGCTTAGCAGACATGCGGTGTCGCGTTGCTAAGCTGGAGGGTGCGGGTTCGGTTCCTGGCCATGGCGGCCGATTTTCGATGAGGGCGAAATGCAAAGAACACCCGTTCGCTGAGATTTGGGTGCACGTCGAAAAAACCCGGTGGTCGAAATTAATGCGGACTTCGCCATTACGCCGTGAATCATATCGTGCTTCTGGCGCGTGAAACCCGATCGGTTATAGGAAATTTTCTGTAAAAAATACCAAAAAACGCCGCTCTTACCACGACAACAGGATATACGAAAAAAAGAAAAAGAAAAAGTGGCAACGAAGTTGCCGCGTTATGCCTGACCTTGACGCCATAGCTTTTAACCTCGTCTGGTAAGGGTTTACCGGTAAAAATGGCCTACACTGCCTTCCTAAGGAGGACTGAATACAAGCTTCGCGGACTCTAAAGCCAACATGGCTGAAACACGGCCAAAAGAAGAAAAAAAGAAGAGGAAGAAGAAAAGAAAAAAAAAAACATTTGTAAAGTGTGAAGATACAAAACAATATACGGCCAACAAACGTTAAAGCAAGTTACCCAGACCAGGCACGTAGGCAAGGGGGGGGGGGGGGGCCCCTCCCCCCCGAAAATTTTCCAGCCCTCTATATTTCCAGGCAACTTTTTTTGTTTTTGCCATGGAAAGACTGTCTTTCGAACAATTAGGCCTGCCCCCCCCCCCGAAAAAAAATCCTGGCTACGTGCCTGACCAAGACTACAAAATATACTAAACAGAAACAAATTTACTTTAGAGTGCATGACTTTCGAAGAATTGCGCATTCATTGCTTTTTACTATCTTTCTACAGACGTGCACTCTTGGAGAAAAGGTAGGCATATTCACTAACTAAATACTAACAGTCTACTTGTCACAAAATACACTAGCCTCTTAGTAAGTGAAGGTAGTAAAATGCAGGTTAGTGGAACTTGCTACCTAGTTAGTTAGTGAATAGTACTAGCTCGAATGAGTCCATTACTAAGTTGTTAGTAACCGCGCTAGCAACTTACTAACCGTATTAATTCTACTACATTTAGCCAATTAGAGGTTTACGCCTATTTTGTTTATATGTGCGTGTGCATTGCCATATCAAGATGATTCTATTACAAAAGTACCTAAAGGATAAAAAAAAAAAAACGAAGTGGCATTGTCCTCGTACATTAACTAATGGCCGCTAATTACTTCATGTAATTACCATGGTAAGTACACATCACAGCAACATATATAGTGGCATGCATTGATCACGAATGAGAACACACACGCAAGAGCACACACAGAATACAGTTGAAACTCGCAATAACGAAATCGGCGGGGAAGCACAAAATTTCGCTCTTGCGGGAATTTTGTTGGCGCGAGAATGCGGCAGAAAAGACATGAAATTTACAAAAAACACATTTTATTTCCAAAAGTCAGTAAGTTTGCTTTGGCGGGCCTTACCATGCAGCAATTTCATGCCTCTCGATCGGGAATCTCGTTTGCCACGGCCCAAAGTTCGCTCCATGCACTGGTCAGTGACGGCGGCACTGCGCTGTCACCAGTACCGTCATCAAGTGCGCCTACAGGCGAACCTTCTTCCGGCTCCGCCGTCATGAACTTCCGCTTTTTCGTTGGAGGCGGCACCTTCGCAGGCAGCGAAATCGGACGAAGCAATCGCAACACAGTTCACGTTGCACCAAGCGTCCAAGCAAACGCTCCACGAATGGCTCCACACACGCGACCATGAGCGCGCAAAGCCGACAAAGCCAAGCACAGAGCCAAGCCAACGAACGAAACTCCATGAGGAATGTGGAATTGGCTACGTAGTGCGCGATAACGAGCAGGTGTTTCTGCAAGCCATCATGATCATCATTGTCGCCAGCTTTGTCTTTTTTTTTTTTGTAAACAATGATGGCGGCTGCTTCTCAAGTGCGCTGTAGCGATAGTTTTGCACAATTTAAGTGTAGCACCATGAATGCATTTCAGCAGTTTTCGAATGTAGTTAATGTTGCGAGAGTAGATTATTTATGAATATCTTTCGTAGTCGCGAGTTACGAAATGCATTGACTCCTATGGGCGTTCGCCGGTGCTCCGAAAATATTTCGTTGCGGTGAGAGGGATTTCGTTATCGCGGGTTTCGACTGTAGCAAGACTTTTACGTAGCCGATATCTACTCTAGCAGCGGCTTGAAGACTATTTATGCTCCTACTTTGGGATAGCACACCGTGTACTGGTTAGCAAACATAGAATTTAGAAGAATAATTGATGTTTTCTACACATTATCGTGTGCCCTTATATTTGCTTATATGCGTGGCATCACGTAGCACGAAACTTTAATTCCAAGGTAATCAATAAAATTAAAGCTTGTTTAAATTTTGCTAAAGACCGTCACGATTACGGCAAAGTATACTGCGCATCTACGAAATATCTGGCAACGTGGATGGCTAGTAGTTACTTAGTTAAAAACACCAAGTAAACTTTCTGGTTAGTAAAGGCAGCACTTTACGAGCTTTACTAACTGCTGGCTAGTAAACAGATTTCGCGAAGGTAGAAAATACGCTCGAAACTAGTAAATACCAGCATTTAATAACCATTACTAGCTTTTTTTCTAAGAGTGTGTCATTAGCCTTGTTTCCTTTTTCGGTGCCTTGATTGTAAACGTTGTTTTCTTTCTCCATCCTAAGGCTGTCTGTGATTTACTTATGGTTTGGCTGTACAGCCGCTATTTACAAGGGGCCTGTGGCTTCGTCAAGCAGTCTGTGTATAGGCGTCTGTTTGCAGCTTGTCTCCAGCGTCATTGTGTTTGATGCGAACAAATCTACTATATGATTCCTTTGCATTAATTAGCCTCAGCATCGCGCAGCTGCCGTCAAAAGTGTGGGGTGGCGCCTGTCTCTTAGTGACGTAAGCGCCAACGTCACTTAGAGGGGCGTGGACACGCGTGTGCTCTTCCCGAAACAAATTCGTCGTGCCGCGGTTAACCCTGTTTCACCACCACCACCAACCCTATTAAAGCGATAGCGTTAAAGAGCCTGCTTCGCAGAAATTCCGGTGTCGGCGGCGTGTTTGGTCGTGAGCGAAAAAAAACAGCGTCGTCCGTTAGCGAAAATAGGAGGTAGATGCAAATAAAGAAATGATAAAAAGCTTCGGTTCGAGTGGGATCGCGGAATTCAAATCTGCGACCCCTATTCCGTGGCGCGATGCGTTTAGCCACTCGGCCAACCACGCATACATCCTCGGGCATACTAAAGGTGAACTATTTATACACACCATTTAGCGTTGGTGGTACGCACATGTGGAGGTTATTCAGCATGGAGGTTATTCAGCGGCCTGACAGAAATCCCGCGAGATGGCGCAAAGGGCTCACGGGCGCGCTTTCCGTGTTAAGGCCGAGACAGACGGTACGATTTTCCGTGCGATGCGGCGTCCGACACGGCGGTGGGGAAGAGGGAATGGTGGCTGTCCGATGCTATGAAAGGTCACCATTCCGGTTTTCCCACCGCCGTGTCGGACGCCGCATCGCATGGAAAATCGCACCGTCTGTCTCGGCCTTTATGATCAAGCCGCACGCATGGATACAGGAGCCGGCGGGATACAGGAACCACCGATACTCTTACCCAGTCGGACCTCGGACCTCCCCCGTCGTTGTTTAAACAAGAGTGTTATGACTACGCAGGTTTTAACGCGATAGCGTTACACAGCTCGTTCCGCAGGAATTCCGGTGTCGTCGTCGTTGGTTGTGTGCGAAAAATAATCATCTTGTCCGTGACCGAAAAATCGAGAAAGATGCAAAGAAAATAATAATGAAAAAGAGTATGAGGTTCCAGTAAGAATCGAACCCAGGCCGTCTGCGTGGCAAGCAGGTGTTCTACCACAGAGCAACTCCATTGTTTTTTTTTTGTGTGGTATTTATTACAAATGTGCGTAGTTAGCATACATAGCAAACAAAATACTCAAGGCGGCCTCTATACCAGCGTACAAGCGTTACACAGAAGTCCTTTTTTCATGAAGAGTGGATACCAGTCCGGCTGAAACTCAAATTGTTGATAAAAGTCTTTTAGCTGAAGAACCATTTGAATGAAATGCAACCGTGATGATACCATGGGTTCCGCATGCCTGTCTAACATGCGAGTTTTCCATAAACTGTGCATACCCATTATTGCTTGGAACTGGGCTGAAATTAACTTTAATGCTTCACAAACATACGTGTCCTGTCACAGTACGAGATGTAATATTGCAGTATAACGGGGTACAAGCGTATATTACCATCGGGCGTCACACCATATGAACTGCATAACGAGTTGGTGGTTTAAAGCCGGCCACCCATTACAAAAGACACACACATTATACTGCGCGTATTCCCAGACCTCCCTCTCTCCCCTCCGGCTCCTCCCCTTTCTTAAAAAGGGAAATAAAGTTTTTTCACTCAATAACAAACACATAGCGGGTGCATCGCAACTTCGAAAAAGTATGATGCGCGTAATTGCTGCTGGTTTAAAGCATGCCACCCATTACAAAGGGCACACTGCTGTCATAAAAGTGCTGTTGAAGAGGGCGGACCTTTACTATAGGTATGTCGAGTGTGTGTGCGTGTGCGTGAGACCGGGCGACTGAACATAATGACAAGCGAAACAGAGCACGATGAGGATGGGGCTGCATATCGCTATCGCGTTCAACTCTTAAAGGCGAAGCTTAAGCGTCCCCCAATTTTTTCGACGATAATGGCGGCCGAAAGCCCCTGATGTCGCGCTCCAAGAACTGCTGACTTCTCGTTTTTACTGCCGGAAAGCCAGGGACCAAAGGCAGGCCACTGTGGGAAGCACGTGATCACTTCATTTTCATCCCATTGTGAAGCATGTTGTATCTTGGTCTCGACCAATCGGAAGGGGGGGGGGGGTAAACCTGAAGGGGGGGGGGGGTAAACCTGCGCGACGCTGTTTTACTGCAGGTATCAACCAACCAACTAGCCCAAAAATACGTCTTGACGAGCTGAGTCGTTGCACACAGGACTAAGGAAGCAGGGAGGTAGGCAGAAATTTTTTTTTCGAGGGGGGGGGGGTCAACCGTAATTGATG
The DNA here is from genome assembly GCF_013339695.2 of Rhipicephalus sanguineus. Lineage (NCBI taxonomy): Eukaryota > Metazoa > Arthropoda > Arachnida > Ixodida > Ixodidae > Rhipicephalus > Rhipicephalus sanguineus. The sequence continues at coordinate 92,536,529 of NC_051179.1, forward strand.
TATGTTCGTGTGTGCGTTTGTATGTATCATGGGCAAACTTTTTTTCCAGTATCTTGGAAACTAAGCGTGCTGCGGGTCGGCACTGTAAATTTACCAGAACGTTCTAGTAGATATCTAATACAACTATGAGTCCATTTTGATTACTGGTTTCGACCGTCGGATACACAATTTGTTTGGAATTTTTCCCACATACGGTCGAGTGGCTCTCAAGGGCGCCATCATATGTTATTATTAGTTCGTTACCCTCCTTACTCTCTAAAAGTCACTGCCGAACGCTTGGCGATGCTGCCCCTTAGTTAACGAGATGAAACCAGACTCTGAAACCAGCAAAACTATCTTCACATCATTTTTGCTTCGTCTCCCTGTTTCCGTGCGAACGTAAGAGAGAAAAGTTCTTGTCGTAGCCTTTGTTCTCAAGCATGCGCTGTTACCACGTAATGAGCGAAGAAACTACATATATGGCGTGCTTGTCTCGCATTAAATATTAGTTGGAAGTAGCGCTCTGTGGCTTAGTTTTCGTTATCCTTGTATCGGCGCGCTTACCACAGTTTCAACATGTCCCTTTACCAACTAGCTCGGATCCGGACTCTGGTTCAGCAAGGCCCTGCAGTGCATGCTGTGGGGAGGGTCACGCATATTTACCACAACCCAGAGGCGATTATGGCCGCACCCAGGGAACCTCCGTTGAAAAGGTGCGCAGAAAGGGACACACTTGGTCGTGTCGATGTGCTCTGCGAGCGTCTTGTTTTCTTGGTATCCCCTGGCGGCCAACGCCGGCGATACTGAAGCGGCAATCAAGAGCTTCGTCTGATCCACTGGTCAGTGACGGGTATCTTCTTTCACACACCTTTCCCCTTCTGCCAACGACGCTGGGTTGCGCTCCCTTACATAGGCGTGTGCAGGGTCCCCCTTCAGTGAGGGCAAAGGTATAGTTGCTACCTTTAGGTAAAGGTAGCATATACAGTAACTCTAGGCAAAGGTTGATCGCACCGCCCCCCCCCCCCAATTAAGTCAGAATAAGGGGTAGACTTTGCCCCCCCCTCCTATAGGTGACTAGGAATTTGCCACCCCCCCCCTCCTATGTGACTGAAAAGTGAGTGTGTCGTCTCACTGTAAGCTCTATCGTGCGCTGAGAGAAAGGAAGAAACGAAATATACATGGTTTTCACATGACGTCACAGACAGGTTCTGCGCTGGGTTGAAGTCCCTAGATTTTTCCCTTCTTGCCTCAATGAAACGTCAATGAAAACTATGTATAGACGATTTTCCGCAGCTGGTTTGTTCAATCAAAACTAGATGGCGCCACCACACCGTGGCCGTCCCCCTGCCGTGGCCTTTGGCAGCGCTGCTCAATATGTCTCCATCCGCGTCGCGTCGTCTCCTCGGCGTTCCCATAGCGTCTGCGCGCACGCGAGTAAAAGCGAGCAGATGGCAGCGCCGGAAAAGTAAACATGGCGGCACCTGTGGATGTAGTTCCTTTCCGCCTCGAATTGATCACGTCGTCGTCCTGCGCTGTGTGGCCCGTAAGTTCAAAACCTACGCATTTATTTGCTTTATATTCTCGTCCTGAAGCTTCAAGAGAAATGTACTCGTCGTATTTTGCAGTGTTTCCAAGATTCATTCTCATATTTCCGGAGACGAGGCTTAGCAGGCATGGCCAAATAAACACAGCTGATCGCAATAATAAAGACAAAGCATACCTGACGCTTTTTCTCCAGCGTGAGCTGACAGAAAGTTATGGCCGATTTTGCCATTTATTTATTGCTGTGAGGACAGTGGGCGAGTAGCAATTAAGCGCGAGTTCGGATTGAAGCGGGCTGTCGCGTCTGCATGGGTGCTGCTAACCCCAGCTACTGGCGGTTGCTAATACAACAATTAAAGGCATAGACCATAAATACGAAGTAGATTAAACATATCGCTTATCGTTGTGGCGTTACGTACGATACAAACGCAAATGTCTCAACGTTTTCAACTTTGAGGCGATTGCATGTAGAACTATGTTTTGCTGCGCAAGCATGTGACTTGCTTACACCCTGCTGCAACCAGTTTGTGGGGTACGGCCACTTCACTGGCCTAATGCGTTGGCTGGGGCAAATGGCTGGGGGAAGGCCAATTACGATCACGAATCGAACATGGCAGCGCCCGTGCGCCGCTGCGGAAAATCGTCTATGTATATAGGAAATGCAGGGGAGCGTTAAATAACCCCCCCAAAAAAAGTAGAATCTTTCAGCAAGTATCGGAAACACGGTACGCAAATACGGCAAGGCAGTACGGCAGCGCTCCTCCTTTCCCACTCGTTGTGCTTAAGCCGCTCCCAGTTCCAATGACTCCCGAACGACAGGTTCCTCGTTAACAATGCGTAGGCTGACAGGCAACAGTGAGGCGTGACAACCCCACAGTAAATTTTGAGAAGCTTTTGTGGTATTGGAGTGCCATCAAAGGAGCGGCAAAAGTACAACTACCGGGAAAGGAGGATCGGTACCCGTAACTTGCTAAAGGAATCTAATAAGGATATAGCTTGTTCTGCTGCTGTGTGGCCGAGGCTACTTGGTTGGAAAGCTTGTTTTCTTGCACATGCGCAGTAAAAGTTTCACGAAGCCTCAACTGATTTCGTCAGCGCGCCCGTGGGTCACCTCAACGTGCACGGTCGCCACCAGTGACGGTATGATCTCCATCCATCGGTACGACACATCTACTTCAAAACGCGTTCTACTTTGAGAGACGCATATTCTGGGTAAGTTGGTCATCCATTACTTGAGTACGATTGCGCCGCAAAAAAGACACGGCCTGGTATTGTTAGAGGACAGCTATATAAATATATTTTGTACCAATGATGCTGTTCCTGTCCGACATCATCGCATACCCTGCAGGCAGTTTTTGTTAATGAATATTACTTACATAGCACGATCACTGCAATACATTATCTCTCAGCGTGTAACTCTGTACGAAAGTGATATAAAAGTAGAGCGTGTGTGTGCAAATTGATGAAGAATAATTGTTGCGGACGCCAGTGAATGATTTCCGTCAGGAGGGTAATGCTTCCGATAAACCAAATGAATCCTAACGTTATATTCAAGTGTACGAAGAAGTCTTTCGTGTTTAATAGCTCCACGAATTGTCGAAAGATAATTAGAAGTCCTTATTAAAGCTTGAAGCACTTTGTTTTTGCGAGCGACAAGCGCCGCGCACGGCATGGACGGTGCGTTTCTACACTCTTCCTCCTTGAAGTCCGCATGTGACACATTTCAAGAAACCATGGGAAATAATCTATAGCCGCTGTTCATTTGATAGGCAGTGACGTGACAGTGGCCGACGGTGTGTGTCATCGCCACATTTATTTATGGGAAAACCGAAGCGGCATCCGCGAACGCGAGCGGCTCGATTATTGCAGTAGGGAACGAAGACACGTTCGATGCTCGCGGATCGTTTGTTTGTTTGTTTTGCCTTCAACACTACGACACATACCCACTCTGGGGGTTTGGCCAAGAAATTGTAGTTTAAAATTTAGAAGTTGATTCGAACAATGTTGAATCATAAAAACACTTTTAAAAAGGGAATATTAGGTAATATATGAAATAAATACTGCAATTACATTACTATGTGATTTCGCTAGTAGACCAGACTACCGTATTAATCTGATCAGAAAAATTTCGAATAAATTTGTTAGATTTTAGCGCATTTTTATTTACGAATAGTTGAAGTCACGATTAAAACGGTGTACGTTTAGTAGTTTGGATGAAATTACACAAAGTGCTGACCTAGCTTCGTCGTCTTCGCCACCACATGAATGGTGGCGCTGCGAATTAGTACTCACTAGAGTTACTGTATATGCTACCTTTAGCTACCAGAGTTGCGCATAGGTCTGGCTATCAACCACAGCTACGCGGTGAAGTCGCACTCCGTTTGTGCAGGCGACATGCCTACCGTGCCGCCAATTAACATGTATGGCGTATCGAAGACTGGTAATAAATATTGACTATCGATGTCTAGTGTTAATTCAGTTCGCTGCAGCGGCGGCGTCGAAAAATACCGAAATTGGTCCGAGCGTCAGCTCCTCCCCAATGCATGGTTGCAAGCGGCGTTTGGAAGACAAATGCGCAACTCTGCTACCTAAAGGTAGCATATCCAGTAACTCTAGTACTCACTTTAGTACTCACTTGCCCTTGATTAGGTTCGTAATTGCAAATCAATTTCAATGTGGATCACGATGTCGCATAATGAAGGAAGCATATATAGTGTCACACATTTGTCAAAACGTGCTCAGAACACGGACCTCTTCCGACCCGCCATGTTGGTTTACCTCGCGCGTGGACATTGCAAATTTTAATGCTTAAAGGGACACCAAAGGCAAATATTAAGTCGACGTTGATTGTTGAAATAGCGTTCCAGAAACCTCGTAGTGCTACTTTTATGCCAAGGAAGTGCTTATTTTGAAATAAAATCACGTGTTAGTGGTCCGCATCGCGTTAGCACACTTCAAATCACCCTCGTGAAATCAGTCACACGTCACTGCTGCCGTGCCCAACGTTGCCCGCCTTTACTGCGCGGCGGCGTGCACCATTCGGGCATCCGGCAACACCACATGCATGCGGCATTTTGTCGAACTTTCTGTCAGAGCGACTTTCACGAGCGCGCAAAACACACGCGGCAGTACGCGATACCGAAACTACCACTGAGACGCGACCGCGTGAGTGAAGCAGGGCGCCGGGCGAAGCGCAGTTCGGCGAAAACGGAACCTTTGGACCACGCGCGCCGTTCTCCATGGCAACGCCAAAGAGGTTCTTTTTTCCATGGATCAAACAGAAACGAACAAACAGCATTTTATTACGTCTCTTGATGCACGGAAGGTTCTTTTTTTATTGCTGCTAGTTTGATTAATAATGATTAATTGTAGGCAGACTCTCATACGTCATCGGGATCATTTTGAAAATGTGCCGCTCGTGGCGCTCATTGTGTGATACATTTAGCTTAATTTCTCGGTGAGTAGGGCAATGCTGTTGATAATATTGCCGTTTTAGACGTTGTCATACATTGAGCTTTCAAATTGTTATTTGCCTTTAGTGTCCCTTTAAAAGTGGTTCCGTCGAGCCGGCTTTTTCGGTGATGTGACCCCTCAAACACGCTTGAAGGTGAAAACAGCCCGCCTACACTCGGCCGGAGGCTGCTATACGAGAACACGCGGTTCAAAGTTCAAACGCGTTCTCGTGCTGATTGTTCCTGTTTCAGGGCCACCCAAGTTCGCCTCCGCGGCGGCGAGGGGAGAATGAGATGGAAAGCGAAGTGGTTTTTATGGAACCAAGTGGCAATATTTTCCGCAACCCTTGCGGTAGCACGGCTCAGCGTTGTTGGGGAAGGGCAGGTAAGGATGAGAGAGAGAGAGTATGTGTGTGCGATCGGGCGCTTAGCGGCCACGGGAGCGGGGTCCTTGAGTGGGAAGTGCTGCTGGCATGGCTGTGCTGGTTGCTCAGGCCGCGCGTAAGTGTAGGACTAGAAGTACGTCGGCAGCAGGAGGTCCGGCAACGCTGCCTTGCAATGTAGTCGTAAGCCCCGCGGCGTCGAATCCAGGAACTCGATGAGGCTCTGCAGTGTGGGGTCTTGGTGGTTCCTTGGACAGAGATCTTCCTGTCTGGCACTCAGAAGTCCCAGGGACAGGCCCGTAGCTAGAGGGGACGGGGGGCGGGGGTAGGGCTAGGTATCCGGTCCCCTCTCCACCGAAATTTTGACGGAGGGGGGGGGGGCGTTTTACCGAAAATAAATAATGAAAATATGTGTTTTTCCCGAGCCCCCCCCCCCCCCTCCCCCGGAATAGATTTCTGGCTACGGGCCTAGCTGCCCAGGGAGCCTAGGCCAGCCGGAGCTGCCTTATCTGCCCGTCGTGCGTGACGCTGACAAGCAGCGGATTTTCCAAGGTCTCCGGCTTACTGCAGGAAGAACAAGCTGGAGAGTGCCAGGCCCCGATGGCGGTCCGGGGAGAAAGAGAGAGGCCGTATTACGGTCACTAGAAGAGAAGGGACCGCAGCCGTATCCCGCGCGCGCGCACTTCGGGTCATGCGAAGTACCGCGGCGATCGAGACCGCGCACACAACCATCATCGAGATCTGGTTCATGGTGCTCTCCTTGGCCTGCTTGCCACGTGCCGCGGGAGAAACGGGAGACGACTTGGACAGCAGAAAAGGCGAACCTCGTGCAGAGGGTTCGCGCGCACCTTAATCCCCACAATCTGACCTCGGTGACTCCTGGGCCCCCCTGCCTGTCGGGATGGCATACCCGGAGGTGACGACGCAGGCGATGTCGTGTGAAGTTCCCGGCCGTAGTAGCAGTGCTGAGATGCGTTGGTGTGGTGCACACTCTCAGCGAGGCCGTAGGCCTTTTCCTTTTCTAGGGCTCCGACGTGGGCGGGCAGCCAGTGGAGGAACACGGCCGCGTCCTGCGGAGAAGCCAGCCTCGCTGCTAGGAGGGCAACGCCAATGCTGTCCATTTAGTGTCGCTGTGGAGGCATCAGCACGGCCTTTGAGTCGTAGTAGATGGCTACCGCTATTCCAGTGAGCTTCACTAGCAGGTCGGTGGCCAAGTGGGTGACTTCCGCTGCGGTCCAGCTTGCGTGCGCTGGCAGGCGGTGCATCTTGCTCTTCCGCACAGCAGGGGCCTTACAGGCCGCTGTCGAGGAGTCGTTCTCTGGCGCCACCAGAGCTATATATAAGCACTTGGTGATGTCTGACATGGCTATCGTACAGCAGAGAGGCGACAGCTGCCTGAAAGCACACATGGAGACTCCTGGGAACTCGGTAAAGACAGGAACCGGATGGCCGCTGCGGTGGAGTAGCTGTACTGCATTGGCCTGCGGACTGCCGATCACCTCCCAGCGCAGCCTCCCCGTGTGAGATAGTGACCGGAACTCAAGGCGAAACATCAGGGAACGGCCGTCTGCAGGGCCTAGTGCAGAAGGATCTGTGATGCTGGAGCCCCTTCTGCGGGAAGGTCATCTTCGGGGGCAAGGCACTGACCTCAGCACAGGTGGCTGCGTCTTGGGGCATCCATGGAACACCAGATGACACCCGAAGAGCACGACGAGGCTGTAGCACCAATTTCTGGAGACAGTACCGAGAGGGTCACCCGCAGCAGCGCGCAACCACAGGTCTTAATTGGTGGTTCAGCCGTTCCCACGGGCCAGTTTCCGCCACACTACCTTCATTATGCGATCTAGTGCAAGGTACGTCACCACCGTGCGCCAGGGAATCCGGACACGATCCACCCGAAGTTTAGCACCAAATCAGCGTCTTCCGTCTTGTGGACAGAGACGACCGGCTGGGTGACTGTCGGCCAGATTGAAGAGGGAAGGGCTGAGGAAAGGGCAGGTGTACCCTCGAGGACTGCCGCCGCGGGACGTGGAGAGTTCTGCGTTTGGCCTACTCGCACTCTGAGGGACCGCCCCGCCAGGAAGTGCCGCAGGTTTGTCAACGTGGCTTTTTGGTCTAACTGGTGAAATGCATAAGAAGGCCGCAGGTTGCCACTGATCCCCATGAGGTCAAAGGCCTGCTCGATCACCGCATTGGGCAGATCGTCGAAGGATCCTTTTATGTCGATGAGGATGACGAGGACCGCGTTTTGCTGGTGGCATTGGCGTCTTCCAGGGTGGACACATCATCGGCGATTGACTCAGTACACAGTGCGCAATCTGCGCCGGAAACCCGTCGGCTCTTTAGCCCGGAAGACCGTGACGAGGGTAACCCATTGGAGGTGAGCCAGAGCGATGACCTCCATAATCTTGCAGGCTGTCGAGGTGATGGACTCCGGCCGGTATATATGTGGATAGTTCCCTGGTCGGCTTTCTGGCTTTCAGTGTGGGGGCCAGATAGTCGCCGGGGAACTATCCTCCTGCCGCCGGTTGGCAAGTGCGTAATTAAATAATTTGCCGGCGCTTCTACGCATTCCATAGTTGTAGAGTTCAGAAAATAAAATTTGCTGCGCATTGCATCAGCCAGCTCTGTTTCGGTTTGTGCCGCTTGTTTTGAGCATGTACGCGTGACCAGAATACGTAGAAAGTGCCTTTCACGCCATTGCTTTATTAAAGAGTGTTTTGTAGCAGGGGCATAGCCAAGGGGGGGGGGGGGGGTTCGAATCCCCCCCTCTCCGAAAATTTTCAATTTTGCTTGCGTAAATATGCACGCACTCATACACACGAACGCACGACCATACATAAAGTATGATTGACACCCCCCCCCCCCCCCCCGAAAAAAATTTCTGGCTACGCCCCTGCTTTGCAGGACTGACAATTACAATCCTGCGAGCGATATATGCTTTCTGAACATGCGTAGACTGAGAGTGCGAAAATAGAACTCGGAAAAAGGATTGAAATGAACTGGCAGTGCCGGGTCCTTTTTTCTTATATTGGAGTACTTCGAAGCTAAAGCAGCGTGTCCAAGACCGTGCACTGTGAAATCCGCCAATACTGCACGTATATATTTTCAGTGGCCATAACTCAAGAGGTTACAAGAATGCGCTGATGGCCGCTTGCCTGGTTTGCCTGTCTGTCCCATCGTGCCTGCCCGGCCTATCCTGTCTGCCTGCCCGTCCCATGCTGCCTTCCTGGCCTAGTCTTGCCTGGCTGGCCTGCAGCCCGATTCGAATTCTGGATTGCTTCCCCGGCTTAGGTGAGTCACATAGACAAGTTCCTACCATATCTGCTCGATCGCAGTCGAAACTGCGTGCAAGCCGTACAAGCCGTGAAATTTTCAGAGATCCAGTATACACATACACCGCATAAACATCGTATAAACACAGTGCCAATTGTTCTTAAAATAAATGTCGCAAAATTGGAAACAATACCGCAAGTCGTAATCTTCACTACGCATGCTCCTTTCGAAAAGAGTTTCATCTTTCCTGCAGTGGTCGCTTATTTGTCGTACACGTTTGATCCTCGCACCAGTCGAATAGAGCAGCTGTTCTCGGTATGTAGAAATCTATTACACAGACATCGCTCACGCGCTTTGTTTTTGTTATTGGCACAAAATGATAAAAGAGTACGGCTCATTGTTCGCGCTGCGCTAAATTCCACAGGAACGAGAGCTGATACTGGTATACTGTTAGTACGTGTCAGTGCAGTAGCTTGGCTGCCTTTTCGCAAACGTTCAAGAAAAATGAAGGAGAGTGCATACGTGCAAGAACACCTGTCCGGAATTAATGTGATGACTGCTCATTAGCCCTGACCTCCTCGCCATTAAAATGACTGCACAACTTTAATACATGCGTGATACCGGTCCACCCGCATCTTTCACCGAGATTCTTACCGGGTATAACACCTTTTACTTCTCACTAGCTCGACAAGATACCATGCTTTACGGAAAGAGCTGCGACAGCTTGCAGGTGCTGTGCTGCTGTTCGATCGAAGTGGGTTCGATTTGCAGTTTCGGCAGCCGCATTTCAAAGGGGGTGAAACGCAAGAACACCCTGCGCTTAGCAATCGTATCGTTGTTTGACACCATAATTTCTGTAACGATATGCCACGCAACGATTGGGCGATATGCGTTCTCTATTCATCGCTACAGTATGACTGACGCTTGCACAGAGCGAACGCGAAGCAGCTTCTGTGGCGGCGTTTTCTTCGCCTGCGCCCGTTTTGGTTTTCCTGTGGTGTTTACGTAACACCACGACGGCGCAGTATCGTGCGCGGGCGACCGTATTTTGCATTTGGCGCCCAAACCGGGGCAACGAACTCTGCGGCTCGCATCGTCGCGCTCAGTGACCGCGCGGTGGCGGTACGGTCGCAGAAAGCGCGCGCGTCTCGCTGCGAGCGCCATTTTATCTTTTTACGCGCCCCTCTCTTAGCTTGTGCATATCTGCTTATGTAAGTAAGCACGTGGCGCGCGTCGTGTGCCGCTACAGCTAGCGCGGGAAAAACACGTCCGGTCAAGAGTGCGGCGCCATTTGGCACCACAGCAGCGGGCGCAAAATATATCTGCATGGCTTTGCGATCGATATTTTAGTGCGCAGACCCCTTGGATGGGAAGCACAAAAACCGCTCTCCCGCGACAGCGTGACCGCGGCGACCTGAGCATATCCAGCATCACTGCCGCTGTCACATGGGCGCCTGTGGTGCGCCGCAGTGAAGTAATCGTACAAGGAGCAAATACATGCGTTCCTGGTAGAAGCTCGTACGTAATCACCAAAGTCCTGCCAGCATTTTATTTAGGAGGCGGGAAGCTTGTGTAGATGTTCCAATCCTCTTTTATGCGCGTTTGTTTAATGTGCGCATGCATGTGTAATTATATACACATACGAACTGTAAATCATGTGAGCGAGGATGTGTAGTTGAACGCCCCCACCCTCGTCCTGACTACATCCATGGTAATTGCGTGTCTCTTACGCAGATATATATGATCATGATGTGTGGCTCAGATATATTATACCGTCAGCTCGTGCTTCCAAAACGTACGGAGCCTTGAGCATTCATTACAAGCACCAATAATGGATATTGATGCATTTGTACCGGTGGTTATCTCTCGAAAACGTACCGCACTGTCCCATGAGATTCCCTCCCCTACAATCACACCTCCTCTTCCTCGTTTCTTACATGAGCTTCATCTGCGAAGCAGCACCTCAATGCATCTCGTGGCTGTTATAGATAATATAACCAGCGCCTGCTGATTGAGTCCACCTCAAAGGTTATTCACTCGTGCTCTTCGTTCGATTTTCATCCCGGGCCATCAAATGCAAGGCGCTCCAAACCCCACCCGTTCTTTCGAGCGCCCGCAGGCGCCGGTGTCTGTCAGCGCGGTGACGGCGCCTCGGTAAGCCGCTCAATCCGAGATTGCCCACGTCGATGCCACCAGCGGCTCGAGACTTTCAGCTATTTCGTTCGCGCAAATCCTTCGCACCCTCGCTCTCTCTTTTTCAAGGGCCCTGCATCCCATGCGGCGAGCACAGGCGGGGTTTCTTTCCTCCTCGCCAGAAATAGAGATCTCTCCACATTTTTTTTCTTGCCGCCTCCGTTCCTTTCATTCCTCGACCACGTCCCCTCCTTCCCAATCCCGTGCCGTACAGGCCGTGCCATCTTTCGCCGGCCGGCCTAAACACGCGAATTCGTCGTTTTTCGTCAAAAAATGCGTTTTTGTCTCGCTTTTTCGCGAGCGCTCTTAATTGCTGCCATTTCTCCCGCGCCAACACAAAACTTGTACGGACCCGCGCCGCGGGAGACGCGAGTCCACAGAGCCAACACTCTTTTGCTCTTGCTTTCGCGCGGTAAAAGCGGCGCTCGCTGTTCTTTCGGGTCTGGCAACAACAAAGACACGCTCTTTTTTTTCTCTCTTCCGCCGCCGCCCGCAAAAATAACTGGCAACCCTGGCGCCGATCAAATGGATCGTTGACATCGCATATTGCGTTTTTTTCTTTGTTCTCGGATGGACGTGCGTGAATAGTTTTTGTCTTTGCGTCGAGTCCAGCGCGAAACTTCGTTGAACGCGAAGGAGGTGATGGAGAGTCCGGGCAGCGTCCAAGTGCAGCGCACGATGAAGTTGGAGCCCTAAAAAAAGAAGCCAGCGGCAGTGAGCCATCTTGTTTTTTAACGGACCACCTTGGTTTTTTTTTTCTTTTTCGAAAAATACAAAAAAGTAATTATTGGCGTTTAACGCGCGTGCGAGCCGCCTAAGCTCGCGCTGGGCGAGTTTTGCGGCCGACCCGATCAGGTCGCGAAGAGTGTTTGAAAAAAATTGGCTATGTTTTTTTCTTTTTGTATGTGTTTGCTTTCGGCCACCAGAAGGCCATTTTTTCCAGGCTCCATTCGGCTTTCCTTTCTTGACAGCTGACAGCATTAGGGCAAATTTTTAGGGGTAACGGGTCTTGGCGAAGTTATTTCTGGGCACCACCGGGCCAACTCGGACGCCGGCGGTGCAGGGAGAGCGGCGGATCGTCGAGGCGGCCCAGCGAAATGAGCAGGTTCTTTTTATTGTTTCCGCTTGAAATTTGTTTGTTTGATCGCGTCTCGTACGGGGCGCCCTTTTTTCAAACGGCGCTCCATGGACGATTTCTGGTGAGGCTCTGGCCGCGCCGGGGTTGATGGAAGGCCCAGTAGCGCCCGGGCGGCCCTTTTCGTGGACTGTGCTAGCCGCCGAGTCGCTGCGCGGCCGCTCGCCCTTTGTCTCGGCCGGGCCGGGGCCGTCGCTCGAGTAGCCGTTCGCGGCAAGATGTAAACAATGGACCCAACCTTCGGTTTCTCATCGGGGCTGCCCACCCAGATCCCGCTCTTCACGTCAGCCCACCGGCTGTTCAACTTCTACAATTTGGAGAAGGAGTCTATGCTGTACGGCGAAAGTGGCCCCAGGGAGAACAGCGCCAATGCATCGTCCGCCCCGGGCCCTCCTCCGAACGCGCTCTGCGTGGCCAACGCCGGCGGCGCACACCACAGCGGCTCGCACGCGGTCTCGGCCGCGGCCGCCGCCGCCGCGGCTGCGGCCAACAGCGTGCACAGTGTGAGCACGCAGAGCAGCCCGGTGCCGCACCAGCAGCAGCAGCAGCAGCCGGGCCCTCCGCCGCCCCAGCAGCAGCAGCAGCAACAGACGGGGGGTCCCCAGCCGGGCCCCCAGCCCCACTCCGCCGCAGCCGCTCAGCCACAGCCCAAGGCGCCCGCCAAGCGGGGCGAGTTTCCGTGCGAAATATGTGGAAGAGTCTTCACGCAGAAAGGGAATCTGAAGAGTCATATGTACTGTCATTCTGGTGAGAAACCGTACAACTGCGACGTGTGCGGCAAGGGATTCACTCAGAGGTCGAGCTTGGACTACCACCACACGCTGCACCTGGGCGAGAAGCCCTTCGGGTGCGAGGTGTGCGGCAAGCGGTTCACGCAGAAGGGCAACCTCAAGACACACATGAACTCGCACACGGGGGCCCGGCCGTTCCGCTGCGAGATCTGCGGGCGCGGATTCACCCAGAAGGGCAATATGAAGACTCATTTGGCGACCCACTACGGGGAAAAGCCGTATGCGTGCGAGGTGTGCGGCAAGCGGTTCACCCTCAAGGGCAACCTCAAGACCCACGTGATGGCCCACGAGGGCGTCAAGCCCTTTGCCTGCGAGGTGTGCCACAAGAGCTTCTCGCAGAAGCTCAGCCTCGAGTACCACATGAACAGCCACATGGGCCGCAAGCCGTACGCCTGCGAGGTCTGCGGCAAGGGGTTCACCCAGAAGGGCAATATGAAGACTCACATGCGTTCCCACTCGGGCGAGAAGCTTCACACCTGCCAAATCTGCGGCAAGGGGTTCACCCAGAAGGGCAATATGAAGACCCACATGAAGATTCATCTGCGTCCGCCGTCCCTCGACAAGCCCTACTTCTGCGGCATGTGCGGCAAGTCGTTCGTAATGAAGTCGAGCCTCGAATGCCACATGGCCACCCACGTGCCCAAGAACGGCGCCACGGGGCCAGCAGGGAACCACCCCAGCCACCTGACGCTGGGGCCGAGCCACCTGGCTCTGGGCACGTCCCAGGCGGCACAGGCCGCCCAGGCGCAGGCCCAGCAGCAGCAGGCACAGGCCCAGGCCCAAGCACAACAGGCCCAACAACAGGCCGGTCAGCAGCAACAGCAGCAGCCTGGCCAGGCCTCGTCACCCGGTTCTCCGCCGCCCACCATGGTGCCACCTCGCAGCCTGACCAACATCCAGGCCAGCATCCAGAGCATGGGGGGCCTAAAGGGCATGTTGCCTAGCGGGGCGGCGGCTCCACCCCCGCCGCAGGGGGCCGGACCCAGCAGCGGCTCCTCGGCCATGTGCGCCCTCGGTGGCGCACCTCCGGCCGGGGGAGACAAGCCCACCGTCGTCGTGCCTGGAGGTGCCGTCCTCTCCGCCCTCTGAGGGTGAGTATGCCGTGCCTGGAATGCAGCATGGATGCATAGACATTACCAAGCTTAAGTCTACATATAAGCAAGCAAAAAGCGTTAAGGGTGTTTCCTCTTTATTTATGTCATTGGACGAGTGTTGTCCCCGTAACTTCAGCTGGCTATTGAATTCTTCTGCCGAGAGCCCGTAGGATGTGGCATTGATTACTGGTTTTGTCCCTCTTGTGTAGAGTGCAAAGCGCCTTTTATAGTCGGGCTTGAGTGCTTGTTATTTTACGTAATCAATTAAGCCACAGCTGACCCCATATGTGGTATCTTGTATTGCTCTTGTGACACCTTGGTCACTGCAGTTTTACACAATTTTCCTGATTATCGTATCTTGGGTCTCTTATGAGCTGGTTGCAACCGTTGTGCCCAGATTTGTGCACAGGTTATGTTCTGTAGAATCGGTGCACGTGTGACATCTGTCTTGGCAATATAAAATCTGTGCAGACTTCTATATGTCAGTTTGTAAGCAAATATAACTTGCACAAAAATGTCTTACCTGCATTTATTTCTTCATCTGTCAGATGTTACCTATGGCAGCTTACCTTTTTATGCTCTAATACTTGTTTGTTGTAGCTGCGTGGAAATTTGGTGCTCGTATTCCCGTAGATAGCTTGTACGTGATGTCGTATGTGCAGTGGCGGTACTAAAGTGGCAGTGAAGCCATTTTTAAGTTAGTTGTGTTTTCCTGCTTAGTACTACTCACAATGCAGTCAATCTGTGTGCTAACACTGTGGGGCGGGGAAAAATGCGACTGTCTGGCAACAATGATGTGCTATACGACGCTTGGTGATTGAAACATGGTATTCGGAGTGTGAGGTTGCATGTGCTTGTTGCTCCACTGATGGGCGCCCGTGAAAGTGAGCTGATAAATTGTGGTATGTGCCAAGGGCAAGAACATTAGTGACTTATGGCGACTGCATTTACTTGACAGTTTCTTGGTCTGTTTCATGACTGTGCCGGCCTAGCATGGCAAGCTCTGGTCTTCTAACTCTGCGCTCGTATACTTTTATGGTGAGAGCTCGTGGGATGCAGGTTATGGAGTATTCACTTGCACATCTCTCGCATTTTGCATAATGAAGTATGAGGCTACCATCTATTGGCCATAATGAGAAAAATAATATATAGCGCAGCACCCACCGGGATCAAACCTGAATACTCTGCATGGCAATCTGTTTTACCAATGAGCTGCATCAGTGCTTGCAAGTTGCACCGAAAAAGCACATTCAGAGGCACCCTATCACGCGTGTGCCACATGTGCACTATTTAGCGGTGAACGTTATGTTGCAGTTGCGTAGTATCACACCAGGTGCCGCGCGATGTGAATTGCATAACGTGTGGGCACATTCTGGCTCTTTGCTACAGTTTGTGCCACACTTCGTCATTGTCGACCTCCTGTCATGGCAAGACTCGCGTGTACCTCTAAATAGGTGCGCATGTTGCATTGCAGTTGCGTAGTATCCCACCAGGTATCCGCCATGTGAAATGTGTGGGTGCTCTAATGCTGCTCCCCTATTAAACGGGGCCTAGCTGCAATTATGTACAGCAGCCTTCTACAATATGAGGAGTCGTCTGCAGCTACATAGAGGCACACATTACTCTGCAGTTGTTTAGCGCTGCACCACGTGTCGTGCTACGAGAATTGCGCAATGTGTGTGCTTTAAAGCTGCCCACTCATTGCAAAGGTCTATGCCAATCTTCATCATAGTGCATTGTGCACGGGCGCTTTCCTAGCCTCAATAGCTATGCACAATCTTCCATGGTATTGTCTTTACCTTGTGTTAATAAAACTACACAGCACCCTTAGTGCCACACTGCATGTCCTTCGAAACATGCTTTGCAGATCACAAGGTGCACCTGACTGTGTTTCGATAAGAGGGCTTGTTAACCAACTACTTTTCTGTGCTTGGTACTTGCGGTAAGCATCCTCAGATGGCTTGACGGGGTCTTTGGAGGCCACCCCTCCAGCTTGTACTGTCAGTGTGCTGTGTGTACCGTGCAGGCATTTTTTATTTTTCTCCTATGTCCTCTTTTTCAACAAACCCTAGATGATATCCCCCGATAGTGCCTCGTCTTCACGAGTATGCGTTATAGCACTAGCACTTTAGCTCTGCTCTGACACCACATGCCACACTAGCACATATTAAGGGACACTCAATCAAATCGTATGTAGTGCTCATGCAGCCAACTTGCATCATGAATGCAGCCGTGGGTGTGGTTGCCTGAAGTGCTGTGGAAAGTGATAACGGAGTAAGAGTCAAACAAGGTTTGCTGTGGCCTGCCGGTGCGTGTGAAATGAAAGACTGAACAAATGCCGACCAGCGGCTGTCACTATGCGTCACTGGCGCTTTCGCCCTCAGTGTGTATCATAGTATCTTTCATGGCTGCTCAGTGGTGGTGCAAGAAGCACTGCACTTCTCAACATTGTATGATCAACGGCGACTGGCACCTTCAAAGGCGGTGAGTTGTTGCTGTTAATTGATCATAGCAATTGTGGATTGCTGTCCTACATTGCCAACATCTGATGGGGACACAGGCTATGTATAGGTTCTGTCCCAAAGATGGGAAATGACCCAACGGCGGGTGTACGTGGGGATGGAGCAAGTGTTTACGGAAATGCAGCTCGACAAACCGAATACCTTGAAGATCGCCGAAAAATTATGGATGGTGCCCTAGCTGCCAATGTGACATCTGTCGTGAAGAGCTGGTAGTTGTCATTCCTGCATTCAATATGACTCTGTGACACGGATAGACGTACGAAGGGAAAATTGCAGTTCAGAAACTCTATATTTAATGTAGCTTATTACCAGCTAATTGGTGTATTCATGTGGGAGGTAAAACAGCTAAAGGTCCCCTTACCATATCTGCCCTTTACAAGGTGCTATTGATTGGGTCTGCAAAGTACATACCTGCCAAGTCTCCCGGATTACCAGGGAGACTCCCGGATTTTGAATGTTTCTCCCGGTTGTACGGGTCATAGGAAAATCTCCCGGAAATCCAGTTTTGCCCCGCGCGTCCAGTGCTTTGTCTGGCCACGTCTGGTCACATCCTAAATGTGTTATAGGTTATATCAGCCGTTAATATTTCGTAGATGATGCGTTTGTGTACACGCAAAATCTTGCCCGACTAAATAACTGGTAAGCAAGCGATGACAGGCCTCGCACGCGGAGCGATGGTATCGCATGTGCCCTTCGCGCGACGGCGACGGCCGGGTCGTTTCGTTTCTGCTTCAACCGCGTTCGTCCCTAGCCCTAGCGCGCTTTGACTCGCATGTGAAACAGACGATGCGTACGCGATGTTATCGGTTTGGACTCTGTACAGATCAGCGGCGACCGCAACATTCCGCTGATGTCCATATAATTGCTATCGCAGTAACCCCCCCCCCCCCTGTTTAGTAGATCTCCCGGATTCCGTTTCTCCAAACTTGGCAGGTATGAAAGTATGCTATGGGTATGGGGAACCAGCACTGGAGTTTTTGCGGTCATGGAGCGACGCCCTGTCGGGCACGGCCAGAAACACTTGGGCATACAAATTCAAGTGGCTACTAATGTGAACCACGCCCCCGTGCACGATGATAAAACAAGGAAAAAGAAGCTGCGAGACTGGCGGTATTGTTGTGTTTACAAATGCCACAATCAAGAAGGCTTTTAATATCTGAACAAAATAATTCAGAGCATAGTTGACTTTCTTCGGGCTCTCTTTCCACTGATGCACACATGTTGGCACTCTGAAAAACATCACAAGTCTTTTATTTAAAGCTGGTCTCAAATAAGTTAAAGAAAGCGCATGACAGCTTATGTTGCGTAAACGTCACGCCGGACATTACACATATTATACCTTATTGTCACGTACACAGTTCTACACCGGTTACAAAACGACTGCTACAAAAACCCGTGTTGTCTACACATGTTCCATTACTGATGCCACACTGCATGTTAAACACGGAATCACCACTAAGTCAATTGCCACTAGGTTCCTCAAGGCCCCCCCCCCCTTTTTTTTTTTTTTTTTTTTTTTTTAGGATCAGGCTTGTAGGCTGACCGAACACAAGTTTGCTAACGGTCTGCAGACGGCGGCGGGTCGAAGTTGTTTAAAGACCGACTGCTGCGACACTCTTGCATTTCCGCTAACACCACTAATCTCCACTTTACACCAGCCTTTCCTGTACAGGTTGCCTTGGACATTTATTTCACGCTTCACTCTCAGCTTCAAAACCTTTTTTCAATGGCAAAGCCGTTTAGCAAATCGTTCCTTGTGATTCGATCGCAAGAAAACTATCATCATCTTAACGGGTATGTGCCACTGCGCGGCTACCTGAGTACGACTACATAGAGAGAAAGAGAGAGAGAAACAAACAGAAATATGGAAAGAAAGATATCAAGAAATAGGAGAAAAATTCATGAGGCGGGATTCGAATGCCGTTACCCTTGATCCAAAGGCAAGCGTCCTAACCACTCGGTTGTCCAGGCATGCCAGCAGAGCATAGCACAGCCTTGTACAGTATAGTGTAGCAAGGGGGTGGGAGGTGAGATGTGATGATGAGGAGGGAAAGGAGGAGGGGAGAGAGTAAAGCATAGCACAGAAAGAATGAGAAAGAGAAATAGAGAGAAAGAAATGCAGAAACAAAAAGAAAGAGACAGAGAGATCATCAATGAAAGAGAGAAAGAAGTAGAGAGAAAAAAAGAGATAGGAAGAGGAAGCAAGCATCGTGTCTTGTAGCGACCAGATACCGCACCATCTGGTCAAGCCGCGCATGTGCAGTAGCTAAGCCACGTCCACCGACAGAAACATCACGTGCAGCCTCTGCTCTATGGTGCATAGCTTGGCTGTGTACTCTCGAGGAGGAAGCCGTGCACCTCGAAGCTAGACGTGTCGGTGGACAGGGAGTACAAGCGACGACGGGTCCGTGCTTTGCTTTGCCAAGCTTTGTGCGACTTGGTGCGAACTGCCTGCAATTTTTTGTTACAAGACTATGATACGAGCATTTAGTAGGCGCATACGAGCTGTTGAAAATACTGTAAAGGAACGCGTGTAGTGAAACAGATTCTGTAACGTAATAGAACTGTACCAATCACGTAAATGCGATGTGCTCGCTCAAAATAGCAGTCACTGGGCTGAATGTTGCCTCAGTGCTGCCTGAAACACTAATCTTATTTCAAAGTGAGCATGTAGCGACCACACTGCATACCGCGTCGAACTTGGCTTGTGTAATTTGAACACGTCATACATACAGCGATGGCACTTCGCTGAAACGTCACAATCGCTGTCTCTACCAAAAACAGTTCTTTCCGCATGATAGACATATTTGCATTGGACGGCTTCTGTCCTTTCGACAGCACATTCTTGCAAAGGTACCCATTCGCATGCACCACATCGCTGAGGCCGTAACGGAGAATAATCGGTGGTATCACTGCTCGCCCGCTGTGCCACAGTGCAGCGGAGTGTCCCGATTTTCGGTGGTCTTGTGCGCTCCAAAGTTCCTACAATACGACTCGCATCGGGGAAAAAGCAGACTGCCGTGATATATTGTCAAATGACGTTCAGCATGCGTTTCAACATGGCCTCGTACACCTCACGGCGGCTCTGTAAGACTTTAGTGTTTCTCAGCCAGTTCGCCAGGGCGGCGCATTGTGTCAATTTTAGACGCGCCACCTAGCCAGCGTTGGTTTACCATACGGTGCGAAAATGCTCTACACTTGAAACTGAACACCATATGTGGATTCTCCTGTAGGAGCCACACTTAGGGAGGGTGAAAGTTGTCTGCAATTTGCCCTGCTTTAGCACTACCTACCATGGCTTGTGAGCTTAGTTAGCCATCCATTGTGGAGTGTGTAATGGACTCTGGAAATGCTTTGCCGAGCATAAAAAAGGTGCAGTAGCAGAAAACAAGGGAGGGCTTCTCACATGAATATAACACAGTCTGTAGGCTCTGGTATACTGTCGAACCGATTGCAGCTTGTGTGAATTTCGGGGTGATAGGAATTTTAAGGGTGGAGCTATTTAGCTAATTAAGCTTTTCGTTGTGTCCGGTGGTGCGAACAGTAATTACCATCATCATGAACGGGTACACGCTCTCTTCGTCCTTTTCAACTTCCGCTTCGCTCCCACAACACGTGCGCCAGTTTGTCCTCTTCTTCATCTTCTGCTTCGCTACCAAAACACGTGCGCCGTTTCTCTGGCATGGCCTGTAATAGCCCTAACAGGTGAGAGGAGAGAACGAGTACAGAGAGAGAGAGATAGAGAGAAAGAAACAGAGACTGAAAGAAAGATATATATAAAAAAAGAAAATCATGGCGAAAAAAAAATTGCTAATGAGGCGGCAGGATTCGAACCCGCGTACCCACGATCCATGGGTGCATGATTCAAAATGGATAACTATGTGCATCTAGCGGAAAACATGAAACAGCAAGCATTAGATAATGTGCTGCCATCTGTGAGACATTGTGAAAAATGTCTCGACTACAGCAGAGCCTATATGGTTCCGTCGTTCTAGCATAGGGAAGTGGCCACACTGCACAGTCTTGCTCATTGATCAGTGCCGGCGAGACGTTCATGTCAACTAGTCACTCTCATGTCGGGTTGTCTTGGCGACGCTGACGCTTGGCCTCTGCTTCTAGAGCTCGAAGTTCTGCATCATTTTGGTGTCATTGACGCCTTTGATCGGCTTCCCGCGCTCGTAGTTGGGGATCCATATCACGGTGACGACGCTTCATTTCAGCTTTCTGGGCTGTCAGCAAGGCATCTTCATGGTGTTGTTGGCGTTTGACCTCTGCTTTCCTGGCCTGACCACGTCGTGCGCGTGCGTCTGTGTGCGTGTGTGTAACAACACATTAATAAGTATGCACTTTGTGGATGAAGTGCGCACTAGGGGCTGGATTTCGCTATCGCGTTCAACTCTTAAAGGCGAAGCTTAAGGGTCCCCCAATTTTATTTGTTTTAATTGTGCTTCAGCCGGCGAGCACGGCAGCAATGGTAGCATCCATGCGTGGTTGATACCACCGATGGTTGGCCATATTGACGCCGTTTATACGGATAGCGATGATGACGGCTAAAAAGTGTATGCAGCTACGTTCGCTGGATGCGTCGTTGCACAAACGTACTAATGTAACTGCGAATTAGGATAATGGCGAACATTCGACTGACAGATTTCACGCGTATGTTGTTGCTGCCCCACAGAGAATGCTGGGGCTTTGAATGTTTTGTTCACGAGGTATATTTCTCCTCACTCGTCACCTTCTCGCCTGCTCTCTGGAAGCGTGCCGCGTTCCAGCGGCAGATCGAGTGGCCCTGCTCACAGTGGTGTGTCCCCCCCCCCCTGCCCACACACATACTCTTCACTGCACGACACCCCTACTCCTGTTCTCTCAATAGAATTCGTCATTAGCCTCTCAGCAAAAGCTTGGCAATACTAACAAAACTCGGCTAGGTCGAATACTAGCTCCACTGATTTATTATTAATTAATTAATTTATTTTGTGGTCTCAGGCAAGGCCCATTAGCCTGCATTGGGTTAGTGTATGGTTGCTGCAAACAGATTTTCACCCGCGCCATTTGATACGAGCGTACGCTGCTCTGCTGTTACGAAGAGGTGCTGCTGTGGAAGATGCGGCACTTATGCGCGGACGTGGGAACTGTAATGTGGCCATCCGTGTCGCACCGCCAATTTGGCAGCTGTTGGCATCGCGCATCCGTGGTACGTTGTACCCTCCAGATGGTGCACGCGAATCTTGGATGTCCTGTTGCGCCTCTGTGTGCGTCCACTTTTAGATTACAGATGGCATTGGCATCGCATTTTTTTTTCTCTCGATGCAATGGCGCGCACGAGGCAGCGTTTTTGTGCTTTGTTTACTACTTCTACCTGCCACGTCGAAGTCAGCCATGTCCTCGTAATTAGACATCCTTTGAAAGGTGGATGAGGACCCAAAAAAGAAGTGGGCGGCTTTGTGAAAGAGCTATGACTCACAGTGTGAACGTGCACGATTCTTGGGGGCGTGCACACCTGCCAACTCTCCTGATTTGCCCTGGAGACTCCCGAATTTTGAGCAAGCCTTACGATTGTGTGGGCACAGCCATAAATCTCCCGAAAAACAGCCCCAACCTTGCTGCGAAAAGAAGACAGCAGCAAAGGTTAGCAGTTCTAAAATTTTCTGGCCTTCAGCTATCGTGTGTGGAGTGCTTCTTAAGGGCCCCAAAGCACCTCCAATAACTTTTCAACATTTCAAGTAAATGTGCTCATAGAGTTCAGAATGCCGTCACGATTAACAATGCCAAACGTGGCAGCACTACGAGCCGCTGGCGCTCCACAAATTACAAGAAACAATCCCTTCTCCTCTCCGGGCTTTTCGGTAATCCTCAGCTGCCTCAGTGTTTGCCATGGCATCAGCATTGTTGTCTGCTCATGTCATCCACAAAAAGAACCTGTTCGTCTGCTCGCAGGTACATCAGCCAGGAGGAGAGATGAGTTGACGGGCGGTGCTTAAGGGAAGGAAAGAGCAAAATGAGCAAGGGCCTCTTTTGGATCATGCTTTGGAATGTGTAACTCCGCTGTTGCGGCACCATTTCGAAACATTTACACAGCTACGTGTTTGCTGTAGACTCATGCACAACTGCAACAATGCAACTAAATTTCGACCTCTGGGTAGTTTAGGGTTCCTTTACGGGTACAGACAATTCCACAGAACACGAATTGAGATAACTCCACAAATGGAATCGTATTGGCTAAAATGAGTCCTGTTTTTCTCATTAGACGCGGATTTATATTTTTATTTCTTCACTAAAGTCGTGAAAAATGACTTTTGGTGCCCCATGCGGCAAAAGAGCAAAGATGCGTAAAAGTCCGACCACATGACCTTTTACTGGTAACACGGTTAATGGTCTCTGTATGAGGGTTGAAATGCAGTAGACTTTTTTTCATCTCTTCTAACTTCAAATGCTCAGGTACGCCTTCGTTTGTGGCGAGTAGAACAGTGGAGCCATGACCTATGATCTGATGCTCATGAGCAGCAGGATGAAAGTTGTTAGCTGAAGTACTTGGGGCGCCTGCCGACGAGTTGGAGAAATAACAGGGGCGCCTGCCTTGCGAGGCGGTAAAGGGACTTCACATGATGACAAAATGTTCACGCACCTTTGGAATCAACTGTTGCAGGTTTAACCACTGCACTGTGGAAGCTTTCCGTTGCGCTGTGAAAGACTGGGTCAAGAAAAATCTGTTGTCAGTCTCTTTAGATTACTGTCGCCGCAGTACTTTGGTGTCATGCGAAAAAGTGTACTAAGATTAGGAAAGGTTTACTAGCTGTCGAGGGTCACGTCACATCTGGTCCATTAATTACACATGCGCGCATGCATTGTATATTTATGAGTACAGGTATGGTTGCTGACGTCTAAAAACTTCACTTGCAATCATTCCTGTCTATGACGTTGCTGCAGTCTTGAGAAACAGTAACTGAAATGCTACGCTAGCTATCTTTAGTCACATACTCGTAGCATACTAATTTTCCATGTATTCTGGTCATGTGGACCCGCCATGGTGATCTGGTGGTTATGGTGCTCAACTGCTGAGCTGAAAGTCACGGGATCGAATCTTGGCCGCCGCGGGTGCATTTTTGATGGAGGTGAAAGTGCTTGATACCCATGTGCTTAGATTTAGGTGCACGTTAAGAGAACCCCAGGTGGTTGAAATTTCCAGAGCCCTCCACTACGGTGTCCCTCATAGTCATGGCGTGGTTTTGGGATGTTCAACCCACACCAACAATTATTAGTATTATTATTACTGGGGATATGGATTCCAAATGATAAAAATATTTTTTTGTGATCCTGCGATATTTGTGTCACCGAGGTTTCACTTTATGAAAGAATGCAGTGAAGCAACACAGCGTACAAATGGTAGCCGAGGCAAACAAGAACAACACTGTCTCTTGACAGGGTTGCTCACTTCATAGCAGCATGTTAGCGGCAGAGTTCAGTTTCTTTGAGCTCCTCCAATGTTGCAAATGCCTAAAGTCTGGCACAGTCGCGCCAGCTGCGCGACTGTGCATGAGAGGGCATGCGAACACTGCTACCGCCATGGTTGCATTTGGGGCAGCCTCAATACTCTAGCTTTCTAAACTTCTGCAAACTGTCGCTTTAATTTTATGTAGGTGCTATTAATGTTCAGCATGCATAAATAATTGCCCGAGTGCATTTCCTGCAATGAAATGAATGTGCGGGAAAAAATGTAGCGGCTCAACTGTCTCGGCCCAGATTTTTTGTGGCGTCAGTCATCTAAACACTTGAACACGCTCTGCTTTTAATGTTTGCCTGAACTTAAGCATCACACATTCACAACAAAGGGCTGGTGGGCTGTTTGTAAATGAAGGCAAATTCCTGGGCTGTTGGACCACGGCTCAAGTAAATGCCCACTCTCGGTTGCGCATAGTACCGGATAGTTCGCCGAGCACAGCTGTTCACTTTCTGTTAAACTGGGAGCACTATCTTATCCGAAGAACAAAACAATGAAACTGTTACTGCTGGGTCTGCTTCCGTATATTCAATAACGCAACTTAATTACCAACAAAAACTGCGCTGCTGTCTGTGCTTCAAGTTTCTTAGCAAATCGGCAGTCAGCCTTGAGTTTAGGATTAAGGCATGCATGAAGAGTAAATTGGGCAATTCTCTCAGCAAGTGGTCATTTAGAAGTGTTGCTAAGTGCTGCAGTTATTCACATTGCTTGTGGTTTGCACACGGGAGCAATGAGACTATGTATTTTGGTTTTTAATGTGCAACATTTCCCAAGAGGTTAAAACAGTCTTACTTTGATGTTCTTATCGTGGTTGAGCTATACAAAAACAGTTTTGCAAATCATTTAGAAAAAGAAATGTGTGTTGGTATAACAGCAACATACAAGTATGCACGACCATTTTTTTATTACGTGAAATAAGAGACAGACAACTCAAAGTAGCATAGTCTACGAATATTCATCCATTCACAATGCAAGACGTTTGTTAAAAGCATGGGACTGATACAAGAAGCGTAAAGAATATCGAGGCACGGGGGATACTATATGCATTGGGGTGTAGGAGACACGGCCTAATGAATGGCAGTTAACCCTTTCAGACGCGACCTGTGAAGAACTGTCTGTAAATGCGTCAAACTTTAACATCATTATTGCAAGGCACTCGATATGCTATTACAACAAACGTATTGTCATAATACGTTGATTTACATGTTTTGTGCTAATTAATGGTAATTAGAATGTAGATACATTCTATTTATTCTGAAGTTATTCATGCTCTGTTTTTGCATAAATAAAATCATGTCTCAGGCTAAAAATATTTTGCGAGCTTGTTTTCGGTCATGTTCATTTCGAGCAAAGAAAAATTGCACTTTTGTCGTGGCTCGCGGAAAGTGGCACGTCGAACGACTCGTTGAACATGGTAGTGCCTTCATCGAGGTGATCATGTGCAACCGTATGCTGCGAAATGAAGTTAGATGAATATACATTTATTACACAGGAGGTGCATTTCATCTAAACATCAATGTATCTTGCTCTTTCTTAGCGACTTGTCGACACAACCAGCAAAAGCAAGTGCTGTACACAATTGTGTACAAAGTGTTTCAAAGGGTTAATGCAAAATGCATAATTGAACATTTCATTATGCAAGGAAGTGCAAGGCATAAACATTTCACAACGCATGGCAAAACCTTAAAGCAGTCCTGGCACTAAAATTCGAACACATCACGAGGCTGGTAGCACGCAAGTGTTGTGTACAATACCAGCCACAAATGCAGCCTAAAACATATTTTAATTGAGTTTTAAAGTTCATGCAACCACCAAAACGTAAATTGAAGCACCTAGCAATGTAGTCATTAGCTTGGGTTCTGTTTGTAAACGATGTATGTCACAAGTTTTGGCGATCCATCTCATTGACGTCAGCCAGCATTGGCCTTCATGTCATTTGGTGACGTTTCAGAGAGCGCGCCTATCAGTGTTCTGTACTGCCAGCACACTAATGAATTTTAGGCTGCTCTTAGACTTCTTATCGCTTGTGTATTATGGGTTACCCTAGGTGTGTACATGATGGACAACACTGGTAGTGACAGCTGATCATGCAGAGCTCAACCAGAGACCCACAAATATAAAATTACAGCGACCTACCCGCTTTACTGCCACTGTAAAGCATTGACAGCGAGATAATCATCAACTCACTGTACTCCCATTATTTTGTTTCGATGAGAACACTGACTCGACTGAACAAACGAAATTCAAGTGTATTGTAGTTGGAGTAGGAGTTATAGTACTCTAGTTGTCTACATTTCAGAAGCAATACGCCTGTGTTTGTGCACACGTGCTCCATTTTTCAGGACTTGTACGGAAAAATGAAACACCTGTAATGAAGCGAGCGACACATACTCGAACTTTGGTGCTGACTCCATTTGCTTTCTTCACGCCTTGTCCTGTCCTTCGTTTGTCTCCCCTCCCATCTGTCTGCCTTGTCTTGCTTTCTCTGTCTCTCTACTTCTTGTGAATTCTTCTCTCCGTCTCGCGCACTTATGCTGCTTTCTTCCCCATCAAGCGAGCAGCATGCGAAGTTAATACACGCTAATGAAGGGAAGCCCAGCTAATACTAGAAAAGTCTCAGCAGCTGTTGTGAGCATTTGTTGTGTGTAGTTAACTAATTAGATGTGACCGAGGCTAGACATTTCTAGAAATAAGGATGTCTGTACTATTATTATAAATGCAATAAAAGTACCGTGTTTACTCGAATCTAGGCCGCCCTTGATTGCAGGCCGACCTCCGAAATTTGTAAGGCCAGAAAAAAAACATGGTTGATCCCTCCGTCATAGGAATCGGTATAACACGAAAGTGAAACCTGTCTTCACAGAAGCAGTGCTTATTGTGTAGTGATATATGAGAGCTTGTACAATGTCTATTCGTGTTTGGCAGCTATGGCATCGTTTGACGTGGATGCACCCATGTTGACAGCATGTCTCTATCGCGACGACCAACGCCCATGATCATGATTAAACCGTTGTGGTAGCTGACGGTGTGAACATATATTTGGACACAGCGAATCGTGAATCCCTCGTAAGGATGATATCAACAAGCTCATAATCAACACTGGTACCCGGTATGCACTTCTTCAAAGCGTCGTCAATTAAGGAGAGAAACCGCACAGTGTGCGCTTTCTAGCAATGTTTGACCGACGCCTGCACTCATGCATACACTACCACACACTGCACTTCAGCAACACGGGATGTAGAGGTTCGTAGCGTGAGCCGCAAACGCGTGCATCCCGCTGGCCTCTGTCTCGCAGGCGCCGGTCTTGCTCCACCAAGGCACGACATTCGCCCGTCGAAATCGCGTCCCTTCTGCAACGCATATTGCACCAGTTTTGTTAGTCGGTGCTCTCGCAATCGAAGCAGTCGACGGTGGAGAAATCCCGTTGGTGCACGTGGAAGCTGCACTACTCCGATGAGCCGACTCACGCTAACACGAAGCCAAAGGCAAAGAACGAAACTGCGTCAAGGGTGCCTCGGCGACGCCAGCGCGGCCAGTCTACCTCTCTGGTATCGAGACGCTTTAACCGTGACCTCTGATATCTCGCGCAATCTCGGAGTAAGCACTACACTCAAACCTCGATATAACGAATTATCGGTTATAACGAAGTAAATGAAGAATAGTCTTGTCATAAATACAGTGTTACAAATAAATGGTTATAACGAATTTTCGGATATAACAAAGTTATTTTCGTGACAGATGTGACTTTGTTATAACGAGGTTTGAGTGTAGTAAGTGTCGATCGAGAAGCATTACTTCTTTTCACATCTCGCAGACGGCGGCACCACCCCGCTCCGCCCGCTGGAAAGAGAATGCGTGAAAGATATAAGGCGCGTTCGCGCAGTGTCTAGCATCTCCCAAGTTAGCTTAGATGGCAGGGCGTCGGGCGCTTGCCGTCGCAGCCACAAGGTCGTGGGTTCGATTCCCAGCGGGGTATCTTTTTCTTTGTTTTTTTTCTTTCTCACCCGTTGGCGTCCATTTTATCAACGTCATATCCGTGACTGATGTACTTGGTGGACCCCGGCATAAAACACTTTCGTGTTAAAAAAACTTACCTCAAATGCAGGCTGAATTTGGTGCAGGCGTTTCGCGAGCACGTGTTTACGGCACGACTACACTGCACGATTGCTTCCAGAAAACTGACCACCTCCGTGTCAAGCGACAGGAGGGTGTCAAAGATTGTGGCATTCGCCGGTGCCGTAATCACGTGAGCCGATACACTTTTGCTAGCGTGAAATCTCGCTGGCTTGATGACCCTCGCTGCATGATTGTGGGACTGCGAGATTTCGGATCATTGGTCAGTACAAAGCAGACGACGCGGTCTGCCCGAGTAGCCATGGGGACCACCACTCTGCCGCTGAGCCTAAGCAACCTCGTCACCATGCAGCTACCGTATTTACTCGCATAATGATCGCACCCCTAAATTTTGTCGTCAAAATTCGATTTTTTTTTTCCCGCGTAATGATCGCACCCCGAACTTGCCGCAGCGATATGTCGTGTGCCAAGTCTAGCTGATGATCATGACGTTTACCATCTGTTGAACGTTACGTTAAATAACTCTTCAAGACTCACCAAGTGAACTGCACTCATCAACTGTCGAACGTTACGTTAAATAAGTCTTCAAGACTCACCAAGTGAACTGCACTCATCAAACAGATTCCTAATTTTTGCCCACCCTTGGCCGAAATGTGCCGTATTAGGATAGCAGTAAAGACAAATGCCGTAGTTTTCACCACATGCCCGCCATGTGTTTCTATGTCTGTGACAGCTGAACGCGCCCATCTCTGTTTCTGTCCTCTAAAAGCGGACATGGCTATGCTGTTGCCGAAATTTACCGATTTAAACAACAGAATTCATTATTTCGACGGAAGAAACTGTTCTGACGCGCGTGACGCACTCACGACCTCCATGACTCACGAGAAAAAACGCGTTCGCTTAGCTCCGTCAGCTGCCATGTTTGTTTTGATCACGTGGTTTTGATATCCCGCAGTGTTACAGCGGCAGCCGCTTGTTGATTGACTTGTCATCCCGCAGCAACAAGCTGCCGACGAATTCGCATAATTCCTGAAAAAGCCGCGTCACCGCCATCGCCGCGTTTTTATCACGGTTCTGTAACGTGGTGGCGTGCTTTGTGGTTGCTTGTTTGAGTGCCAGTTCACGAAGGGGTGATACGCGAGTTTCACTGCCGCGTTTAAGCTGAAGGCGGTTGATTACGCGCTCGAGCACGGCAACCACGCTGCCGGCAGGCATTTCGGCGTCGACGAAATTAGAATACAGGCATATCTAACGCGCTTGACGGAACGGAAGATAACCTTCTGTGGGACTGCGATGACACTGCCGGTTCCGACAGGGAATCGAGCAGCGACGCCAGTGACGGTTCAGACTCTGAATGAGAGTTAGGGGGTCAGTGAATTAAAAATTTAAAGGGCAATATGCAATGCATGTAGTTCCTGCATAATGTGTGCGTTTATTGCAAAGGTAAGCCTTACTCTACTTTTATTTTTGGTTATGTTCATGATAGCTATTGTAAGAATTCTGATACGCGACTTGTTTGCGTTTTCGGTGCTCGAAATATTATTTCGTGGAAAATTTACCCCGCGTAATGATCGCACCCCAAAGTTGGCATCAATTTTTTTGAAAAATAAATGCGATCATTATGCGAGTATATACGGTACCTTAGGATGTCGCGAAAATGAGCCTTGGACGCGCATGCAGAGCAGTCTACATACGGTAGCCCGAGATCGGCGCATGGTGAGCCACCATGCCGCTAGCGCGGCCGGGCCTTTAGGTAGGTTGTGGCTGTGGTCAAATCATGGTACTTGAATCTAAGTCGACCTTCCCCACTTCCGCACATCGTTCTTTCGAAAAAAACATTGGCTTAGATGCGAGTAAATACGGGAGTCAGAATCTTGAAATGTTGTTACAGAGTTGACTGTAACTGCAGTTTGTGCTAGCGAAGCAGAAAATCAAGAACAAAAATTTTTTGTAGCGTTAGCTACACTTGTCTAGCCGGAGCTGATTTCGCGTGGATCCTCATGAGCTGTGCTGCGCATGCGCGAGGATCAGTGATGTCACACAGCTGGCTCACCGCTCTCCGCCACCGCCGCGCGTGACTCGCCGCTGCTGGTCTGCGCATTCGAGAGGAGCGATGTCGTAGCCATGGCAGACACACTGGCGCCGGCGCGCGCGCAGCTATTCGCCTTCGCTATGCAGTCGCCGTCTGACACTGCGCTGGAGCCGATTGATAGCTCATCTGACCGGCGTTTGCAGGTGGGCAACGCCATGGAGAAGGAGAGCCGAGAAGCTTATCTCATTGGATCCCGAAGTAGTTGCCTGGCAATTAGCGGTTCAGCATACGAAGAATGAACAGAAGAAGGCTAATAATCCTAGACAACCTGGAAAGCTAAAAATAATCAGCTAAACCTTTGCTAACGCTCTGTATATCCTGGCATAGCCGAGCTAAGCCACTGCAAACATTTTTAAAAGCAGACAATAAAGGAAATTAAAAAACAATGTTAGAAAAATATTAAAACATAAAAATCAAAAGTAGTTTGTGACAGTACATACAGTGTCGTCGACTCTTAGGATGGACACGGCTCAGCGTGGTAGCACAGCGCGGAAGGCCAGTGCATCCGGAGCAGCCATGCATCGAGTCAAAGTGGCGCAGGCACACGCGAATGCACGCGAAGCTCTTGCTGTACTATAGCCAAGCAAGAGCGGTGCCATGGTTATGGTGGCTACTACGGAGTGGCGTGCTCCATCCCTGTAGCAGACAACGCGAAATATCTCCTGTAGGTCCATCTGCTCATGCAGCAATATGTGCACTTGTGCTCCGGAGAGTGCGGCGATGCTATGCCATGTTCACCCTAAGAGAGGACGGCACTGCACATGCGCATCTTTCTCAATTGCTTTGCTTCAGTGTATCGTCAAGTGAAAACATTGAACATTGAACATTGAACATTGTTTATTTTGCAGGAAAAAAAATACAAAATTTCCCTGCGGGAGGCAAAGACTAAAGGCTAAATAGCCTGACGAGGTCTTGACCTCCTGATACAGTCTGCGTCAGTGCCACATCATACACATTTACACATCAGTAACATACACATATACAAATAAGTGACATATTATACACATATTATACACATTTCAGTAGTATGAGATATTACTTGGTTTTATGCTATCATATTCATGTTTTTTTTTTTCATACATATACATTCACAACGATTTATACATTCAGAACGTGCTTACTTCTGCATACATACACAAAAATGTTTTACAAGAAACAGGCTTCTTTCTACATAATATACATTCGGAATATAATTTTCATAAAGAGAAAACAATATTGGAATCAAACGATCCTGTTTTAATATCATTGTTCACAGCAAAGAAAAAAAAAAGGAATCAACTAAGTATACAAGTATTTCTAAATGTAAATGCCTATGGATCCACTATGACGTTAGTCGAAAGAAGAAATGATTTATGATGACATTTAAATTTTTTTGTTTTCAGTGTAAAGTCTATATTCGATTCGTGAAGGTTTAGCAATTGTACAATCTTATAATCAATAGCCTGCTTGCCATAGTTCGTGCGTGTTTTCTTGGTTTTGCGGGTAGAATTTCTGAAGCCGTATTTTGTTGATACAATGCGTGGGAAGGAATCCTGTAGTTTATGCTTATGAATGTGTTGCATCAGCTTAAGGTTATATACTTTCCTAACAGATAGAATTTCATGTTTAAGAAAAAGCGGCTGAGTGTCTAGGTCCTTGGGATGACCTTTATATTTTTCTATTATACGGAGCATGCGCTTTTGCAAGATGTATATTCTGTCGTAATTGGTCTTAGTTGTTGTTCCCCATACAAGCATTCCGTATAGAAGTTTGGAGTAAAACATGCTATAATACAATGATTTAGATAGCCACGAAGGGAGGAGGAAAGCGATCTTACTCAAGCACCCTACAGAACGAGCTAGATCTGCCAAGAGACTATTGACGTGCGGTGTCCATGATAAGTGCTCGTGAAACCAGACTCCCAGGAATTTTTGTGTGCTGACTTGTTCGAGTCGCTGATCGTTAAACGAAATTACTATATTATCACTGATGCGCTTGTTAATGGGCCTGAACATAATAAATTTGGTTTTTTGCGTGTTTAATTTTAGTTTGTTTTTTGTTAGCCAACCTGAAAGTTTCGAGAGGTATGTATTTGTTGAAGCTTCTACTTCCTGAATGGTGGAGCCTGTGAAAAATATACTTGTGTCGTCAGCGAACATTTTAATTTCGGGTGTATACTGGACCTCTGTAATATCATTTATATATAAAAGGAAAAGTACGGGGCCTAAAATGGACCCTTGTGGAACTCCTTTCTTTATGCTTAAATACTCGGATTTTTCACTGTCTATACTAACAAATTGTTGTCTGGATGATAAGTAGCTTTTAAATAAATCAGAGACTACTCCTCGAATTCCATAGCAGCTTAATTTCAATAGTAGAATATGATGGTCAACAGAATCGAACGCTTTACGCAGGTCAAGGAAGACACCTAACGTGAACATTTTATTTTCAATATTTTCTATTATGCGGCTTTTTACATCAATTAGTGCCTCTTCCGTTGTTTTATTTTTGCGAAAACCATATTGATGCGGTGATAAGATGTTGTATTTCTCAAGATATTTCATAAGGCGCGTATTTATACATTTTTCATAAATTTTTGAGAAGACAGGTAATACGGATATCGGACGATAATTTGTTAATTCACTAGTGTTGCCACCTTTATGAAACACACAGAACTGCTCGCAAATTTGCATTAGGAAATGTCGTAGTCATCAGTAAAACTTCAAAAAATATTTCTTTTATTCCCAGAATCGAATTTCGAATGTTAGTATACAGTAAAAGCTCGTTAATTCGCATTTCACAAGGGACCAGAAAAAATCACCGAATGAACCGAATTCGGAAGGATTGAAAGTATCAAGAAAACAATAAACATGTGTCTATTACATCAATACACTTTCATTTTCTTGATGAATACGTAAATCCTGTACTTACTTTGCATGAGAGCAGTGTAAAATCCGCAATTTTTGGCACTCTTGACACTGGCGATGCAGAGTGTGCCGCCTTGTTTTGGTTGTCCGCGAATGCCGTTTGCACTCCTTTGCGTCGCACATTTTCGGCACTCCGAGAATCGTCCGAATTAACCGGGTTGCAACCAAATACAACCGAACTAACAAGAGTTTGATGCCATTGAACAATACATATGCTTGCCGGGGCCAGAGAACTCGTCCGAATTATCTGAATTAACGGGTGTCAAATTGGCGAGCTTTTACTGTACTGGATTAATTTGACTAACATTCACTGTAATGTTACCTTTTTCTTTTCATGTTAAAGGGGCCCTGCAATACCTTTCAGACCATGTAATCATCAAATGGCCTCACTATAGAGTTTTAATGCCTCATGAATCTCTCGCTGCAAATATTTCTTGAATCCTTCAGTATAAACAGAGTTGTAGGGACTTGTCTCAGTCTCTGAACGTTTTTTCTCTGCCTTTTTACTGATGAGTGTACTGGAAGCGACGCGAGGAGAGATGACAAGGAAGCAGGAAGCTGTGCCAGCGGCCGTTGTGGCCTTGAGCATTTCAGACAACTGTGTCGGCTCGTGATGTCTACCTACACAGCTCAAGAACAACTGTCGTGCTAAAGTGGCCATGCTCCACGAGAACCTCATGCGCACCAGCACTGGTACCGGACTGGTGCAATCGTCGTTTTGTTCTTGCAATCCGCGGTTCTCTTTGTCGTATGCATAGCTAGGCGCATATAACATGCCCTGTGTGTTTTGGTATGTCCATTGTGCGCAGCTTGTTCTTGATCATAAGCGATGTCCGCAGCAAGCATGACAACAGTCCAATGAATCTCATGCTCCGAGCATGGATTGAGCGTATGATTCAAAAATGGGTTTCGACCTTTACGATGACATACCGTGAAAGAGTAAAACTCAGGAACTGGAGCACCCAGTGTCGGCAAGGCAGTTGCCTTCAACTGAAAGCGTGTCCAACTCAGGTCTGTGCCCTGCAATTCAGATTGTAACAGTAGGCATCACGTGCAAAGCGTATACAGCAAACGTGCATGTTTTTCCGCATCCCCATGGATTGAAGGCTGATGCGCTGTAACCAAGCAGGGCCGCAAGGTGTCGTTTTGTGGCAGCTTGTAGTGGAACTAAGCCTAGAATCCTCCCCACCCGCCCCCCTTAAAATAGGTGCATTCCTCAAATATTCAAGGTTTCAGCAAGTGCCCCTCCCCCCTTCCCCTGAAAAAAAATATATATCCTTGCTACGGGCCTGCCCAAGATATATCCATAACCACTCGAAATGCACGAAGAAGTAGGTCCAACTCACAACGCTTGACTCGGATCAATAAAAAAAAATGTGGTAGAGGCCACTACTCTCCTACTGCTTCGCATGACATCGACTCCCAGAATGAGCGGGATCTGCCGAATTTTTAACCCTTGGCTTCAATATATTCTGCTTGTTTCATGAGGGGCTGCTCATTATCCTTGTTACTAAAAAGCCTGCTTGTATTTCAGCGCTCGCACGGATTGGCACGAGATCTGTGGCATTGGCACTCCAAGCTGCACACAAGCTTAATCAGGTTTGAGGTCGCTTATGCTATTTAAAGGGCCCCTAAACCGCCCCAGAGGTCGAAATTTAGTTATGGTTTAGCAGTTGTGCACGAGTCTACAACGGACACATAGCCGTGAGAATTTTTTCGTAACTGTGCCATAATAGTGTAGCTACACACGTTTGATGATGCAAAAGACACCCTTGCTCGTTTCCTTCTTTCCTTCGTTCGTCGGCCTGTCTCGCCTCCAGGCCGAGTGCTTTTCAAAAGCAGCAAGCGCGCGTGTGTACCTGTGAGTGGACAAACGGGTGGTGTAGATGACGAGCAGACGACATGTTGTCATCGCGGCGAACCGTTGAGGGGATCAGGAATGCTGAAAGGCACGGAGAGGAGAAGGAATTGTTTCTTGGAATTTGTGGGGCTCCCGCCGCTCGTAACGCTGCATTTGGCATTGTTGGTCATCACAGTATTCTGAACTTGAATTTTTACTGAGGCACAATGCTAGAGGTCTGTGTACTGTGTGATGTCAGTGCGCATTAAAGGGGCCCTGCAACACCTTTCTTAGTTATATTGTAATAGTCTCATTATTGACGTATGACTCTTCACGAGTCATATGCCGCAAAAATTTTTCGAATCCGTCAAGTCTAAGTGGTGTTACCAAATTATAGAGATCACGTTCCGCAGCTTTCTCCCTCAACTCAACGTAGCGAGCTCGCGGAAAGCTGCGCGCGGCGTGGAGGGAGGGAGGGAGGGAGGGCGGAGGTGCGAGGAAGCGACGTCAGCGCCGGCGGCATTTTTTTCTCTCTGGCGTCTCGGCGCAACCACGTGGTCTGTGGCGCCACTTCCGGTCGGCTCACGCGGTCGTCGTCGAGCGGCGGAGACCATCGCACAGTGTATCGCGTGTGCTTGAAAACTGCGAGTCAGTTTGGTAATGTTGGGTGTGCACCTCGAACTGCCGTAGTGTTTTCATCGCTCTGCCAACCATGGATGCAAACTTGCGTGCGCGTTTGGAACGAATGACAGCTGAGATGGGTTTCGACCCACACTCCAATTCACCGCCTCGTCGCACTATACACCGCCTCGTCGCACTGCTCGCGCTTGAATCGTATTCAACACGGCAAAGCTGCGTGCACCCTTCTCCCAGTGGCGGTACTTCGATGCTGTTTGCTCTTCGAATGCGGGCGCACAGCGAGTGCGGGCTGACAACAAAGCACTAAAAACTAGAAGAAAGGATCGTGGGGCATCGGGCCGGCGCAGACCCATCCCCTGGCTGTCTGCAGCTACCGTGAAAATGCGAGTTTGCTTGGTTGCTGTGTCGCGGTTTCTCGGGAACCTGAGACTACGGGGAGGATACGCCGAGGTACGGCTCGATGACGTACTGAACAGACAGCGAACGGCGGAGCCGATCGCACTGTGTATCGCGCGTGCTTGAAAACTGCGCGTCGGTTTGGTAATGTTGGGTGTGCACCTCGAACGCCGTAGTGTTTTCATCGCTTTGCCAACCATGGAAGCAAACCTGCGCGCCCGTTTGGAACGAATGACAGCTGAGATCGGTTTCGGCCCATACTCCGATACACCGCCTCGTAAGACGGCACTGGCAGACGACCCCGAAGCGCCGCCATTACCGGACGCCAGCACTGTTATCGGAGACATGCTGCACGGCTGCCTCAGTCGGTCGTGAGAACGTGCCGACGATGCAGTTCCCAGCTGACGAGGCAACACTCGAACGGCTGCCACTCTCAACGGCAACTGGCGATGGTCAAAAGCACAGAAATATTTACGTTTTCGGCACTGCGCATGGCGAAGAAAACGGAACCACGCAACTACGAGCAGACAAGCTGTCGGTGAGACCGGAAGTGCTAATATTAATGTTTGTTCGGTGTTTTTAACGCGATAACAGAATATAAACATACATATTATCTACTTATTGAACTCAAAATTAACAATGAAAGTAATAATGAGGGTGTTATCGTGATTATAACATCAGCCAATGGTGGAACTGCCGACAATCGCGTCATATTTTGTGGACTAATACATCATTTGTCGAGAGAAGAGGGAGCGATTTTCAGCTGACTTTGAGAATTTATTGTAAATTCCAGGCCGTGCGCATCGCTATAATATTTGGCTCGCGTGTTCTCGGGAGCCTCGACTACCGATCGGCAGCGCTTTTTGAGCATGCTCGAAAAGTGTTGCAGGGCCCTTTTAATGAACACCAGATGGTCGAAATTTTCGGAGCCCTCCACTACGGCTTGCCTTATTGTCATATCAGGGTTTTTGCATGTAAAAACCCACAATTTATTATGATCGACCAATTTTAAGTTTTTACCTGGTGGTGAAGAACACAAAAGCTCACGAATCCAAGTTATGGCTAAATGAATTTGTACAACATTCTACCTCGAGGGGCGTGGCCTCACGCACTTTAGGTTTGGCACACACTATTGTTGTGCATTCGCCATGCCTCAGTTCAGCAGGTAATTGCATTCTTCCAGATCCAAAAACCTATCTGGCTTTTTCAGAGCCCACTTCATCTTCCTATTGCTGTCCTTTTAACTGAAAAGTTCATTTGCATATTCTTAGTTGGGGGACTAATTATAATGTACTGCCCGTCACCACTTGCATGTTTCCTGCACAATTGCCACTTTATTGCAGTACGACTACCTTTGAAAATTACAGTATTCAGACCACACTGTATAAGAGAAGGCTAGCCATCAAGGCTGTGCTTCTGCAATGGAACACAAGGGGATGCTGTGCTCCACAGCCTCCCTCCCAGTTCCAGAGAGCCCTGCGATGTGCCGATACACATTCATGATGGCATTCTAGTGAAGACAGTGCATGAAAACTGAAAACAGGACTCTTCTAAAGAAGTACCAGCACTGAGATATTGCATCTTGTTTTCCCTCTTGCACTAAGCAGCTAATGGCCCACTTGTCACGACTGGAAATGTCATTTGCTCCATCACGCAATGGTTTATTGTTTCTAGCAGTTTTCATAGCACTGAGTCGAAGTTTGTCTTGTGGAGCAATGAGAAGGTGAGTACAGGGAGGTTTGAATGTTAAGACAGCCAGCCATGTGACCACACAAAACGGTGACATGCGCACCACGTGTAACAACTTGCTCGCGTGAGCATCACGTTGATAGCTTGTCTGCTACACTTACAGGTGTTTTCAGTGCCCTTAGCATCACTGTGTTTGTCTTCCAGAGACAACAAAGACAAAACAATGAAGGCTGCATTGTGAATTCAGAGACTCGTGACGTAGGTGGTTGTTGTTTGTATACATTCTAGCCAAGTTGACGTTGGTGTCACAAGGTGCTGTATTTTGTGCTCCACTGTGTGGCACGCAGGCCCATGGCCAGGTGGGGGGGCCTAGTTGCGTGCCCCCCTCCCCCGAAGTTTTGATAAAGGAGGGCGTTTCACCGTAAATAATGACAATATCTGTTTTTCTGGAATAGTGAAGGCCTTCAACAAGTACCCCCTCCCTTCCCGAAGAAAAATTCCTGGCTAGGGGCCTGGTGGCACGTACATTAATATTGATTTAAGTATGTGTTCTAGGCGATATTTGCCTTCGATAGTCTGTCGATTGTGTAAGGTAGGTATGGTGCGCTGCATCTTGAAGCGTTTGAAAGCACGGATCTAGTTGGGCACGTTGTTTCAGTGTGTGGTGTGTGAGCCTTTTTGACGGTGGGTTTTGTTTTTCGTTTTGCCTCCAGATGGAGTTCGGTGTCTTCCAGTGGCCCGCTGCTGTCTTCCCGCATCCACCACCACCGGACCCTATTGCCCCTGACCACCCGATACCCCTGACCCCTGAACACGCCCAATGTCTTCGGCCGACGCGTCGTCGCCCTGAGGACTTCGCGCCCACTGGCTGTGCTGTCTTGCAGCCAACTGCCAGGAAAACTGCGTTTGTAACCGCACTGGCTCGCGTTCGAGTGTAAACCCTTTCCAAGAGCAGCAGAAAACACGGGAAATAAGAAAGAGCAGGCAGACATGTCTCGCATCATGCCGCCGGTCAGTACTGCCGGCTCAGGTTTTTTAGATTCATCTACCTCGCTGTCTCAGCCTACCTCTTGTTCGCTCTTGCAATCCTCCTCTGTTCTTCCACTTCCCTTTCTCTGTTACACTGCCCACTCTGGGGCCGTCTTGTTTTCTTTCCTCACTTGGAGAGCGAGGCGCGGTCTGCGTCCACCCTCGAGGACCCCTTGTGGTGGCAAAGCTTAACGCAGCAGCAGCAGGCAGTCCCGTGTTCTGACACTTGGAAGCATGCTATTCCACCAGAGCCTGTACGAAACTGCCACAAGGGTGTCATTCAGTCACCGACCGTTAAAGGTGCGTTCCGCTCTCTCTGCCTTAAACCTGTTCCTCGCTGCCTCTTCGAAAGCCAGCGCTTTGCACTCTGGCTGAGGCCGCCTAGCTTAGCAATCCCGTCCAGGAGGACAGCTCAGTGTGGGGTGTGTGGCTGTTGTTTTTTGTGCGTGAAATGTGCACTCCACACATTGCAGTGCCTTTTCTCGGGGAAAGGTGGTTCTTTCATTAGGCCATGAACTTTTTTTTCATTAGTTCTTGGGACGTGTATATTTGGGCTGCGGCATCTC
Organism: Rhipicephalus sanguineus; assembly: GCF_013339695.2. Taxonomy (NCBI): domain Eukaryota; kingdom Metazoa; phylum Arthropoda; class Arachnida; order Ixodida; family Ixodidae; genus Rhipicephalus; species Rhipicephalus sanguineus. The sequence continues at coordinate 92,575,625 of NC_051179.1, forward strand.
TGTTCTTTCATGCCACAGTGGCCACCAGTTAGCTTGGAAGTTCTAACGTTTTAACCTGGTTGCATCTGGTTCTTACTATCATCTTCGCCGTTTTCCTGTTCTGAAAGGCCCACCAGTTGGCAGTTAGTTTTCTTGCGCAAAAAAAAACTCGAGAGACTAAGAAAAGGGCATAAACAAAACAAAAAGTTCATGAAAAAAAAGAATGGCAGACCCAGAATGAGGCACACCCCACACTCCTGCTCCGTTCCTTGCTTTTCCACCTCGCCGTTTTTCTTCGAGTCCTGTGCTTTGTTGACCTTACAGAGAGAGAGAGAAAAGCAGCAGTGTCTTTGAATGCACCACCACGACGTCGTCGGCTCCTTGGGCGACTCCCTCACCCTGGCCTCCTTTTTTTCCCCCCCCCCCCTATTCACTCTCTCTCTCTTTCTCCTCGCTCCTCAACATCGAGGCAACTTCTTGCAAGAGAGCAGCACATCCGGAAGAGGAATTGTTGTTGCATGGTACGGCTTGATCCGCGATATCTGCGAACATGAAGAATACTCTCCCACAGGAACTTGAAGTAGCAAAGCAGAGAAAAACAAACTGACTTTGAGTGGCTATGAAGAGCGGAATTGATGAGAAACCCAAGGAGTTAACTTTTCTATGTACTTTTTTTTTATTACTATTAAGTTGTGTTCGTGTAACACAGTAGCAGCTACCCGGATGGCATGTTTGCCATCTGGCCTGCGAGACCGCTTATGTCACACTTTTTTTTTTCTTTGTCATCTGTGACTTGTGCGTGTCGGCGTTTTTTTTTTTTTTTTAATCTCTTCAAAGATGTGTTTTTTTTATGAAGTGCTGTTAATGGTCATTGTCGGGGGATGCAGGTTGCAGTGTGTGTTGTTGGCATTTGTTTCTTGTTTCTTTTCTGCTCTTTCGATGTTGATGTACTTTTGAAAGGCAGTGTTGTAGTTCTATAATGATTGTCTGTGCTTTCCTTTCTTGATGCACTGCAGTGTTGTTGTGTTTGCCTTTTTTTCTGTGCTGCTTTGTGACTAGTGCCGATCTGATGTGGACACTCAACCATTGGCTTTAATATGACATTTTAATGTTTAATGTCTAATAAGTTGATTGTTTTGCTGGCAGCTCTGTAGAGCTTAGCATTACTGTGCCCTAACAGATGAAAAAAAAAAAAAAAGCTGCGAACATTCCTTGTGTTGTGGCTGTTTTATAATTGAAATGAATTAGGTTAGATATTTTTCCTACCTTTTGAGTATGTGAAAGAGGAAAGATGGTCTTGTACCTATCTTGTGCATGAGCACCTAGTGTCACGATCTTCCAGATTTGGAACTTGAGAAAACTTGAGCTTTCTTCCCATTCATTTTTAAAAGATTGCTTGTGCACTGTTGAAGTGACATCTCAATGCAGCAGGTGTAGTGGTTCATTGCACGCTGCGTGCTTTCTACTTGTTGCTTGGAAGTAAGCTTGAACCTGTTGGGTTGTAGAAGGGAATGTCGCGCATGGATGGATGAACGCTTCCCCTCGCTCCTTTTGTTCCCTCTCTCCCCTCTTCTCGTCCTGTGGGACAAGTGAGCATTGGTGTGTGGCGCAGGAGCAAGAAAAGCAAGCCCGTTCCCATGCTGTCCCTGCTTAGCAAGTGTGCCTCTTCTCCTCACTCTCTCCCTTTTCTCTTGCCCTGGCTTGTGGTGCTTGACATAGACACGTGCGGGTGACACACACAGACACACATGCGGAAATACACACACACGCACACATTGTGAAGGACGCTGTTTGGTGCGACGAGTGGCCGCCAGGCCAGCGGGACGGTTGTTTTGGTGCGCCCCTTTTATTCTCCCCCCCTTGCCACCCCCAAGGCTTAGCCCCGGTCCCAGCCCTCGCCCCTGGGATGCCCGAGGGAGCAGAAAAGGCCTTTTACGGAGTGGCCGGCCCTTCAGCGACGTGGTCGAGCGACTGACGCGCAGGACTGCTGATAATCCTCCCTTCCCTATAGTCCCATCCCCCACACCTTTCATCGTTTGGTTTTTTTTAAACTTTCCCCCTTTTTTTTCGGAACGCGTGACCGACTGAAGATCACGAAGCGTTGCGGTCGACCCGGGGACTTGCGGGGGTGAGTGTGCGTGTGCCGCCCCCCGCTGGCTGCCAGGCTGCCGCACCCGGGAGCGCCCACTGATGGTAGCGAGCGGCATTGGACATTGATTGTGTGGGCAACACTCCCGTTGTGTTGGTGGCTGGCCGGCGGAGCTCTCTAGTTTTTGAGCAAGATGTACACGCAGACGTGCGATTGTGTGACGAGTTGCGCCTGCATCCCCCATTCTTGTGGCGAAGAAGAGAGTGTGCATTTTGAACGTGTGTGCTTTTGGGGCACGAGGCACCCTGTGTCTTGTCAGGTGCATATGTATGTCTGTTTTTCCTCCTCTGCCGTTCTGAGTGCCCCAAGAGCCTGCTTTCCTTTTTCTCCAACTGGAGCAGTTCCTCCAGCCTTGGCTCTCTCTGTCTCGTTGCTTTGCTGCCATGCGGCTGATTTCTAATATTTCCTTTTACTTGTCCTCCTTTCTTCAGTTGAGTCTGCCACACCCGTGAGCGCCAACTGTTGTCTCTGAACAGAGTCGTGCTGGTGTATGGCTCGCGGGTGTGCCCTCGCACTGTTTCCTCCCCTTTTTAGTTCTTGCCCTCCCACATTTTCAAAAAACATGGCCTTTGTTTTCTTTGTGCCAATTTGCTTCCTCTTGCTCCCTACCCTTTTCTTTTTCTTAATGCATAGGAAGTGTGTGTCTTCTGGTGTGTATCAGGTCTGTGCACTGAGAACTGTCCCTGATTCGATGTCACAAGTGGGTTCTGGTCGTCGTCTTTAAGTTTTGTGCTGTAGGCATAATGAGTGTAGTGAGTGTGCGTGCACCTGTGGAAGCCTATATGTATGGCCTTTGGATTCGTTTGTATGTACAGACGGGGCAGTCTTCAGGAAATTGCGTGAGTGGAGAAAAATTGTTCATCCGAACGTTGGTCCTTCCATGCTGAAAACATGAGCTTGCCTGTCCCTCCCCTTCCAAAAAGTCTAAGGAAAGAATCGTTTTTGACTTACTATGCAAAACTGCAGTCTGATCGGTGCGTGTGTGTGCTTCCAGGGACGAAACAAAAAAAAGTGTTTTTCAGTGGAAAGGGCTCCTAACAAATGCCCCTTGTGTAAGTGCTTTGTCCTTGGCTCCCAGGGACATTCCCTCTCTCCCCTTATTGCGGTCTGCTTGACAGGTCCAGGATAGTGCACTCGAAAACTGTCCCCCAACCCCTTCTGGTGCAGTTGTCCCATTATTACCGAGGCAACTAGTGTCGTGCTTTTCTCTCCCTTCTACCTCGCCCGCTAACTTGTTGCCGCGCTGGCAGCTGATGTGGTGCCCCGTCTTTAAGATTGTGTCTGGGTTTGTTTGGAGATGAAGAAGAAAAAAAAAAGTTCCTCTGTCGCACTCGTGGGCCTGTGGTGTGCCCGGGCTTTTCTGTGGCACCCTTGGCACCGCCCGACCAAAGCCTCACCCAGTGCATGCATGGACACACGCACACACACTCGCATACGGAAAGCAAAAACCCCTCGGTGGGCCGTGGTGGAGCCCACCGCCATCGACGACGGGCGGCGGCGAAGCGCATGCCGCCGCCGCTGCCATCGTGACACCAGCGTCGCGACAAGCACCACACCACTGGTGCCGGGACGCCTCCTCCGCCAATCTGCCACTCTTCCGTGGCATCAGCGACGACGACAACCGGAAAGACTCACGCAAAAAGGAAGGAAAATGTGGGGACAATTAATTTCCCATCTGGCGCATCTTGGAAGTGATCATAGCAAAAAAAGGCACCGAGTGAACACTCCTTCATTGGTGTTGGGGTGGGGGTTCCTCGAGCTCCGCAGGGTGCCTCGCCGGGCCCGCCCTTCGGAGCGACCGCAAAATGATGTCCCGCGTAAGCATTGGTGCATGGCGACCCGTTTGACAGGTGCCGCACGATTGGGGGACGATGTGGCTGCCAGCGGGAGATTCTGTGGCCACCATGTGCGCGTCGCCCAACAAGACTGTGCCTCAGTGGTGTGCAGTGCTGCGTGCGGTGTGGTTTCTGTGCTACCTTCGCCACTGTGTGACCCTGCAGGCCAGTGCTACGGGTCTCTCCGCGGCTCCGAAAAAAAAGGGGGGTGGGTCCTGAAACAAAAATGAAGTGGCTTACGTGCGGCACCATCCCATTGGTCTCTTCGGCCATACAAGAAAACAAAAGTGGGGGACAATACAGTGTGTTTCTGGCAAGTGGAAAGTTTTCTGACTTTAACAAAAATTTAAGAGAAAGTTGCAGTCCTGGTTTCTGGGTGGAGGAACCTCCTGGAAATGTGTGGCCTGGCGTGTCGGTTGTCGTCTCGTGTGTTTGGTGTACATAACTCTTGTCTGGTTTTTTTTGTGGGTCATTTATTTATGACGAGGGAGCATGTGATCCCTTCCTGTCCAGGCCCTCGAATCCCTCGGCCCCGCCCCAGTTGTCCTGCGAGACGCTTCAGGGCGGGGCTGTGGTGCTCTCTCTCTCTGCAGAGGGGAGTGTATATAAGCAGTGCCAGCAAAGTTCATAAGCCTCCTTTTCCCTTCCTTCCTCTCGTAGTGGATAGTGCCCCCACCGTTTCATACCTCAGAAGAGCTTTTGAAGACATCCCCTGTGTGTGCATTCACTGTTGGATGCCCCGTGGCACCAGTTGTCCTTAGTTCTGAGACGCTGATCCAGCTTTAGCCGAATGCCAAGTGCTTTTGTCAGGAAAGTGCAGCCGCTGTGTGGGGGGCAGTGCAGGTTTGCTCGAAAGTTGTCTGAGCAGCTGTCAAGACCACGGCACTCTCTTTGAACAAGCTTGTGAGTGCCGTGAAGGAATTGCCCGCGGGCGTACACGAAAGGCTCTTTCGGGACTGTCAGCTTTTGCATTGCAAGATAGTGGAAAGCTGGCCTTGTTGGTGATGCACAGACACTTAGCACGAGGCGGACAGAAGCACACACTGGCAGCTTTGCTTGCACGCGTGCGCTGCTGTCCATCACGTGTTGCTGTGCTGTCTGACCTCGCACTGCAGTTCACACAGTCTTCTGGGACGGCTCTCAGTCAGCGCTGTGTGTGCCGCTCGCTGTCTCATATTTTCTTATGTTTGCTGCTGTCGCGCATCGTGCTTCATTTCATCAGAGTCGTCCATATTTCCATTTTGTTCTCCAACTTCACTTTTTTTTCTTTTAAACAATATCGGGACAATTCGACTCTGAAAGACTATATTCTAAATGCAGTGTTCAGCCAATTAATTTCTTCAATGTATGGGCTGATGCTGGTTGCTGCTGCTGCTGCTGTCTTAATCTTCGTACACCGTTTTGGCATTCATCGGCTTTTTTTAATCTTTCTTGAAACAAAAGAGTCATTAAGGTGTTTGATGTGAAGGTTTAGCAGGCTCTTAATCTTAAAAAATGTGTGGCCTTACGTTTGATGGGCGGCTTGAAAAGACTCTTCCAACTTTATGCGTGCAGGCTGTCACCCATAGTTAGCCCTTGATTGGGCTTTTTATGCACTCGCATTGTGTTCATCATCGATCCTCCTCATTTGCTTTTTTTTAATTCTCGAAGGGGAAGAAGAAAAAGATTCGCACCACTACCCTTCCTTGTGGCAACTAGACCTGGCACGCCTCCCCTATGCGTTTTTTGTTTTTCCTTCACCTCTGGTGTGCATGGTTTTTTTCACCTCTCCAGCAGTCATTCACATCTGCCTGAGTGAGAATGCAAATGTGCTATCGTGACTCGCATAAAATGCGTTCTTGTTTTTGTTTGGCTTTCGCATTTCTGAAGTTACTTGTTTTGTTGTGCAGTGTATCGTGACCTCTCCCCTCCTTGTAGAAGTGTAAACGTTGTGGTTGTGTCCTTCTTTACTCTGGCATTTTTTTATTTTCAAGTTGCGGGCCGCAGCAGGTTATCTCATGATGCGTCTGCTTGGTTGGATCGTTTTCATTCTGAACTGCGCTCGGCCAATCCGTAGTTTTAATGCACTCCCCCCCATCCATTTTACACCACCTGCTTTGAATGAACTTTCGATTCAATTTTGAAGAAATTTTTGGTTGATACAAGCATCCTCCCTTAACTGCTCGTTCTTAAACACAGCTGCCACAGGACACCCACATGGCAAAAGGAATTGGTATTGTTCTTACTGTAATCTTGGAGTCTAAGACTATCAAATTTTTCATACTCTGTTCTGCTAGTTTGCCTTTGTACAAGGCTGTTTGGTTGCCTTCATGGGCCTCGAGAATGTTTCCGTTTTGCTCCCTAAAAAAATTGCAAAGATGTGTTGCTGGCAATTGTGTCATCATTTCTCGGCAGTTTTAAGGTTTCATTCTTTCTGTTTATTCCAGTTAAATTTTGCACGATCAGTTTTGTTATACTACGCGTGGGTGTGCCTGTGCAAAACAAGGATCTCCTTTTACCCGACCCAATCCCAGCTTTGTGTAATGTTTAACTATCCTCCTCAGCAGTGCGGTGCGAAGGAGAGAAACCCAACAGCACATTGTTTGCGGTTGTTCGCTTCGTTTCCCGCACCTCCTGATGAATTGGTGGAGTTTCGGTTTCTCGTAATTTGCATTTCACTTGTGCTTTTTTGCCGATGGGTCTGGTGCCTTCCATTGCCTGTGTTTGCAGCAGTGGAGAGAGAGAAGCACTCGCGTGTTGTACAACCTTGCTCGTAGCGCCAGCTGGTTTCCCCCTCCCTTCCCTGTGTTGTCGTGCATTATTCTCAGCCTTGCCTACCACGCCTCCGCATAACATCATGGCATCATTGCTATTTTTTTTTGTCAACATCAGAGTCTGTTTCGACCTTGTTGTCTCTCGAAATACACGGGTCTTTGCCCTCACCCCACCGACCCTTTCCCACACTCATTTGACCTGCTGCCATCATTTTCGAAGTAAATTCAGGATACGAGAAGACGACAGTCTGTTAGAAATGTTGGTGGATATCTACATTTTATTGTGGAGAAAAAGAAGGTGGTCGAAAAGGGGGTGTCAAAAACGTTAAACGTGCAAAAAAAATGCGGTCTCAAGCACCGCCCATTTTGGATTGTGCAGAAGTCCCTCGGTTGCTCTCTTTTTTAAAAAGAAATGGTAGGTTGGTTATGTCTCCCCATATCTTGTAGTTTTTAACACTGTTGATGTGAGTGTGTCAGGATCTTTTTAGGAGAAAAGTAATCAGTCTGTGTATAATCGCCTGTTTGTTGCTGCGGCCGTGGATCCAGGCAAGAGGACGGTGCACTGCTGGAGGAATTTGTCCGTGTAATTTACATCCCTGTGACTTATATCGGTCCGAGCCCTGGACGTCGTCCACCTTTTCATGCGATGGGCTAATTGATTTTAATGTTATTACCCTGCTTTTGAGAAAAGCATTACAGGGTCAAAAGAAAGTGCTCTCAGAGACTATTGGTGCAAACTGTTCGCTGCTCTTTGTAGCATTCATTTTGTCAGGGCAGCAGAGTTTTTGACAGCAACCTTACCCTTGCCTGGTCCCGACGGGGCGTGACAAAACATTTAGTGTGTGATGCAAAGTGTAATCATGCGAATAGTGTAACCTCATCTGTTTTTTCTTCGTTTTTCGAATTGCCAATAAAATGATACGAGTGGCGTCCGTAGCCTCGCTTGGCTGCACTTCTTCCTCTGCGGTGATAACCGTTGGTGGCTGGAAGCGGGCACCCAAAACTGCTGCTCAACTTGACCGTAAGGAATAACTTAACTGCCGTTGTCAAACTGCTGGGGCCTCTCGGTGGCCTTGGTGTTCTGGTGCTTGCCGAGGACATAGTTGCAGGCTTAACTTTGAGCTGCGTTTCATGGACTAGAGGCGCTATGCAAAAGTGAGGCTATGTATTGGGTTGTCATCAGTAGTCTAGCTTATGCAGAGCTCCCAAATGTGACAACTTATTTTTGGAGTGAGATGTTGAAACCCTGTAGTAAATCCATTACGTCTTGCATGCATTTCTTTTTCTAGTAACAGAAGGGGCGTAGCACCATTTTCAGTTCCACCTTGTACTGATGGTGTTAGTAGCCTGTAATGAGGCTAGGTTTATATTGGCTGCTTTGTCAGGCAGCTGTGGGCACCCAACCAGTTTGTGGCATGCAACTCTGATGAAGGAACAGGCTGGCAATCTTATAAATTGTTCATACTAAACAGGTGGCACGATAACCTCGGCCTTCATCTTTAGAGATACTAAAGAGAGAACCGATTTTTCTCGTATTAGTACATTACTCTCAAAATACCAAAATCGCACACGCTTGCCGTGAGAAGACTGTAGAAAAAGCGTTGGTAGGCAAGAAAATGCGAATGGCGACGCCTACTGTAAATTGCTGCACCAGTCGTCATGACGTCATAGATTTTGACGGAGTATTCTATTGCCTCATAGTTCCTAATCGGTAAAAGTGAAGTGCATTGACCTCTTAGGGGGCCAGAGACTTAACACACCAAGTTTCAGGATAAATTTCGTTGAACCAATGTCGCCAAAATACGATATGTACACTTGAAATCCGTGACGTCACGAGCGGAGATTTCGACGCGAAATAAAAAAAATGAAACTGATCTTTATTATTGACGCTATGATGGTGAAGACATATCGAGTTTTCAGAGTAAACTTTATCAATCTAAACTGATTAATTGTTACACTTTAGTGTCCCTTTAACGCGTTAGTGACGCCAAATATCGGGGCAGCTACTGCAAACAGCAGTTGAGCTGAAACTAGGGAAAAATTGGGCCGGTATGCGATTTGAACCCAGGCCTCTGGGGTCCGATACGAGCGCGCTTCCCAAATGGCCACGACGGCTCGGCGCGCGCACATCGAGGCACCCTACTGGCGCCACCCTTCCATGCTTTCGCGTGAAAGGGACTCTAAAGTGAAGCAATGAATTCGTGTACACGATACTTATACTATGGAAGTGCTGGTGTCGTTAATTTCGCCACCATAGGTCTACTGATATAGGTGACAATCAATGCTGTCGAGAGTGCCGACAGGACGACGCGACGTTCGGCTGGGCCGGCGACTAACTGCCCGGCCATGTTTATTGATACTATACCCCTGTAACCCCTTAGTGGCGCCGTCTGTTAGTGTGTTAGGGTAAGTGACGCGACCTAGGATTAATATAACAAAATACAACAACACTACATCTCCCTTTCCAAGATCTACAAATTCAGTCTTTTCGGTGCATGTTTGGGTGGGACCACACGCCTCCCGGATCTGGTAACCTTGTGGGGTATGCTGTCAGGGTCTGCGCTGGTACTCGTGTCGTGCTGGCCATGTGATGGTTCTTCCTGGCTGAGTCTGAGCTCCTGGTTTGGGCTCGAGCTCGGAAGGGAGACTGGGGATGACGCACTGAGATCTGGGGAATAAGGCACGAGATGCCGGCGGTTTCGTTGTATAACTCCGCTGGGAGTTTCCACGATGTAGAATCGGGGACGCTGGCATCCGGCTAAGAACTTGGGCCCGGCACTCCGCATCAGTTACCCACACTAAGTCTCCTGAAGAGAGGTCCCGGAGCACTCTCGCCCCATGCAGACGGTTGAAGTCTCGAGTTTGTCTTTCCTTAGCCGCGGCGTCCTTTTGGAAGACGACGTCTGGTCGTGGTAGGTCCGGTGACAGCTTGGCCGGGTCCCTGGGAATGCGTGTCCGTAACCGTCGCCCTATGAGAAGTTGGGACGGGCTGTACCCTGTGACCCCTGGCGTGTCACGATACGCCAGCAGTGCCAGGAACCGGTCGTTGCTCTTGCGGAAAAGATCCTTCACAGTCTTAACAGCCCGTTCCACCGCACCATTCGATTGAGGATAACCAGCACTGCTAGTGATGTGTCTAAACCCATAGCTCTGGGCAAAACTTGAGAACTCGTGTGACGAGAACTGGGGGCCATTATCACTTCGAAGCACTTCCGGTATGCCGAATCGAGCCATGACACTCTTGATAGCCGATATCACCGCTTGGCTAGAAGTGTTGCGTAGCGTGATAACCTCTGGATAGCGTGAATAGTAGTCCACGAGCAGCAGAAAATGTTGTCCCTCCAAGTGGAACAAATCTACACCCACTTGGTGCCATGGGTACTCCACTGAAGGTGTTGGCAGGAGAGGCTCGGCACGCTGGACCCTGGTAGTTGCACAACGTTCACATGATTCCACCATAGACACGATATGTTCGCCTATATGAGGCCACCAAACAGCATCCCGCGCACGTGCCTTGCATCGGTTCACACCCGGATGATCCTCGTGAAGTGAATCCAAGACGTCCTTCTGCAGGGCTTCCGGAATCAACAGACGTCCTCCTTTAAGGAGCAGCCCATTGCACACTATCAGCTCCCCTTGCTACCTGCAGTACTTCACGAGGGTAACACACTCGCCAGGGGCGTAGCCAGAAATTTTTTTCGGGGGGGGGGGGGGGGGGGGTTCAACCATACTTTATGTACGTTCGTGCGTGCGTTTGTATGTGCGCGTGTATATATACGCAAGCAAAACTGAAAAATTTCGGGGGGGGGGGGGGGGGTTGAACCCCCCCAACCCCCCCTTGGCTACGCCCCTGACACTCGCCATCCATCAACTGGTGCTGACGAACCGCTTTAAGGCTAACTGGTGCGCCTTCCGCGACGTTGCCGACGACCTCACTGACGTACAACTCCACTTGGTTTCCTTCTGCTGGAGACGCTGATGTGACGGGGGCTCTTGAGAGGGTATCAGCCGTTGCCAGCAGCTTCCCTGGAACGTACAATACCGTGTACTGGTACCTCATGAGTTTCAGTCGAATCCTTTGGATCCTTGGTGGTAAAGCATCGACATCCATGGAACAAAGCAAGGACGTGAGCGGTAAGTGATCGGTTTCGATGGTGAAGTGTAAGCCCCGGACATACTCTTCAAACTGCTTGACAGCCCATGCAGCTGCCAAGGCCTCCTTTTCCGTTTGGCTGTACCTTTGCTCTGTTGGTGTGAGGGGGAGCGTGATGCGTAGGCCACGGCTCTGCGCTCTCCGCTCGGTTGGTCTTGTAGCAAAACGGCACCTAAGCCAAACGAACTGGAATCTGCGGATACGATGGTCGGGTACGGTGGGTGGTAGTTAGCCATGCAGATGTTGGACGACATGTCTTTCAACTTCTGGAAGGCGACCTGCTGGGCCAGTCCCAACGCCCTGCAGTCACTTCTTTTGTTGAGCAGTCCTCGAATAGGTGCCGTCACCTCTGACAGATGGGGTAAGAACCGTCCCACGTGCTTTACCATGCCCAATAGTCTGCGGACGCCACCGACGTCGAATGGAGGTTCCATGCTCTTGACAGCAGCAAGCTTGTCTGGGTCCGGTGAAATACCGCTGCCGCAGATAGCTACGCCGAGGAACTTGACGCTTGTGACGCCGAATTGACATTTCGACTTGTTCAGGGTCAGCCCGGCGTTTCTCAGTCGAGCTAGCACTGATTGGAGCCGGCTGTCGTGTTCTGCACGGTCGCGGCCAAAAACCAAAATGTCGTCGATCATGTTTACGACGCCTTCTTGACCCTCGAGAATGTAACTCATTTGGCGCTGAAAGTATTCGGGGGCGGACATTATCCCGAATGGCAGTCGACGGTAGCAATACCGTCCAAACGGCGTTATGAATGTTGTTAATTCTTCAGACTCTTCTGCCAGTTTTACTTGATGAAAACTTGATGCAGCGTCAAGCTTCGAGAACTGAGCATTACCCAGTAGTCCCAAAACTTGGTCTACGGTGGTCAAGATATGGCGCTCACGCAACACTACCTGGTTCAACTTGGTGAGGTCGACGCAGATGCGATATGAACCGGATGCCTTCGGTACGACGACCATATACTGGCGCACCACGGAGTAGGCTTTGTCACGCGTCTGATCACGCCCTCCGCTTCAAGCCTGTCAAGCTCCGCCTTCACGACACCGTGTAGAGGGATGGGCACACGTCTTGGGACCAGCAGCGAATAGGGGACAGCATCTTGTTTTAGGCGTATAGTGTACGCTTCTTGCAGCTCGCCCAAACCACAGAACAGCTTGTCTGATGCCGCCTGGTTGCCTGCGTCTCGACCACCGGATACACGAACTTGACCACACCCAGCTCTTGGATAGCAGGAAATCCCAGAAGTGGCACGACCTGTGACCGAAGCACGTAAAGTCGTTGCGTTGCCGACTTGTTCTTCCATTGCAGAGTGGCGGTAAACGTTCCCAGCACGTCCAGCGGTTGTCCCGCCGGTCCTGAAAATTCCCCTTCCGACGGCTCAAGATATGGCGGAATTCCAGAAAATGTACTGGGGACGACTGTGACCTCGGCGCCGCTGTCAACTTTGAAGCGTAGAGGCGGTCCGTCCACTTTTACATCCACGAACTTGGCCCGCTCTTCGCTGTTCGAACCGACAGCACCCAATTCCACAACGGAAAGTTGCTTGCTAGCCCGGCAAACCACTGCGAATTGGCCCTTCTTTACACATTTGTTGCAGGTTGCTCGGCGTGCGGGACATTCTGAGGGCAAATGTAAGGACCGGCCACAAAATCCACAAGGCGAAGAAGCATGCATCCATGGGGCAGCTGCGTTGCGCGTCTCTCGCTGCTGTGGGCGGTTCTGCATGACTTTCGCCGCGTCCACGTTAATCGATTCGTGATGCGTTATCACCGCTGGCGAACATGATGAAAGATTTGCACTTTCCTTTTCTGCGTCTTCCGCTTGACGGACACAAATGCGCGCTTCATCTAACGTAAGCTTTGGATTGCGGCAGAACTTATCTGATAACTTCGTGTCACGAAGGCCAACGATAAAACGGTCGCGGACCAGTCGCTCCTCTATGTCCCGTGCAGAGTAATTGCATCGTTTCACCATATTTCCCAGTGCCGTGAAGAACGCGTCAGCTGTCTCGCCTGCCTGTTGAACACGTCGGTGGAACCGTGCGCTCTCGTAGAGCTCGTTGGCGGGGTGTAAGAAGTATCCGTCCAGCTTACCAACGATGACGCTGTATTTTGAATAGTCTTCGTCCCGTACTTGCAATGAACACAAAATGTCCCGTGACCTGGTGCCCATGCAGTATAGCAGCGTTCTGACGCGAACTTCATCGTCCGCCGCATGAAGACCCGTTGCAAAACTGTAGTAGTCGGACTGCTGACGCCACCTCTGCCAAGCCGCTGGGTTCTCGAAGTCGAAACGGGGTGGCGGTTGCAAGTTGGGCCCAGCGACCATGGCCACCATGGCTTTCCCGCCGGTCGCCGCAGGTAGCTCGCTGTCCTTGTTCTGCTCGCCCAGAGGCATATTTACTATGATGCAGATCCCACTTCTGACATCATGTCGAGAGTAACGATAGGACGACGCGACGTTCGGCTGGGCCGGCGACTAAATGCCCGGCCATGTTCATTGATACTATATATATACCCCTGTAACCCCTTAGTGGCGCCGTCTGTTAGTGTGTTAGGGTAAGTGACGCCACCTAGCATTAATATAACAAAATACAACAACACTACAAATGCCAAAAGTTTCTCTTTTTAATTTCCCGCCGAATTATACGATGGCGACGTCACTAATTTCGAGGTGCTTTTTGTTTCGTATTTTGACCAAATTGTTTCAGCGAAATTTCCTGAAACCTGGTATGTTAAGTCTCATGGCCCTTCAAGGGACAATCTACGTCATTTTTACCGATTAGGAATTTAGTCGACGCCGTCAAAATATATGACGTCACGGTGATAGGTGCGGGTGCGGGTAGCCACCCTAGTGCGGGAAATTCAAGGTGGCGTCGCCACTGGGGTTTTCTTTTTGCGTGTTCTTTCGCTTACCCGACGTCTTCTCGCGGCAAGCGTGGTGATTTTGCTATTGTGAAAAAGTACTAATACGAGAAAAATAGTTTTTCTCTCGGAGCCCTTGTCACAGAAAATCCGATGTCATCGACGGCGCCGTCGGCAACAATGAACGCCAAGCGTTCTCCATATTTGTGTATATCAAAGACACGAGTAGTGGTGGGAGACTTATAAATGCTGGACGTGTGAACAGGTAGTGTTGTGAGTGAAACTGTACACTCATGTGTACCATGCGATGTATATAGTGGGCTGGGGCATTCACGGCGAAATTGCGAAGCGAGTGAGCATACTAATTTATTATTGCAGTGGGGCAGATCGAGGCAGGCGGTCGGGTCAAACGGGGAAATTTAATTCCTTACTGCGAAGAGCCCATTTTCGCTTCGAGATTGCCAGAAAGTGGTAACGCCATTTTTATGGAGTGTGGAATCCGACCGATTTCACCGACGAAACCGAAACCAAAACGCTAAAGAGCGCAACTGCCACGGAGGGGGGATTCAATCCCCCCTCCCAGAAATTTTGTTTTGCATGGGCGTATATACAGGCACACATACAAACGCACGCACAAACATACATAAAGTGTGGTTAATAATACCCCCCCCCCCCCCCCCAACCGAAAGAAAAAAGAAAGAACTCTGGCTGCGTCGTATCGACCGTCGATCGTTTTCGGCTTGGTGTGCAAGCGGCTCTTTCCATTATAGCACGCATGGCGCACGTAGAGAAGGGAGTGCTCGGAACGGCCGTAGCGGCCGTAGCACCAATGTACAGAAAATGAAGCCCAAAGAGGGTCAATCCGCCTGTGGCGCTGCGATCGGTAGTCTGCAATGTGTCGTCATTTAAAAGTGGCGCGTGGCTTCGCCAAAGTGGTGCAGGGGTAGAATGCCCGCTTCCAACTCAAAAGGCCCGGGTTCCAATCGCAGCTGTAGATAGTGGGTTTTTATTCTTAGTGTCACCTTTTATAGCTGTATTGGTTTCCTTTTGTTTCTTAAAACTAGCTTCTGTTGCGACGTGTTGCTACAAAAAGTAACGTAAAATGTGAAATCTCGTTTCGAGTCTCGTAATCGCGAAAATCTTAGAGGCCATACTTTACGTTTTTTTTTCAATCCCGGTCGGTGGCGCTGCAAGTAACTGCGCTCACTGTCAAATCTCTTCTATTTTATTTCACATTTTGCACACTAATTATGGAAAATTTTCTAATTTCCATAATTAGTGCTCTAATTCTTGTAGAGATGCCTGCCGCCATAGAAGATGTAAATATGAAATGCAGCAAGCAAATACTCTATTTTTTATGCTTTTCGGATACATTGCTTGAAACACTCGGGAAATATTTGATCCTACAAGGAGCTAATGCTCTTTTCCCCGCTATTGTGCATTTCGTGCGAAGATATTATTGGAATACATATATAACTAAACATTTTCAGAAGAGTTCTACAATTTTTTATCTATAGCTGTGTCATCAAGTCGCTAATTGTTATACATGGGAAATTACACTTGACTAATTATATAGAATATAACGAATCGTAAACAGTGTTGCCTGCTGTTTGCAATGGCGAGTGGTTAAGTAATGACAAAATAAGACACACGCTTGTATCAGTGCTACAATTAACTGTACCGTGAAAGAGCAGTGGCTTCGCTCAGAGTAGTGGCTTTTGCTCCTAGCCTCGGGTGTATTTAACCTCAGAGTTCACGAATCTCTAAGCGGGGCCTTGAAGAGGGCTCTTGGGGCGTGAAAAGCAAAAACCCTTTTCAGCAGTGTTCATAGTGCATAAGTGTTCCCTGCATGGTGGCTTAAACATTTATCTGAAAAAAAAAAAAAACACACTGAATTAAAAAAAATGTTAAAAAGAAGCATTGCGTCTCAAAGTAACCTGAATTTTCACACTGCCTACACGTCGGTTGTTTTGTATTCGCAATAGCTAAATATGACCGTTTTGAATTAAAGGAGCTTTCGGAGTCAGTATGATAATTAATAATTAGTACCTGATCAACAAAAATATCAACTCACTTAATTATACGGTGAAAAAGTTCTGCAGGTTTATCGTCAGCGGTAAACCGAAAACATCTCTGAGTAAGAGCCATAGTAGGTTTTCAGATCTGAAAGGTGATTACAGGCGGCACGGCGGCACGACGCATTCCCGTAGTCGGCGCTCGCGAAGCCGAAAGGCCATAGAGTTAATATACTGACTCAATGCGAAAGGCAAAATTCCGCGCGCCGCTACGAGGCGGAATCGACCTGACCTTGCTGCTTACGTCACTGACGGCGCTACACACCCCGCGCGAGGTGTGATTATTTAGATAATAAGATAGGCACCGTCCACATATCACCAGAACACGCCTTTCCACCCTTCTCGCTTCCTTGAGCCAAACCCGGCCGTGACCAGCGAAGTGGTCGCATGACGGTCACTTCTGCACCCCGCACCGGGGCCAGAGCGCTGCCTCCTGGTGTCGATTTCGTGTGCTATGAGACAGCATCGGTAGTGCCGCAGATACCCAAAGGCAAAAGTTGATGTGTTTTTTTTCTTACACTACGCTACTCTAGACACCAAACGCAAAGAACAAGTGGTGCACTTCTGTATTTCAGGCGACTTGCCGTTCTTGCAGACCAAATTCATCACGGAAAGTTCCGGCCTGACGTTACACAGCGGCCGCATCTCCTTTCCTGCGCGGCCGGCGCGCTAGGTTTCGATATCGCCCGGGACGGAGCCCTCAACTTCGATTTACTCAAACTACCTTTCGGGACTTCTAGAAAAATTGATGTGCCATGAATTGTCACGTTCTACAACTCTTCCATATAAACAAGCACCATTAAGTTAATACTGTAAAAAATTATTTAACGAATTTTTAATTAAACATGTCAATGTAATTTTAGATGCGGCGAAGTGTTCTGCCTCGACGTATAGAGATAGCCTCCGAAGACGACGGAGGCCAGCTGACTGCCATAGCGCAAAACGGATGCTTGGACGAATTGGTTCATACCTAGAACCAGCGCAATTAAAAAGGCGGAACACACAGGAAGACGCGCAGACGCACACAGCGCCGTATCTGTGCGTGTTTCTGTGTGTCCTTTTCCTTTTTTGCACTGTTTGATCTTTCCTAAGCATGTCAGGCATATATATATATATATATATATATATATATATATATATATATATATATATATATATATATATATATATTGTAATGGACGAGATAGAGACAACACCCGTTCCTGGGCCAAGCTGTTCTATTCTCTCTGACCTTCTTCTTTCTCTACTTCCCTCTAGCTGCCCGCGCGCCAGAGCCTCGGTGCCGCTCTTCGTCATCACACTCGGCCATGACTGCGAGCGCGCGGAACAGTCGACAATGTCTCTGGTGGGCGGTGCTGGCTGCATCGCGGCGGTCGGTCCCGACCACGCTGCAAGTTGGCTGGGAGGCCTGCCTGAAGTGCCTCTGGTGGGCGACACTGGTCAAATCGCTGTGGTCGGTCCAAGCCACGCCTTGACATGGCTTGGGAACGAGCGTCAGCGCTCTTTGGCAGGCGAAAGTGATCTTGACGTCGTCGTCGAAGTTCTCGGCCATGGTGCGAAATTGACTGCGAATACGTTAGCGACGGCTCCGGCGGGCGGCCCTGGCTGACGTCGAATGGTGGCATGTTGTCCGGACGTTTAATCGGTCGCAGTCTCGGAAACAAGGCACTGGATGG
This sequence comes from Rhipicephalus sanguineus, assembly GCF_013339695.2. Taxonomy (NCBI): domain Eukaryota; kingdom Metazoa; phylum Arthropoda; class Arachnida; order Ixodida; family Ixodidae; genus Rhipicephalus; species Rhipicephalus sanguineus. The sequence goes on from NC_051179.1 coordinate 92,593,118, forward strand.
TAGACCCGGAAAAGCCACTTGCTGCACCGAACGAGGCCGTCGGCCTTTTTTGCAGTGGGCCGAGGGGCGTCTGAGTGCCCTACTAGAGGTCTGCGGCATCATGGCGCCAAGTTTACGCGCTGACCTGCGACGTGGCTTGTGCTTTTGCAGCGTTGTCGCTGTGGAGCCCACTAACGTTCCCAAGTCAGCAATTCTTGAAGCCGCGCTGCGTGCAGGCGTAGAGTCCTCGAGAGAAGCCGTTCTAAGAGCCGGAGACTTGTGCTGCGCGGGCAGGTCTCCGAAGAAAATCTCAGAGTTGTGAGAGACCTTGGTGTCTTCTGAAAAGTCGTGTCTTATTAAGTTACAAACGCTCTCACTTTCGGCCAAGGAACGCGTCGCACGTATATCTGCTTCTGCCTGGTGAGAGGGGATGTTGGTGTGATTCCCAGGCAGGCATGTCTCAATAGGTAGTTGAATGTCCAGAACGACGCGGGCCGGTGCCTCCAAGTGCTCAGGTGATGGCGAGCATGGAGGCGGCTTTTCCGATAGAGGGATGCGAAATGCTCTCGGCCATTGGCGGGGATGTTCTCGCGTCGGATAATGAAGCAGAGTGACAGCATGACGTCAGTCCGATGTTCGTGCTAGGCCAGGCTATGCAGCTGTCTGCCGGTGAGCTGCAGCGTGCAGTTGTAGCCTCAAGGTGTAGCACCTCGTGAGCTCCCTCCTCGGTAGACGTCGTGTTAGACTCGCTGGTGGCACATGGAATCCGGCCGAATGCGGCAATCAGGGCTGCACTCCATTCCGCCCAGGAGTGCTGCCTCACGCCTTCATACCTGTGCCACGCCGCGGCACCTTCCCGAAGGCGGTCTACCGCCATGGACCATTTCTGCGCCTCCGTCCAGGTTTCTCGAGCTCCTAGGGCGTTGACGGTCGCCACCCATTTTTCGGCGTCGTCCTGGAAGCCGCGGAACTCCGGTAGTACGAAGATAGCCTGGGATGGTGATACGGCAGGCGCGAAACGGTAGATTGTGTACGCGAAATCACCAAGTTGGATAGAGACCTGGCTGAGGGTTGACCGGAGCTCTCTACGTTGCTCAGGCGAGCTGGCCTCAAGGTCTAGCGAGGTGGCTACATCCAACATGGCGTTGATTGCTGTCAGTGCCGGAATTATGGGAGGAAACAGCGCAGAGCTCGACGCTATCAAGGCGTTCGCCGTGACGCGGAGTCGCGCAATGGTACGCCGCAGGTGCGCGGCGCTCTCCGATGGTTCGCGTGCAGAGCCAGTAATGTCTGACCAGTAGGCAGTGGTGGTCGGGCCCATGATGGCGGGCTGTTGGTCCGAAGGAGCATCCCAAAGTGGCTCAGGTGTCGATGGAGCCCTGAATGAGAGGGTGTCGCGACGGGAAGTGTGAGCGGCATTCCCGGGCAACGGTAGGCCGTGCACTGTCTTGGCGGTGCCGGGGTAAGCGTGCCCTTGAGCCACCGAGGAGGCCTGGACGCCGTCCTGGGATGGTTGGATGTGTAGCTGTAGCAGCGGTCGGGCCATGGTGTCCATGACCGAGGAAGCGTGGACGGCGTTCCTTAGATGGATAGACCCGCGCTGCCGATGACCCTCGAGGACACGTGGCTTCCGCTTCAAGGTTCGATTCACGTCGGAGGCTGCGCCATTGTAATGGACGAGATAGAGACAACACCCGTTCCTGGGCCAAGCTGTTCTATTCTCTCTGACCTTCTTCTTTCTCTACTTCCCTCTAGCTGCCCGCGCGCCAGAGCCTCGGTGCCGCTCTTCGTCATCACAATATATATATATATATATATATATATATATATATATATATATATATATATATATATATATATATATATATATATATATATATATATATATATATATATATATATATATATATATATATACCACTTTGAGGCTATTCACAAGGAGCGGGCGGAGATGAAAGGTGGAAAGCCGACCCATTAATGAATTCATGCAGCCAACTGCATTGTTTATGATCATGGTAGTCCCCGCCACAGTGGTCTGGGGGTTTTGGTGCTTGACTGCTGACCCTAAGGTGGTGACATCCAATTCTGGCCATGGCGGCCACATTTTGATGGACGAAAGGTACTTGAGGCTCGTGTACTTACATTAAGGTGAACGCTCTTCCCTCACGTGCGGCGGCACAGGCTCATCCCGCCTTCCGCGACGACAAGTGGCCCGGCGCACGACGCGAACCGGTAAACACTTTCAACTACTCCAGGCCATACACAGTTTCTTTCCCCCTCGCCTTGTGGTTTCTGACTTCGTCGGTGTTCTTCTCTCTTCTTTTCTTTTTTTCGTAATCTATCTCCCCCACTCTCTGAAATGTCCTTGAAGGCGAGAGGGACGCGACAAGAAGCAAGATCGAACTTCGACGTCCAGGGGCGTAGCCAAGGGGGGGGTTGGGGGGTTCAACCCCCCCCCCCCCCGAAATTTCTCAGTTTTGCTTGCGTATATATACGCGCACAATACAAACGCACGCACGAACATACGCGAAGTATGGTTGAACCCCCCCCCGAAAAAAATTTCTGGCTACGCCCCTGTCGACGTCAGTTTTAACTCATCCCCCGAGGAAGGGAGGTCCCCTCCCGAAACTGTTGGGAAATAAATATTTACATCACTGTTGACAACGCCTCCGTTGTGTTATACCCATATATATACAGGGTGTTTCAAGAAATGTGTCCAACCTTCTCAAAAAATCAGGAAAATGTGATATTTGCTCGGGGCTTTCAGAATTGCTTTTTCTGTAGCGGCAGGAATCTTATGGTAGTTAAGGACATCATTTAGGATAGTAATTAAGAAAGTTACATTAATTAACTTTTTAATTAGTGGAATTAGGTGATTGTGTCAAATGGGAGAATTGAAGTTCTTCATGCGAAGAACCCATCCGAGCTTTGAGATTCGAAAAAGCGTCCTCTAGTATTTGTTGTGGCGTAATGAAATTCAACGAAATGCAACAGCTTTCAACAACGAAAGCCATCGAATTCGGTTGAATTTCAATACTTCGTAATTATTACTAGAGACCGCTTTTTCGAAATCTCAATGTTGGGATGGGTTTCTGGCATGAACTTCAATTCCCCAATTTGACACAGCCACCGAACTCCACTAATTAAAAAGTTAATTAATTTAACTTTCTTAATTACTGTCTCAGGTCATGTCTCTAACCATCTTAAGATGCCTAGCGCTACAGAAAAAGTCATTCACTCATTTTGGACGTCTCAGAAGAATATGGCAGTTGCGTTCTTCCATATTTCTGTTTAGGTTTCGCCATTGAATTTGGTTGAATTTCATTACTTCGTAATTATTACTAGATGCCACTTTTTCGAAATCTCAAAGTTGAGTTGGGTTTCTGGCATGAAGAGCTTCAATTCTCCCATTTGACACAATCACCTAACTCCACTAATTAAAAAGTTAATTAATTTAACTTTTTCAATTATAGTCCGAAATAATTTCTTTAACCATCTTAAAATCCCTGCCACTACAGAAAAACCAATTCTGAAGGCAGCAATCAAATATCGCATTTTCCTGAGTTTTTGAGAAGGTTGGACACATTTCTTGAAACACCCTGTATATAGGTCATTCCACGCCAAGTGTCCCACGTGCAGGGGCGTAGCCTAGGGGGGGGGGGGGGGGTTCGGGGGTTCAACCCCCCCCCGAAAGTTTTCAATTTTGCTTGCGCATATATACGCGCACACATACAAACGCACGCACGAACATACATGAAGTATGGTTGAACACCCCCGCGAAAAAAATTTCTGGCTACGCCCCTGCAGACGTGGCGCTCGCACATCGCAGATTTTGCTGATAAAACTTGTGCCCTTTTCCTGTGCCACATAGAGTATTGTGGCAAAACATTGTTGCTCGAAAAAAATTTTGACGATCATGGCGCCCCCTCGAATTTCGCTTGTATTTGTTAAACCGTGCCTTATAGAAAAATGTGTATGAAATCCATCTTTTTTGTTGAGCTTCGAAACCACGCTTGCGCCATCGCAGAGGTTCTGTTTAGTTGTCATATTCTTTAATTCCGAATATTTTGTGTTTCACTACCAGCTACGTATCTTCAAAAACTACGAAAATGTTCAAAGTTCGTGATTTTTCCTTGACCTATCTGGAACTCTCCCTAACCAATATAAATAATAGTATGATTTTCAGGAAAGTGTATTTTAGTACAAAAATGTTTAGGGGTAAAATAGACTTCAAATATTCCCGAAAAAAATTGTGAAATTAGAGAATATGTGCGATTTGTCGCATGTTTGACCGTATTTTTCATACTGATGCGGTCCAAGTAAAAATCCTCGTCATGCGGCGTTTGATAGTAGACTACATCGTTAAGCAATGAAGAAAGTCTAATCAAATCATTTTTTTTGTTTTAAGGAAGAAAATAATTTTTGAATTTGGCCCTCCGAACGCGTCCTGCATTTCTTTTTGTTGGTGCTTCGCCGCAAAGCACGTGGTCGCCCTTGCAGCTGACACTCGTCACAGGCAGAGGCAAGATATATGTGCGAACGGAGCTTTTGAGTAGAATCACCGTTTGGCCTGTAAAGCCATGGCACCTGAACGACGACAAATCATAATGCTTTATATCCACCAGGGGCGTAGCCAAGGGGGGGGGGGATTGGGGGGGGGTGCAACCCCTCCCCCCCCCCCCGAAATTTTTCAATTTTGCATATGTATATACAGGGTGTTTCAGCTAAGAAGCACCAAGTAATAAAAAAATAAGCATAAGCGCTACGCGTCTCCACTTAGTGCAGTATTGTTCTGACCCGTATAGAGCACGTCAGAATATTTTTTCAATCCACCAAGCTCGGCAATTAACAAAGATTGCTTAATGAACTTTTTAAATAGTAACTCTAGAGAAAAGCTTTCAAGACAAAAGTTGTGGCGCTTGTTCAGGAACATCGAATTTTTCAATCTGTGTTAAGATAACTCCCCTGCTTAATTTTTTTCCGCCCTTCTTTAAAGCGCGCGAATTTTAAAAAAAGACCACGCGACTGCCGCCAAACGCACGGCGCTTTTAGTGCCCTCAAATGTAAGTTAAACGGATTATCAAAGGCTGCCTCACGCACGCAGATCGATGGAACAGGTTATCGGTGACTGCGATGGACGCTAAGGGACAAAACGAGCATACCGTTTCAACAATAAGAACAACAAAAAATTATTCAACGAAAAAGCGGCAGCCACGGAGCAAATGCCACATGAGACCGTAGGCAGCATTTGATGCAGCGTAGGCATTCTTTCTTTTTTTTTTCGCACCAATGAAGAAACGCATTGGAAGGGGCGAGGGTTGCAGCGTCATGAAGGACCAACATAAAAGATTCACTCACACGTGGCAGCCGCTCTTTCGTAGACTTTACTTTAGACGGTACGCCCTTATCATCATTTAGCGTCCATCGCAGTCACCGGTAGCCTGCTCAATCGACCTTCGTGCGCGGAGCAGCCTTTGATAATTCGTTCAACTTACATTTGAGGGCACTGAAGGGGGCGCGCGTTTTGCGGCAGTCACGTGGTAATTTTGAAAATTCGTGCGCTTTAAAGAAATGCCGGAAAAAAATTAAGCAGGGGAGTTATCTTTGCACAGATTAAAAAATTCGATGTTTCTGAACAAGCGCTACAACTTTTGCATTGAAATTTTTTTTCTAGAGATACTATTTAAAAAATTCATTAAGCAATCTTTGTTAATTACCGAGCTTGGCGGATTGGAAAAAATATTCTTACGTGCTCTATATGGCTCAGAACAATACTGCGCTAATTGGAGACGCGTAGCACTTATGTTTAATATTTTTAATACTTGGTGCTAGTTAGGTTCTTCTTGTTTGTTCCACTCGCCTCGCTGGTTGCGCGACATTTGCTGCTGCCACCAAGGAAGCCGAAGACGAGAACTTTTCATCTGCTGGCACCTTGAGGAAACGACCGCTCCGACATCATCTGGATAGAGACGTTTATTCATTTCTCCTCTCCCCCTTACTGTCGCTGCACCCCTGGTTTTATTCCCTGTCTCCCCATTCAAACACTCTTACAGTCCAATCGGAATGCAGGAATAACTCTCTCCTTGACTCCCGGTCGGCTGCCGCTGAAAGTAGGTCTGTTCGATTCACCTGCACTAATCGGAACCGGTTCACGGCGGTGCACGAGAAGTTCAGAAATTGTTCAGCAGGAGTTCAGTGGTGCGGGCACGGTGCTTCACTAGAAACGAATGACGAGGTGCCGACATGGTGCAGACCTTATTTTTGCTCGCTTAATTTACGTCGTCCACGAAACGTTGACAGGTGGCAAACCGCACGTGGACAGTCTATGGACACACGTGGACAGTTTTGCCAAACACTTTGGCAAAACACGTCTCACGTTAATAAGGTGGGTACAGCGCCTACGTCCGAATGCTGCGTCGTCCGCTCAGCTGCTAGTGCGCACGCGCAAGACTGCACCAAGCCGGCACCGTCAGCATAGAGGGTGCAGGAAAATCGTGAACCAGTGCTGCACCACTCCTGCACCTTTTGAAACGAATGGCGGGGTTCAGAGGCCGCCATTGCTGCACTGCTGAAACGAATGGAAAGGTGCAGCACCTCGTGAACTGGTTCCGGTGGTGCAGGCCAATCGAACGGACCTAGTACCAGGCCCGGATTCCTCCTCGCCACCTCCTCGCAGGAATCACCGCCTCTCGCCCACTCGTCGGTTCGCCGCCGCCGCTCAGCTCCCTTTCATCCCGGTTTCCGGAATGTTCGGCCTCAGGCGTTGACGGGTCGTGGGGAAAGCACATCCGGGTACGTACTTGCAATGCTGAGCTGACGGGCCATCAATACAATTGGCCCGTGCATCATTGTCGCCGTTGCCGGTGCTTTTGGCTGTCACAGCGAAGGCGCAAGTGTATCTTCCGTCCCTGTAGCCCGGCTCGGCCACGGTCTCCTGTAAGGCACCATAATTGAACCCCTCGGGAGACGTGAGTCCTTGCATCCTTTGTGACCAACAGACAGTATTCGTTCCACCACCCGGAACTACCGTGTTGGCGCGGGCACGCCGGCCGCGGGGCGGGTAACAATATGAAAGTATTCGGCGAACGTACGAAGTTCGACCCCAGCAGTGCTTTTTAACTGAAACACCCTGTATACACGCACACATGCAAACACACGCACGAACATACATAAAGTATGATTGAACCCCCCCCCCCCCCCCCCCCGAAAAAAAACGCCAGGCCTGCGCAGAAAGCGCAGCACAGTCACAGATAGAGCCCGTTATAAACTCTCTTGTGGCTACTAATACAAGTACATTAGCAACGTACCCACTACGGCACAAATAATAATTTTTGGGAAGTTGGGAAGCACCCACCACGACATTATTCGTTATTCTGCGGAGAAGCGAGGTACCACCTGTAAGGCATTATGTGTTGATGCGATGGTTGATGACGATGAACAATTATGGCTGGGCCAATTCTAATGGGTTGGAAGCTTTAAACGACCCACTAGTTACGTAATTCATACTGTGTGACGCCCGGTCGTTATTTAACTGTCCCATCACGCTTTATAACATACGTTCACCGTAGAAACGGAGAGCGAGAGAGAGAGAGAGAGAGAGAATTAACTTTATTGAGACCCTGAGAAAATGGATCATGGGAGCCTTATGGGCTTCCTTGGCCACCAATAGAAGTGCACTTGCGAGGAACCCTCTACGCTATAAATCATCATAATTTTTGTGAATTAGGGAAGCAGTCACTATGCAATTTTTCGTCATTCAGCGGAGAACCGTGGTACTCGCTAAACACCTGTAAGGCATTATGTGCACTTTGTTGATGCTGTGGCTGATGACGATGAATTATCGCAGAGGCCTTTGTTTCAACAATTGCATTCAACAATTGACGCCCGGTTACTGAATTCGCGTTTGTGTGACATTTGGTTGTTATTTTACTGTTATACCACACTACATTACATATGTTAATGGGGTTCCTTCGCGACATGAAGCCTGTATAGGACCTTTTTGCAAAGCAGTTTCAAGCACCGGCATAGCTCAGAGGTTGAATACTGGGCTCCCACGCAGAGGGCCGAGGGTCGAACCTCGTTCCATCCTGGAAATTTTTTTCTTATTTCGTGCGATAGCGGTTACGGACACCGGCGGCGGCGGCGGACAACTACAGCGCCAAAAACGGCCGTTGAAATGATCTCATAACAGCTTTCGCTGTAAAAATTTCTGGCTACGCCCCTGATATCCACATTAGCCGCATTCTATAACTGCTTCAGTTGCATGTTTCACAGTTGTTGATGTTACGATACGCTGTGAACCGGAATGTCACACGAAGGCAAATGGACCATGTTGTGAAATAGACCAGTATCTGGAACTTCACTTGAGCGAATTTCAAGGGATCCCAGGGAAAATTTGGTTAAAGGAGAGTCCTTCAATGCTTTTCTGGTTAAAGTGAAAGTACGCTGAAGGGAAATAGCTATGGTTGCAGCTTGTTATCAGAAGCTAAAGAATCCTTTTATTTGCAATGCTGCCTACTTGAATGCGAATTCCTGCTTATTTAGCATGCTTTCAAGAATGTAGTCATCTTTTGCTGCACTTGCTCACTTAGTACACTGCTGTGGTCATGAATTGAGTCACTGTTTCCAAGCTCTCATAAACCTCCGGCACAACACTCTGCTGGGCAGTGAAGGACTTCACTTCTTCCAAATACATCAGTGCTTCTTTAGCTGAAATCCTTGGCGCTTTCTCTACAAGGGTCACTTCTTCCTCTTCATCTTCTTCTTTCTGAGGTAGGACGCTCGCTGCAATCTCTTCTGTTGACAGAGTGGCGTATCCTCAACGCGAGAGTCACAGGTGACATGGTCCTCAAAACGCAAAGCGCTGTCTCTGTACCCGGTCTTCCAGACAATTTCTGATAAATATGTCGTTAGAGGCATTAGATGGTGTCAAAAAGTATGTTCGTAGAACTGAAATATGCTTCACTAATTTCGTTAATGTTAAAAGCATTAGCATTGGATCCAATGGCGCTTTAGCGGGGAATTAAAAAAAAGTTCGCACAACTGAATAGTTCGTTTAACTGACGTTCGTTCAAGTGGTATTTTACTGTACCAGTTTGCGTATAGATGGATGGATGGATGGATGGATGTGTGTGTGTGTGTGTGTGTGTGTGTGTGTGTGTGTGTGTGTGTGTGTGTGTGTGTGTGTGTGTGTGTGTGTGTGTGTGTGTGTGTGTGTGTGTGTGTGTGTGTGTGTGTGTGTGTGTGTGTGTGTGTGTGTGTGTGTGTGTGTGTGTGTGTGTGTGTGTGTGTGTGTGTGTGTGTGTGTGCGCGTGTGCGTGCGTGTGCGTGCGTGCGCATGCTGACGCAACTGACCATCCGCGCTGTTCAGTTTCTGTGCGTACTGCACATCTGTAACGCGTGACTTAATGGTGTACAGGTCAGGTCGGGAGGTTTAGAAACACAATAATGTTTGTTTATGTTTACACTTTCACATGAAGTTGTGGCACACGCATATTTGCTTGATTATAAGGGCACGAAAGAAAAAGACAATTTACAACGTTAAGGACGCTTTCCGTTTATCCCGTGCTAATACTAGTACCCTTTATGCTGACTCCTATAGAACGGGTGTCGCGAAGTGCCCAATAAAAAAGGCGCGTGCATACTAACTTAACATTGGATTAACGCCCTTAAATGGGCTCTGCAACATTTTTCAAAGTAATCATCGAATGGCTTCATTAATAGAGCTTATTGCCTCACGAATCGATTACCGCAACTTTTTTCAGAATCCGTCAAGTACGTGAGGAGTTGCATGCATTTGTCGCACGCTTCAGGCGCTTTCTCTCTCCTTTCGTATTAGCGAGCGCGCTGAAAGCTACGCAGGGGGAAAGAAGATGCGTCCTTTCAACAGCGCGTGTCATGACCTTGAGCACTTTCTTTTTTTCTTCGAACTCGCGGCTTACTTTCAGTGTGATCGCGAGCGAGCGAGTGGGCACGTGGCGGCATCCCGCGGCCGCCGCAGTAACTATGTAGCTCACGATGCTCAAACCAGCCAATGGCCGTGGACTTTGGGTTTACGGCGCGGTCATTTGGGTTTTTTTTCATTATCTGTCGAGAGAAGAGCGAACGGTTTCTAGCTGACATTAAGAATTAAATGTAAATTCCGGGCCGCGTGCGGTTCTGTAATATTTGGCTCGCGTGTTCTCAGGAGGAGCCTCGACTACCGGTCCGCAGCGTTTGCTGGCCACGCTGAAAAAGCGTTCCAGGGCCCCTTTAAAGAAGAATATTTGTTTTGAACTATCTATAGCGTGAAATGAATAAATAGCGACAGAATAACGAAATGACAAAGATAACTATCTAGAAAAAAAAACGATAGGTATTTGTTCCGATTTATTTTCAGTACACTAAACGATAAATCAGGCAACAATAAAACCAAAAGGCAGGTGCGAAATGAGACATTCACTGGACTTGCTTGCATTACTTCATTCGCTGTGGTTAATTATATTTATATTTGAGCTTGTTGCTCGCAAGCGCTGTTTAAACCTGCGGTTCGCTGCCTCAGTAGCTTAGCTAGCAGGCTAACAAATTACGGATGCACTTTTCTTGAAGAAATAAGAATTCTCCTGAGGATCCAGAACACCGTTATCCATACTATGAGTGAACAGCACTTCCTGAAGCCCCCGTTGTGCTCCGATAAAAACTGAATGACCGAAAGAAGAATTCGTCGAGGGAATTGTTTTCAATGCGAAAGCCTGAGCGAAACATGACAGGTCAACGATGGGGTCCAAAGACACACGTGACCCTCCCCGAGCAAGTGGCGTGTGGAGAGGGGGTGGCTTGTTGTGTTGTCATCATGAGATGTCATCATGGCGTGACATATCGCCGAGATGTGTGACGCCATCGTGACGTCACACATCTTCATCTTCTGGTTCGCTCCGACACGTGCGCCGATTTGCCCGGCGCAGGATGCAATAACTCTCACGGGCGAGAGAACGAGTACAAAGAGAGAGAGAAAGAAAAAGAGAGAAATAACGATAGAGAAATTCTAGGCGGAAAAATTTCTTCGCGAGACGAGATTCGAGCCCTCGTACCTACGACCCGAAGACGAATGTCTTAACCACTCGGTTGTCCAGGCACGCATAAGCGTGCGCAGGGTTCCCCATCAGGCGGGGGGGGGGGGGGGGGGGGGGGCGAGGGTTCATCGCAGCGCCCCCCCCCTCCTACTAAGTCAATGTACGAGGCAGATTTTGCGCCCCTCCTCTCTTAGGGGACTAGGGGGGTCAATGTATGGGGAAGATATTGCGCCCCCACCCCACCTCGCATATGTAGGCGCGCGCTAGCAGAGCATAGCATAGCCTTGTATAGTATATTATAGCAAGGAGATGGGAAAGGCGAGTGAGAGTGAGCAGGACGGATGTGAGGGTGAGTACGAGGGAAAGAGGGAGGGGAGAAGGCAAAGCTTAGCATAGAAAGAAAGAGAGAAATAGATAAAAACGAAAGGCAGAAAGGAGAAGAAGGAGAGAAAGAGAGAGAATCAAAGAAAGTGAAAGAAACAGAGAAATAAAAGAAAGAGAAAGTTTGCAAAACTTAGCAACACGGCAACAGCCAGGACTACCTCGGTGCCCACAATTAGCTCCGCTGTCTCTTTAGCATTGCGCCTCCAGTGCAAGCTACGCTAAATTTTGTTCGACGCAGCCATATGAAGTAAACAGATAATGAAGCGAAAGACCGCATATAGGCGGTGCTAACTGAAGTGGTGTAGCAATCATAAGATAGAGAAACAGCTTGATTAAAATGAGCGAAAAAACAACCCCGACGGCAGTGGAGGTACGTTTTCACGTCGTCTTCGATGGTGGCTGTTTGTGTCTACAGATATACAATTTGTTTCTTAGCTGTATTGCGGAATGGCCTCATCCAAGTCTGCCACCCGGTCCTCCCGTTGAGCAGAGTGGCAGGCGTCAGTGGCAGTAGCGGAAGTTCGGCTTATCCGAATTAGCGGACCGTGTTAAGAGGAGGCCTTTCTTTATTCGTCGATGGTTCTACGGAAAGCCGAAAAAAAAAACGTTCCTCCATTAGCTGCTCCTGACATCCGACAATCCGGCTCAACCGAGCTCGCCTTAAAGAAAACATTAAGGGAGCTTCACTCTAGTGTTCCCAAGCCTGAAGGAAGTGCGGAGCTGGGCAGCCTTCTTTGTTTCTCTTGGGTTTTCTCTTTTTTTCCTCCTCTCTTTCTTTTTTTTTCTCTTTCCAAGTTCTTTCCGTCTTTTTTTTTCCTCTCTTTATTTCTATTTATTTCTATTTTTCTTCCTATTTTCCCTTTCTTTCTCTCTCTTTCTATTTTTTGCTTGCTTCCTCTCTTTTTATATTTTGATACGTGGCTTTGCTTGCGTTACACCAAGTGACGACAGCATACGACAGCCCGGGCCCCTGAAGTGCTCCGCACTTGATATCATCATCAAGGCGCTCGAAGAACAAGAGGAAAAAGACTTCTCCTTGGCGCGAGCGCGCGCACAATATGCTACAGATGGCTATGTTATACGTGGTTTTGCCAGCGTTACGCCAAGCTACGTGAGACGACGACAGCATGCGACAGCCTGGGCCCCCAAAGTGCTTCGCACTTAACAGTATTGTATATAGCCGATGTTTGGCCAAAAATGCAGCTGGTATACTTTGACCTGCTTAGCAGACTGACGCATTCTCCAGAGAATAATATTCCGTGCGAACAGTATTGTTGCTGGTGCAAAGGTAGACCATACGGCGGTGAATGTCTACAAAGAGAGCGTGCAATAAATAAGGGCTACATGCGCCCAATTACATGCCATATGTTTTGTATTGAACACTTAAAAAAGAACTCACGTCTGGTTTTCTTATGACTTGCTCAAATTTTGCTGGAGATAGCGCATTACATGATCACATCCCGATAGCGCAACAATAAAACAGGGATTTTACAATCCGCCTCTTTCATTTTCCTGTGCGGTCCTCTGCAGTTTTTGGTAGGGATTTAGCAGGGACCGGGACAACCGATATTGCCAGAAGCAAAGCCTCCGAGATGAAGAGACGTTTCGCGACTTTTCCGCTAGGGGAGAGCGCATGCGCAGGGGCGTCGTGAAAAAAGGCGGATTGCAGTAATCTCATTTGACAATGCAGGTAAATGTGCAGTGTTTTCCTATAGAAACACTGTTAGCGAAAACGGCGTATTGCTTATGAAGCTTACCTCTCCTATAATAAGACCGTATATGTACGTACAGTTATTGTCGTGATGTGGCCAACGTGGCTGTCCAAGCACGGGCAATCAATGTGTGGTCTCAACGCTCCAACGTGCAGGTACAGCAATTACTATATATTAGCTATAGTGCTCTCTGGACGATGTTTAAAATTAATGCGGCAATTTGCCGCACGGCATAATGGACCAGGGTTGCCGTTGGGTAGATTTGAAAAGGAGCCAGAACAGATCCTTTTCATAATTGTAAAGCTAGCTTTCCTGCGATGCAGCTAGACCAACTAATGGCTGCTAGCCACTTCTGCAAACAGCGTGTTCAAGCGCAGTTTGCTTGCGCTATGACGTGGAAAAATGTAGACTCAGCTCGACAAGCCCCAGCACGTGCTACTACGACATCCCCTCCGCTTGAAGCACCACAGGCGCCGCCATTTGTCGGGCAAATGTGCAGCGCAGGGAAGCGCACTTGTGGATTGTGAAAATGACCCCCCCCCCCCCCCCCCCCCCGCGGCCGGTTTCATAGAGCATGTCGGGCCCCTGCCCCATCCGGGAAAATATGAAAACGCTCCGGGTATGCTGTTGATATTACATGATATATATGCCCATACAAATACTCATAACAAGTGACGGGTTCTAATGCGGAAAGCTAAACAGGCAGGCTGTTCGTGTTACCTTGTATTTTCGGAAATTTAGCTCCATAAAGCATATTTTGCACGAGGTGACGCAGCAACTATATCGGATTGGTTAGTATAAGTTCAGTGCGCCTGTATATAGTTATGCAGGATAGAGAGACAGAGTAATTTTGGAACATTCCAGCCAACGAGTCAGCATTAAACGTTGAAGCAGTTTTTCCTTGAAGCCGCAGACCGAAATTGAATACTAGATTTACCATAATAATTACAGACCGGCTTCATTTGGTGCAGATCTTCGTTTTTTGTCAAGTTCGCACGAGAACACGCGCTGCGGTATCGGAATTAGGAACTGACGTCAGAATAGATAGCGGCCAGCGTGAGCAGCGCCCTATAGACCAACGCCCTCCATAGACTAGAGGGTATTGGCTAGACACGCGTTTGACAAAATGCGCGCAACTTCGTCACTCCGTCCTTGCAGTCACGCCGTGCGTTACGTGGGGAGGGGGGTCTCGACGCCGCGCACCAGCCTTCTGCTGGGGCGAAGACATGCGCGCGCATCGTCTGGCGCGACAGAAAAGGTTGAAAACAGTGGATGGTCTTTATGCTTGCTCGTTCTTTTACCTGCAAATGATAAGAAAATTGGCCACTAAGTGCGCCAGAACAGAAGTTCAAAGTAGCCAAAAAGTAGTCGTGACGCCAACCCGAAATTTTCGGAGCCAGACGGTTCGTAGTAGCCAATTCGGCGCAGAGTAGTCACCAACAGCAACCCAGTAATGGACGAAGAAGGAAGCATAAAATTGGGTGTGCCGTTTTGCGTACATCTGGCAGTTGTGACAATGTCTGTCGAAACAACATGTTCATCATCCAAGGCCTTATTTGAGCATAGATATCTCTCTTACTATCATTTCTCAATCCACCTGGAGATGGGTGTCGTGTGGCAGATTAACTGTGATGAGGGAATATCGAGGGAGCCATACAAGGTAAACAATTCATAACTGGCATCAACATTTGAAAGTTTACTTACACTTGGTTGATTTCAGCAGCACACTTGAAAGGAAGGCACTGCCACGCACTGCACTCGATAATTGGCCATTAGGGGCTGCCAAAGGAAACTTCCTTGGGGCTGCCTAAGGTTGGCGGCCAGTCTCGGAAGGGGAGGGGAGAGGGGGGGAGTGCGAGAACACACTACCCCCTCCCCCCACGCAAGCACACACCCCTTCCATGTGACACTTATATTCAATTCAGTGTTTTAGTTCTTTCTGCACAGCGGGATATACGCATAGCCAATGGCTGGTAAGGGGTCTGTATACATGCAACTTGTGTTAGTGTGTTAGTGTCAGTAAATACTAAATACTATACATACACAGGTTTTTACAAGGTACACTGGCAGAGCAAGAAATGCGCTTAATTATTACAAAATTAACGTTGACTGGAGAGTTATTTTACCATAATATTTAAAAAAAAAAGAGCACGGCTGCGTGCGAAACTGGCTAACAAAAGATATACTACGGAGGCATTTAACATGTTAAAAATGTCCACAAATACTAATGTCATCGTGACATTGAAAATATATATTCATATTTTATTTGAAAGAAAATATTTGACGAAGCTTGTACTGACAGGGAACGTGGTACATGTTCAGATACGCGTGCAAATTCTGAAATGCTCGAGTTAGTCAGAGGCTGAAGGAAAATTGTCTAACCTCCATTTTTCTATACGTGTTAAGAGAAGTTACACGATACACTTTTATAGTCTCCCCGCTGTCCTGAGCGAACCGAAATCGGCAGACATTTTAAAAAATGAAATTATGATGTAATGGGGGCCCTATCATGGGTGGCGTGCGTCGAAAGTTTCAAATTTGTAAAGCAAATTACGAACATTTAAAGCGATTACATAATGCGCATGTTCTGTTTGTTCAGCTTGTCGTTAAAATATCCGTTACATCGACAAGCATTTGCATTCGCACTTTTGTGCAGCGCGCTCTTGACGCATGTCCTCTGAACATGACCGTGACTGACAAAATCGATGCACCAAATAGACTAACCTTTTGCACCCCTTCTAGCGACAACTTCTTAGGAAGATGCCCGCGCCTCTCATGTGTTCCACCTTCTCCCGAGACGTATACGCTTCTACATTATTCATCTCATAGTTCTGTGGCGACAGCTGCCGACTCCCACCTTTTCGTCCCCTCAACAACGCCGCCTCACTCATCCCTCTACTACTTGCCTTCCTTTTCTTATAAATTCTGCGGCCTCATTATGTGGGCGTATCCACAGCACCCCCCTGTCTCAAAGTAAGGAGCAGTGGGATGCTTCCTTGCGCAGCACCAGAGGTCATCCTGGGATTGGGCCAAGATGGTAGCTGATGCTTACCTCGAGTGGACTCCTCCCTCGCTCTTCCCCTTTAAGGAAGCATAAGTAAAGTTAGTGTTTCATTCATTCTTACATCTCCCGGAACGGTACTGCTTACCGTAAGAGTGTCTCCGGTAACGCGTCCCAGCGTTTAATACCGAATATCAGCGTTTGTCTAGTAGTTCACTTTACTCACTTCAAGCTCAGCCCTCTGAAAAGTAGGTTACTATATGTACAGTATGTCTCCAGAAACGGCCAAACTGTATACTTGCACTACCTCCGATATCGGATCTGATGACCATATTAGAGTCCTTCAAGAATTCTAGCATTACACTGCCCGATCCAGGATCGCCTATAACTCCGAGGAAGCCCACAGAAAACAAACAAGGCAACACGGAGCGGCACAGACAATGAGAGCCTCGCTTTAAAACTTACCGCGGCTGCTTCCTTCCTGTGATGCGCCTGGCGATAAAAAAAAATGCATGCAGTTGCATGACGTGAAAGGTCCGACTGAGTGAGGGGCCGACCCCCTCCCCGCCGCTCCCCCCCCCCCCCCCCCCCTCGTGTGTTCGCCTATGGAAACATTAATCTGTGATCCAGCTGCGCGGTTTCCCCGCCTCCTCACCCTGACTTCCCTTTTACACTTTATACATGGCTATGCTATATGCTACACCCTCTCCCTGATCCGTTCTCTCTTCCCCAGCCTCACTTCCCTTTCCCACCCCTTGCCACACAATACATGGCCATGCTTTACCCTCTCACCTTTTCCTTTTCCTTCTAGCCCTCACATCACTCATCCTCAGCCTCACTTCCCTCTCCCACGCTCTTGCTATACTGTATTACACATGGCTATGCTATACATGGCTTTGCCTGCGTGAGGCCAAGCGACATGAGATGACAGGAGATGACATGAGACGACAGCCCGGGCCCCTCATGTGCTTCGCACTTAAAAGGAATAACACTGTAGACTGGTCGCGATGGTAATCTATACTTGAAATTACAGCGCGATATTATGCACGGTCGAAAAAGGAAAAAAAAAACAACAACGGACAAGCGTTGAATCATTAACAGATAAATTTTTATCGTCACCGAATTTGTACTTGCGTTGTAAGGAATGATGATGTAATCCTGAGCTTTAAAGCATCAAGATGCAATCGAACTACAGCCACAAAGCGGCTCGTGAGATAGCAGATACATATTGTCACGTGGTCGTGACGTCGACGAAGGCAGCAGTCAGCACGTCCGAGATGAAACTCTTTATTTGGCCGAACTTGTGGCCGAGAAACTCAAAGTCAAACTACAGCAATACACTGATAACGGCGAACAGAGCGTCGACCGTCGATCAACTGACAAGCGGTGAAGCGCGTCGGCATTTATACATGTGCCGTCGAATATTCCAGCGTTATCGCTGGTTGTCGCGCAAGTTCTAGAATCAGCTCGAGTGTTCGCGTCTTGCGCGAACAAAACGATCTACATGCAATAATCGAGAAGCTTCTCGAACAATGAGGCGCGGATTGCGCTGAGCGTTGCTGACAGCCTTTGTGGGCAAAAACCGGATACAGCAAAAAGTGATAGTAAGAAACGCACGTGGCAATGCCCCCCTCTGAGAAAGCATCGTCCCGATGCTTAAAAGAGAACACGAGAGGGGGGGGGGGGGGCTATGCATGCAACAATAAATAACAACAAAAAAGCAAAAAGTACAATAAACAATAAGCACAAATAATAATAATATCTGGGGTTTAACGTCCCAAAACCAAATAAGCACAATCAAGAAGGTACAATAATAAAGCAAAAGTACGGTCCTCAGATTCACAACGCGCGCAATATGGCTTGAGGCGCACGACATGCACGACTTCAGGTCGCGCACGGCGCTGCTGAGAGTTCGTAATGCCGTCAGGGACAACCTCGTAGTCGAGTGCGCCAAGGCGTCGAAGTACCCTGCACGGTCCGAAGTATCGTCGAAGAAGCTTCTCACTAAGTCCCCTTCGGCGTATTGGCGTCCATACCCATACACGGTCACCGGGTTGGTATTCCATGTGGCGTCGTCGAAGGTTGTACCGGCGGCTGTCAGTCGTCTGCTGGTTCCTAATCCGTAGGCGGGCGAGCTGTCGTGCTTCTTCGGCGCGCTGCAAATAGGAAACGACGTGGAGGTTTTCTTCTTCGGTGGCTGTTGGCAGCATTGCGTCGAGCGTCGTTGCTGGGCTCCTTCCGTAGAACAACGTGTAAGGCGTCACCTGCGTCGTTTCTTGCACAGCGGTGTTGTATGCGAAGGTCACGTACGGAAGGATGGAATCCCACGTCTTGTGCTCGACGTCAACGTACATGGCCAGCATGTCGGCGATGGTCTTATTTAGCCGCTCGGTGAGGCCATTGGTCTGAGGGTGGTAGGCAGTGGTCCGGCGGTGGCTTGTCTGGCTGTACCTCAAGATCGCCTGACTTAGTTCCGCAGTAAACGCCGTACCTCTGTCGGTGATCAGGACCTCTGGGTCGCCATGACGCAGAATGATGTCTTCAACGAAGAACTTCGCTACCTCGGCGGCACTGCCTCCAGGTAGGGCCCTTGTTTCGGCGTAACGGGTCAGGTAGTCGGTAGCTACGATGATCCACTTATTACCACTAGTCGACGTTGGGAACGGTCCCAGGAGGTCCATCCCGATCTGCTGGAACAGTCGCCGAGGTGGCTCGATCGGCTGAAGAAAGCCCGCTGGTCTTGTTGGCGGTGTCTTGCGTCGCGGACAGTCTCGGCATGTCCTTACGTAGCGAGTGACGTCGGCGGCAAGGCGCGGCCAGTAGTACTTTTCCTGTATTCTTGCAAGCGTTCGGGAAACACCGAGGTGTCCTGCTGTCGGGTCGTCGTGCAGGGCCTGGAGGACTTCTGGCCGCAATCCTGAAGGCACCACGAGAAGGTACTTGGCACGGTGTGGTGAGAAGTTCTTCTTTTGGAGAACACCGTTGCCTAAGAAAAACGACGCCAGTGCTCGCTTGAACACTTTCGGAACGACGGCGTTCTTGCCCTCGAGGTATTCCATAAGGCCTCTGAGTTCCGGGTCGGATCGCTGTTGTTCAGCGAAGTCGTCGGCACTTATGGTTCCCAAGAAGTAGTCATCGTCCTGGTCGTCTTGCGGCGGCGGTTCCACGGGGGCACGAGACAGGCAGTCGGCGTCAGAGTGTTTTCTTCCGGACTTGTAAACGACGGTAATGTCGAATTCTTGAAGTCTCAAGCTCCATCGTGCGAGACGACCTGAAGGGTCCTTCAAGTCAGCTAGCCAACACAGGGCGTGGTGGTCGCTCACAACTTTGAAGGGCCTGCCGTAAAGGTAGGGGCGAAACTTTGATGTAGCCCAGATTATGGCAAGGCACTCCTTTTCTGTCGTAGAATAGTTGGCTTCCGCCTTTGATAGCGACCGGCTAGCATAGCTGATTACAGAAGTGTTGAAAGGCGGGCAAGTTGGTATAGGTTCATACTGAAAATTGGCAGCGCAAACAAACGGGACACAGAAGAGGAACACAAACAGGCGCAGTTTGTGCCTGTTTGTGTTCCTATTCTGTGTCCCGTTTGTTTGCGCTGCCAATTTTCAGTATGAGCTGATTACCCTTTCCAATCCGTCAGTCCTCTGCACAAGAACGGCGCCGAGTCGTTGCTTGCGTCGGTGTGCACTTCCGTTTGGCCGTATTCGTCGAAATACGCGAGTAACGGAGGCGTCTGCAGGCGTCGTTTTAGTTCTTGAAATGCTTCCTCCTGCGGCGTTACCCACTTGAACTCGACGTCGGTCCTGGTAAGGTTAGTAAGTGGCTCGGCGATGCGGGCGAAGTTTTTGACGAACCGCCTGTAACAGGCGCACAGTCCGAAAAATCGACGCACGGCCTTCTTGTCGGCAGGCGGCGGGAATGTTACGATGGCGACTGTCTTCTGGGGGTCAGGGCGTACTCCGGACTTGCTTATCACGTGTCCCAGGAACAAAAGCTCCTCGTACGCAAAGCGACACTTTTCTGGCTTCAGGGTGAGTCCGGAGCTCTTTATTGCTTGAAGTACAGCTTCAAGCCGCCGTAGGTGTTCGTCGAAGTTTGAGGCAAACACAACGACGTCGTCCAAGTACACGAGGCAAGTCTGCCACTTCAAGCCAGCCAGCACTGTATCCATGACACGTTGGAAAGTCGCGGGTGCCGAGAAAAGACCAAAGGGCATGACCTTGAACTCGAACAGGCCGTCTGGTGTTATGAAGGCACTCTTTTCTCGGTCTCTCTCGTCTACTTCGATTTGCCAGTAGCCGGTCTTGAGGTCCATCGACGAAAAGTACTTGGCGTTGTGAAGTCGATCTAGGGCGTCGTCTATCCATGAGAGAGGGTACACGTCCTTCTTCGTGACCTTGTTCAGGCGACGATAGTCGACGTAAAAACGTAGGGTTCCATCCTTCTTCCTCACTAACACCACAGGTGACGCCCACGGACTCCTGGACGGCTGGATGATGTCGTCGCGTAGCATTTCGTTGACCTGGTTCTTGATGGCCTCGCGTTCTCGCGTCGAAACTCGGTACGGGCTCTGACGGATTGGTCGGGCACTTTCTTCTGTTATGATGCGATGTTTCGCGACTGGGGTCTGTCGAATTCTTGACGACGACGAGAAGCAGTCCTTGAATTGTAGGAGCAGGGCTTTTAGCTGGTCTTGCTTGTGCTTCGGGAGGCTCGGGTTGACGTCGAAATCGGGTTGGTTTCGTCGATCCGTCGAAACAGGTTCAGTAGCATCGAAGAGGGCGAAATCATTGCTGGCGTCCACGAATTCGTGGATGCAGGCGACCGTCGTACCAATGTTGAGGTGCCTATATTCGTGGCTGAAGTTTGTGAGCACTACCTTAGCTTTGCCATCACGCAGCTCGGCTATGCCTCTTGCGACGCAAATCTGACAGTTCAGAAGTAGGTGCTGATCGCCCTCGATGACACCTTCAAGGTCTGCGGGTTCTTGGGTTCCGACGGAAATGTTGATGCTGGAGAGAGGCGGAATGGTGACGTGCTCTTCTATCACATTCAACACGGGGTTTCCTGGCGTCGTGTGTGGCGGCAGCGCTTTTTCTGAGGTTAGTGTTATTGACTCAGACCTCAGATCGATGACGGCGCCGTGGTGGCTTAGGAAGTCCATCCCAAGTATCACATCCCTGGAGCAATGCTGTAAGATTACAAAGCTCGCAGGATAAGTCCGGTTATTGATGGTGACTCTTGCGGTGCAGACTCCAGTCGGAGTTATTAGATGGCCCCCAGCGGTCCGGATTTCGGGGCCTTGCCAAGCGGTCCGAACTTTCTTCAATCTTTTGGCGAATGGTCCACTGACGACGGAATAGTCGGCTCCAGTGTCGACGAAAGCGGTGACGTTCTGGCCGTCGAATAGTACGTCGAGGTCGCTAATCCGTCGTCTTGCGTTGCGGTTAAATCGCGGCGTCGGGTCACGGCTAGGTCGCCTTGTCCCGCTGCTTGCACGTCGCG